>NC_141876.1:247193004-247496034 GCF_056163025.1 Triticum urartu | reverse complement strand
ACACTTCCATAAATTGAGAAGCCACTTAGATAGAGGTAGATGAATAAAACAACAAGGTACGGACAAGAACAAATACTTGGTAAGGATTACCCAATCACAAACCAAATATCTGCGGAAGAAAATACTAGAGCTACATGAATTCCCACCTATGAAACTCCCGAAATTTTCCGATTATGCAATCAGGTGTTGGGGATACAGGGGAAGCATAATATCTCACCCAAAACTAGCAGATGCTACATCCAGCTGTATCCATCCTTCAACACCTAACCAAGAAACCTTCGGAAATCATTTACCTCAACCTTAGAAAAGCATCCGTTATACGAGTTCTGGCAATACACCCGAACTCCCGCCCCAGTACTGGGTGGCGTCGAGGTTATCTCACCAACAACTACATAAAAGAGATTTTCGATGTCGGCGAAACTCATGTATTCCAGAACTGCAACGATAAAATTGTGACGACAACACCTCGGAGCTCAACTCCCCGGGACACTGCCACAACCCCTAAATGCCAGGAGGCACCAAGAACAATGTTCTCGTCACAAAACCATCGGAATGATTCCAAGATACCCACGTGAACCTAAATTTTTTTAGTGAAATTTGAGAAGAGAAGAGTCAAAACTCTACATTAGGATGCCTCACCAGAGTGACGAAGGGACTGAGGAGTAAAAAGAATCCTACTCTCCGATATATATAATCCTATAAGACTCAAAACATTTTTCTAGACTCAACAACGCCAATGATTCGATCAAGCAGGGGGGGGGGCTCCTAAGTCGGGGAAGGCTCTGATTACCAACTTGTAACACCCACGATGCGGCTATATCTCCCACGTGTCGGAGCACGACTTAGAGGCATAACCGCATTGTAGGCAATGTCGCAAGAGGGGTAATCTTTACACATCCCATGTACTGAAAAAGCAAAGAGGTACATAGTTGGCTTACAACCGCCACTTCAAACAATATATAAATATAGCATTACAATCATCCAGATACAATAAAGGTCCGACTACGGTACCAAAATAAAGACAACCCCAAATGCATAATGTCCACGATCGCCCCAACTGGGCTCCACTACTGATCGTCTGGAAAGGAAACATAGTATCGTCCTGAGTCCTCATCGAACTCCCACTTGAGCTCAGTCACATCTCCTGGAATGGCATCATCGGTCCCTGCATCTGGTTTTGGAAGTAATCTGTGAGTCACGGGGACTCAGCAATCTCACACCCTCGCGATCAAGACTATTTAAGCTTTTAGGTAGGGTAAAAGGTATGAGGTGGAGCTACAGCAAGCACTAGCATATATGGTGGCTAATATACGCAAATGAGAGCGAGAAGAGAAATGCAAGGCACGGTCAAGAATCTATGATTAAGAAGTGATCCTAGAACAACCTACGTTCAAGCATAACATGAGACCGTGTTCTCTTCCCGAACTCCGCCGAAAAGAGACCATCACGGCTACACACGCTGTTGATTCATTTTAATTAAGTTTAGTTTCAGGTTTTCTACAACCGGACATTAACAAATTCCCATCTGCCCATAACCGCGGGCATGGCTTTCAAAAGTTCAAATCCCTGCAGGGGTGTCCCAACTTAGCCCATCACAAGCTCTCACGGTCAACGAAGGATATTCCTTCTCCCAGGACGACCCGATCAGACTCGGAATCCCGGTTACAAGACATCTCGACAATGGTAAAACAGGTCCAGCAAAGCCACCTGAATGTGCCGAAAAATACGGATAGGAGCTGCACATATCTCGTTCTTAGGTCACACCGGATAAGCAATCCGTACAACTAAAACCAACCCTTGAGTTTCCCCGAGGTGGCACTGCAAGGGGCTCTAGTTTGGACCAACACTCACAGGAGCACTGGCCCGGGGGTTTAAAATAAAGATGACCCTTCAGTCTGCGAAACCCAAGGGAAAAGGCTAGGTGGAAAATGGTAAAACCAAGGTTGGGCCTTGCTGGAGGAGTTTTATTCAAGGCGAACTGTCAAGGTGTTCCCATTATAACCCAACCGCGTAAGGAAACGCAAAATCAAGAAACATAACACCGGTATGACGGAAACTAGGGCGGCAAGAGTGGAACAAAACACCAGGCATAAGGCCGAGCCTTCCACCCTTTAACAAGTATATAGTTGCATTAAAGTGGATAAGATATAATAATGATATCCCAACAATAAACATGTCCCAACAAGGAACAAACTCCAATCTTCACCTACAACTAGCAACGCTATAAGAGGGGATGAGCAAAGCGGTAACATAGCCAGACAACGGTTTGCTAGGACAAGGTGGGTTAGAGGTTTGAGATGGCAATATGGGAGGCATGATAAGCAAGTGGTAGGTATCGTAGCATAGGCATATCAATAGAGAGAGCAACTAGCAAGCAAAGACAGAACTGATTTTGAGGGTATGGTCATCTTGCCTGCAAAGTTCTCCGAGTTGACGTAAGCTTGATTGTTGTAAGAGTACTGAACGGGTTCCTCGATCATGTTCTCGTCTCCTGGCACTACCCAAAGCAAGAGCACAAGCAAAGGGAGACACAATAAATCACGATGCAATGCGCAAGCAACATGATGCAAAACATGGCATGATATGCGGGATGTGATATGCAATGCGTATGCATGCTCCAGAAGGAAAAGATTGAATCAGGCCTCAACTTGGAAATCCAAGAGTGCCGCTGGAAAGATGAGTTGATTTCGGTCGAAATCGATATAAAGATCACCGGAATCGGATGCACGGTTTGCAAATGGCAAGCAAAACAATAATGGCACAAAGCTGCGATTAACAGCACCAGGCCATCTAAATGCATCAAGAAAAATGAGCTACTGCACTCTAACATAGCAACAAAGCACATGGTAGTGATCCACTCAAGGTTCTTGACAAAAGATGAACACTGAGCTACGGTTAAATCACACAATAGCAGGTTAAAACAAGCATGGCAAAAGTGCAAAAGATATCAGGCTCACAGACTTAGTGAAAATAACATGATAGGATTTAACATCAGGAAGCAATGTTTAGAGCAAGATAACAACATGATACAGGAACATATCATGGCAAATCAAGGAATGACATGAAGCTATGCAAAGCATATAACAAAAGTCCCTTACTGAACATATCATAGGAGGCACACATTAAACATGGCAAAAATGACAAATGTCCAAAATCTGTTAAGAATCAGAACCTAACATTACATAGCACTCTTGCAACATCATTTAGCGCATCAAGATGAACTCCAATGAACATGGTGCAATGGAATGAAATGAAGTGCACACCAAGACGAACAATTTGATATGCTACACGCGCGAAACGGAGCTAAGGATGTAAAGTTATGATGCGATGAAAATAGCTAAAAACATTAGGGACTTAGGGGAGAAACGAGGTCAACCCCTAGGTTAATGTAGCTAGATCCAGATCTGCACGCGAACCGAGGAGGAGCTCGAGCTCGCCGGAGCTTCTCGCCGGAGTTGGTGCTGCGGCGGCCGGAGAGGAAGCGGTGGCGGCAGCCGGAGCTGGCGAGGAGGGACGGTGAGGTCGCCGGAGACGATGGCAGCGGGCGGCGCGGCCGGGGCGCTCCGAGCAGCGCGGAGAAAGGAGGTCGGCGATGGCGCGTGTGGCGACCGGCGATGGCGTGGTGGTGGCCGGCGATGAGCTGCGCGGTGGGGCGGAGCGGTCGGGCGGCGGGGAAGCGACCGGGCCCTCAGGGGCCCGCGACGGGCCGAGTGGGCCGGCGGCAAAGTGGGCACAAGCGTGCCACTTGGCAGCCCCTGGTTGGTCCGGGCGGCAGAGCGGACGCATCCGGCCGTCTCGGACGTGTCCGGCGGCGGCGGGAGGAAGAGGAACTAGGGTTAGGGGTGGATTGATCCGAGATTTTTGGGGGAGATGCCTATTTATACATAGAAGGAGCTAGGAGGCTCCAAATTGAGCATGCTTTTCGGCCACGCGATCGTGATCGAACGGCCGAGATGATGGAGGGGGTTTAGCTGGGCTTTAGGCCACTTTGGAGGGTTGTTGGGCTGCAACAGACATGAGGCCTTTACGGTTCCTCGGTTAAACGTTGGAGTATCAAACAAAGTCCAAATGGCACGAAACTTGACAGGCGGTCTACCGATAGTATACCAAGGCCGCTTGGCAAGTCTCGGTCCAATCTGAGAACGTTTAACACCCGGACACGGAAAAGAGGCAAATGGGGACACCGGAGGACATAGGAGTGCCGAAATGCAAAACGAACAATGGGGAAAATGCTCAGATGCATGAGATGAACACGTATGCAAATGCGATGCACATGATGACATGATATGAGATGCATGACAAAAGACAAAAGCAACACAAAGACAAAACACAACAACGAGGAAATATCATAACTTAGTGCCGAAAATGGTAAGAGTTGGAATACAAATATGGCAAGTTACATATGGGGCATTACACTCAATCTCAGGCAGACTCGTTGGGTAGAAATGATTCAAGATTATAATCCAGGTATTGAATATACTCCCGGCAAGGCCAATATCATTGCTGACGCTTTGACCAAGAAGGCTTAATGCAACAGTATGATTCTCAAGCCCTTCCAACCAGACCTTTGTGAAGCTTTCCGCAAACTTAATATCCAAGTTGTTCCTCAAGGATGCCTTTCCAACCTCCAAGTCTCTCCTACTTTGGAAGATCAGATTCGTGAGTCTCAACTTCTTGATGCTATGGTGAAGAAGGTGAAGAATGGGATTGCCAAGAGCCAACCCAAGTACAAGTGGTATCGCCTTGATGACAAACATACTCTATTCTTCGAGGATCGCATTGTTGTTCCTAAAGGTGACCTTTGTAAAGTCATTATGAACGAGGCTCACAATTCACTCCTATCTACTCATCCTAGAAGTACCAAGATGTACCATGACCTCAAGCAGTCATATTGGTGGACTCGAATGAAGCGCCAGATTGCTCAGTTCGTGAATGAATGTGATGTCTGCAGAAGAGTGAAAGCTGAACACCAATGACCAGCTGGTCTCCTCCAACCTCTTGCCATTCCAGAATGGAAGTTTGACCATATTGAGATGGACTTCGTGACAGGATTTCCCAAGTGCAAGCATGGAAATGATGCTATCTTTGTTGTCATCGACAAGCTCACTAAAGTGGCTCATTTTCTTCCTATTAAAGAGTCTATCACAGCAGCTCAGTTGGTAGAGCTATATACCTGCAGGATTGTCTCCTTGCACGGCATTCCGTAGTTGATATCTTCAGATCATGGAAGCATCTTTACCTCTAAGTTCTGGGATTCCTTTTAGAAGGCTATGGGCACCAGCATTCGCTTCAGCACGGCCTTTCATCCGCAAACTAGTGGCCAAGTCGAGCGAGTAAATCAAATTCTTGAAGATATGCTTAGGGCTTGTTTGATTTCCTTCGGTATGAAGTGGGAAGATTGTCTTGCATATGCCGAGTTCTCCTACAACAATAGCTTCCAAGAGCGTTCGGGCAAGGCCCCATTCGAGATTTGTCGGTGTACAAAAAGAGGGGTGCACTTTTGGTACCCCTATAACTATGCACGGGCAGTCTGAGCCACGGGCACCACCACAATGAGCAAGGCAAGGGAGGTGAGCCAAGGTAAGGCCGAAGCTCAGGAGAAGCAGAACGACGCCAAGACCAAGACCACAAAGAGCAAAGGGGACGAAGCGGACCCCCCGGCAAGATCCTTGCCGGGAGGCGGTTTTAGCAAACCCGGCAAGACCCTTGCCGTGGCAGCTCGCCCCACACCTACAGACTGAGTCACCCTTGAGTGCACCACCCCCATGGGGCAAGGATTTGGGAGACATCCCCGTGGTGGCATGCAGATCTTTGTGAAGACATTCGAGATCAGATACACCCTTCAGAAGATGACGATCCTTGGCGGGATCCCAGCCAAAGAGGAACACAAGGCCCCTGGCAAGAGCCTTGCCGGGGATGACAGCAGGCGCCACGGCAAGACCCTTGCCGGGGCCCCGGCAAGGCCCTTGCCAAGAACACCCGTTGGGCCACCATCAGGGCCACGCTAGTCAAACCTCCACCACCGTTCGCATGCAGCTGCCGACCCAACTAGCTGGGCAGGCACCTGCCTGGCGGCATGCAGATCTTCATGGAGACCCACCACTGCGCCACCTCAGCTGCCTGCCTGCCTACATGGCACCGTGGGCGCCGCTGGCCAGGGTGCGTGTCGACGCGAGAGGGAGCGGCGACGGACGAGACAGGGCTCTCCCCCGCCCCCGATAAAGCAAGGACACCTAGGCAAGACGCATTAAATGCGCCTTGTCATGTAATGCGAGGGATAACCTCGCATCACTGTTTCCCTTTCCACCTCCTGGTACTACTGTGGCAAGCCCTTTCCTATAAAAGGAGGCCCAAGGCGACTAGGAGTAGGATTCAGCTTTTTGGAGCTCCTCACGCCCCATAGCTAGCTCAAGAACACAGATATACAATCCACCAAAGTAGGAGTAGGGTTTTACGCATCCCCGCGGCCCGAACCTAGATAAACGAACCGTGTGCTATCTATTTGATCCGCTCTTCTCATGACCCTGCGCCCCGCAACCGTAGTAGGGATTCTTGTGATCCCATAGGTGTCGTTCCCACCGACATCTTTGGCGCGCCAGGTAGGGGGCGCAATGGTGAGAATCGGCTCTAGCAGTTAGCCCGGCACTCCTTCATCTTCGCGACCCTTGAAGAATAAAGGAGGCCAGAAGATCGACGCTCAAGAGATCGCAAACAGAAGCTAAGTTGCACTGAACACTTATTTGTGCTACCCTTCTTATTTGAGGTTATTCCCCCCCGGAGATATTTGCTTTGTATGAGAAACCTGCATGCCAGGGGGCTCTACCACGATTGGCAACGCCCTTGCCCTGTTTCGAGTCCGCTCAACAGCTCAAGCGGCTGCGTCGACAATGGCAGAGTAGCCTTCCGCAATCTGCAACGCCCCCGATTCTGACTCGAGTCAAGCTCGACAGTTCGAGCGGCCGCGTTCAGAACAGAAGGTGGCTCGTCCGGTAGCATGCGTACCCGGCTGGCCATGGGGATCCGTCCCCAAAACGCCTCTAGGGGCTTCCGCGCCGGCAAACCTTCCCGATCGATGTAGGGCTTCAAAGTTATATTGAACGGGGAAATAAGATGGATGAAAATTAAGAGTACTTCAAAGTTATATTACATCACATCATAGCTGCGGTTCTAACTAAAGATAAAATTTGCCTTGGTCGGGAACCCGCAGCGGCGAAGAAGAACAGGATGCCTAATCCCGGCGCTGGCCTTCCACCCTCTTGATTTCATCGATACAGTCGGTGATGGGCTTGATGCACTCCTTCAGCACCGTGAGGTCAGCACCATCCGGCAAGCTCTTCATCGCGACCGTGAAGTCAACATCGAGATTCCAGTACGCCGTCTTGGTGAGGACCTTGGTCACGACCCAACGGCAGAGTCGCCGGGCCTCCTCGGCCAGCGTGGCCGCCCTGTTGGAGTGAAGATACGCCAAGGCTCCGAGGACGCCCTCGAAGAACAGGGTCAACTTGGTGTTGACGGTCCCACTGCGCTCAGGGGCATACATCATGTGTGGCATCCCCATGGTGGCCAACTGCGAGGTGATCCTGCCGGCGACCTCCTCCAGGAGGCTGATCCACCTGTTCTCGTCCGCCACATAATCCTGGTGGGAGGCAGCCTCGTGCGCCTGCAGCTGCTTCTCCTCCTCCAGGCTCCTGGTCAAGGTCTCCTCCCGAGCCCTGCTCTCCGACAACATCTTCTCGAGATCCTCCAACTTCAGCTTGACGTCTCTGACGGAGTTTTGCGCTTCGGAGAGCTCCCCAGCCCTGCTGAAGACCGCTCCTTGTGCCTCCACCAAGGCGCTGTTGAGCATGCTCTTCTCGTTGGACAGCTTGAGGGCCTGCTCCTTCAGCTCGTCCTGCGCCACCTCCAACTCCCTTACCTTGCCGGCATGGGCCAGAGCCTGGGCGTCGAGTGCCTCCTTGTGCCTTTGCTCCAGCTCGCGAGTCCGCCGCGCGACAAGGGCCTCGAGCTCCTCATCCTTGCCATGGAGCGCCGCGGCAAGCTTCGCCTCGCATGCGGTGAGGTCCTCTTCCTGGGAATTCAAGGTGGCTTGATGCTGGTTCCCGGCGGCCTCGGCCGCGGCAGCCAAGTTCGCCGCCTTTTCCTAGGCCTTCTCGATGTCCGCCATCTTCATGGTGAGCTCCACATCGCGCTCGGCCAATTTCTCCTGGAAGCCCCTCTGCTCCTCGCGAGCCTGGTGGAACCAGGTCTGTGTCTCGGCAACGCGCGCCTTGAAGTCCACCTCCGCGTTGTCCACCGTTGCCATCCTAGACTTGACCTTGTCCAGGCGAGCACGGTAGAGCACTTGGAGCTTCCGGAAATTGGCCCCCATGGCACGGAAAAGCTGCTCTTCTGGGGAACCGTCGCCACAAACCCCCGGCTCATCAACCACCTCAAGCCCGGTGGCGGCAAGCACCTCGCCGTCAAAAACTTCCCCTTCGGCGGGCGCCCAGCTTGACGCCCCTGGGAGGTGGACGAAGAGATCGTCGCCCACCTTCAGATACCTGCCAGGGCCCGAGGTTGTGGAGGAGGGAGGCTGGTCACCCACCACCTCTCCCTCGGCAGAGGCCTTGCCGGCCCCACCGGAAGGTCCACCGCTGGTGCCCTCGGCAGAAGCCTCGCCGGTCGCCTTGGCGGCCCCCGCCGCGGTGTCCTCGGCAGCATCCTTGGCGGCCCCCTCAGCAATGTTCCCAGCAACGGTATCCACGTCCTCCATACATGTTGAAGGAGGGCCTAGACAGCAACGGGAGCAATGAAGCCAAGAAAAGAATAAGGGAAAAACAGAGACGAAGGACAGACGACTCACCAGTGCCAGGCTGTGAAGCAGAAGTCCCCTCTCCGCCAGCATTTGGCGCCGTGGCAGAGCCACCGGCGCCCAAGTTCCCCTCTTCCTCCATGGGGTGTGGGCTCCGTGCCTGATGCCGTTGCCGGGGACGCCCCCCGCGGCGGCGTAGTCGATGGGAGTGGTGTGTTGGGAGTAGCCCTCTGTGGCTCCTCCTGCTGCCGCTCCCCTCCTGCAAACCCGGCAAGGTCAGCGTCATGGCATCGAGCACCTACCACATGTTGAGTAAGAAGAGGGTGACGAACTTACGCTGGGGCTGCGCCGGGGGCTGCTGTGTGGGCTGCTCAGCACCACCAGTGGTGTCTTTGAAGCCCCAGCCGGGGGTTTGCTGCTCGCCAAGGTCCTCGCCCTCTTCGCCCTCTGGGCCAACGTCTCTGTCTCCCTACGGAAGAAAAAATGGATCAAGACAAGTGACCCAATTCAAGGAAATGGAAATGACAGTAAGGGACAGAGAACTTACTCGTCACTCGTCTCCTCCTCCTCCACCAGTTTCCTTTTCCTCTCCGGGCTGAGAGGCCCGAGATCAAAAGGGAGCTCCGCATCATCATCTGAGTCGACGCTTGCCGGAGGAGGCGAAGGAGGCGGCAGGGTTTGTGCGCGCCCGGATGAGGAAGGGATGTTGTCTTCTTCTTCTCAGCGGCCTTCGTCAGCCTCTTGGCTGTCGTGGCCCTCGTGTGGCGCCCAGACCCATCCAGGGTCAATTGAGGCCGCACAGCCCTGCCGGGCCGGACCAGCTCACCGGAGCCAGCCCGCCGCGGGACTCGCCCTCTTCCCCTGGTTGGCGTCGAGCCCGCCGCCGCGTCCTCCTCCTCCCCCGACGACTCATCGGCCGCGTCTTCGACGAGCGGAGATCCAGTGTTGGCACTGCTGGCCTCCCCGGAGGCCGCCGCCCACCGGGAGAGCTCCTCTTCCTCCACCGCCGTTGCGGCCATGTCCTCCACACCCCCGGAGCTGCCGGCCTCCATGGCAAGCTGTGCCTCCCTCGCCCTGGTGGCGATGTAGTCCAGCTCCGCCTGGGTGGTGTCCATGATAAGCCACCGCTCGGCGTCGGCATTGACGTACATCTCAATCAGGGTGTCCAAGAATTGCTGCACATCCTCGACCTTTGGTTCCTTCCAGCTCGGGATAGGGCCATGCGCATTACAGTCCGGCATCATGGCGATGATCTCAGACCGACGCAAATTGTTGTACAACGGGACCACCCTCGCTGGCAGCTTGAAAAATGGCCCCTTGAGGGCCTTGCCAACCTTTGTGGCAGCCCTCGCGGCCTTGCCGGTCCGCTCGACCTCGCCATCGCGACACACATCAAGCTGGAAAAGCCGCTGGCAGAAGTGGGCATGCGCCAGCACTGTGAAGTTGTGATCGAGGCCGGGGCGGAGTCGCACGATGTCAGTCGGGTTCGTGAAGAGCCAACCTGGCCTCCCCTTGCTGTGCAACGGGGCGATCTGGTGGCGAATGAAGTCCGCCCCGATCATCTCAAGGGTGAGTCTTGCCTGGGTAAGCCGGAGAATCCTGGTGGTGGTGACGGTGAGCCTCCCATCGGCGGCGTCGACATCGCTCCAATTGCTGCCATGGACCGGCGGCACTCGGCGGACCTTGCAGAATTCCGGCGGGTTTTCATCTTCAATCCAGTACCACCGGCCACACCATTCCTCCCACCTCTCCTTCACGGCACCGTCCGGGTACGCCCCCTTGGATCTTGGGATCTAGGTGGCGCAACCGGAGATGGCTCCTCCCGGCTGGATTCGAGGGAAGAAGTAATGGCGGAAGAGCGCCGTGTTTGGCTGCACCCCGGCAAAGCTTTCGCAAAGATGCGCGAAGAAAGCCATGCGCGCCACCGCATTCAGAGTAAAATCCAAGAGGCAAAAGCCGAAGGTGCGCATAACGTCGCAGAAGAAATCGGAGAAAGGAGGGCATAACCCGCAAGAAAACTAATCAACGAAGAAGGGGTACCGATTTGAGGCAGGATCAGCGCAAGCGGAAGGAATGATGCGCGTCGCCTGGTGTCCCGAACCCTCTCCCCCCGTCTTCACCCCCCATAGGGGCTTGAAGGAGGCCCGGAGCTCTTGAACATCAATCGTCGAGGGGAAGAAGAAGGCGGACTTTGTCCAGTCCCCCGACAGCGCACTCTCCGGCGGCTCCACCGTCCCGGCGCCCTTAGCCACCCACTTGCCCTTGGCGAATTTGGGAGCCATGGCGACCAAGAAGTTCAGAGTGCTGAGGAAGGGGGTGGCAAAGCAGCGGCGGCGGGCGACAGCGAAAGCTTAGGAAGGAAGGAAGAAAGGGAACGACGGCTCTGAGATTGGAAAAGGCACGAGGGAAGAGGAGAAAGTGAGCAGCGCACCCACGGTTATTCCTTATTGGGGAAAAACACGGGCCGCCTCCTTTCACATTAACTGTGATGTGACGCATACCCGCGGGAAGAAACCCCACGCATGCCGCCCACGTCACACATGCCTCCCCACGCCACGCCACGCGCGGGAAGCATGGGAAGTGCAGCGCGCGAAGAGACTTACCGCGGTAAAAACTGCCCCGCCTGCCCGCGCACCGTTTTTGGGCCTAGCCCAACGACGCGATTGCGCTTACGTGTGGCCTAGGCCCGGGGGCTCCTGTCGGTGTACAAAAAGAGGGGTGCACTTTTGGTACCCCTATAACTGTGCACGGGCAGTCTGAGCCACGGGCACCACCACACTGAGCAAGGCAAGGGAGGTGAGCCAAGGTAAGGCCGAAGCTCAGGAGAAGCAGAACGACGCCAAGACCAAGACCACAAAGAGCAAAGGGGACGAAGCGGACCCCCCGGCAAGATCCTTGCCGGGAGGCGGTTTTAGCAAACCCGGCAAGACCCTTGCCGTGGCAGCTCGCCCCACACCTACGGAGTGAGTCACCCTTGAGTCCACTACCCCCATGGGGCAAGGATTCGGGAGACATCCCCTTGGTGGCATGTAGATCTTTGTGAAGACATTCGAGATCAGATACACCCTTCAGAAGATGATGATCCTTGGCGGGATCCCAGCCAAAGAGGACCACAAGGCCCCCGGCAAGAGCCTTGCCGGGGATGACAGAAGGCGCCACGGCAAGACCCTTGCCGGGGCCCCGGCAAGGCCCTTGCCAAGAACACCCGTTGGGCCACCATCAGGCCCACGCCAGTCAAACCTCCACCGCTGTTCGCATGCAGTTGCCGACCCAACCAGCTGGGATGGCACCTGCGTGGCGGCATGCAGATCTTCGTGGAGACCCACCACTGCGCCACCTCAGCTGCCTGCCTACCTACATGGCACCGCGGGCGCCGCTGTCCAGGACGCGTGTCGACGCGAGAAGGAGCGGCGACGGACGAGACAGGGCTCTCCCCCGCCCCCGATAAAGCAAGTACACCTGGGCAAGACGCATTAAATGTGCCTTGTCATGTAATGCGAGGGATAACCTCGCATCACTGTTTCCCTTTTCCACCTCCTGGTACTACTGTGGCAACCCCTTTCCTATAAAAGGAGGCCCAAGGCGACCAGGAGGAGGATTCGGCTTTTTGGAGCTCCTCACACCCCATAGCTAGCTCAAGAACACAGATATACAATCCACCAAAGCAGGAGTAGGGTTTTACGCATCCCCGCGGCCCGAACCTGGATAAACGAACCATGTGCTATCTGTTTGATCCGCTCTTCTCATGACCCCGCGCCCCGCAACCGTAGTAGGGATTCTTGTGATCCCATAGGTGTCGTTCCCACCAACAAGATTCTCTATGGCATAAAGTGCTGTACCCCTCTTAATTGGCGAGAGACTGGTGAACTCCAACTTCCTGGCAATGACTTGATCATAGAGGCTGAAGAAATGTGCAAAGTCATTCGTGAAAATCTCAAAGCCACGCAATCGCGCCAGAAGAGTTACTATGATAGCAAGCATCGTGACTTGGCTTTCGAGATCGGAGACCATGTCTACCTCCACGTCTCTCCAATGAAAGGTACTCGTCGCTTAGGTATCAAAGGGAAGCTTGCCCCTAGATATGTGGGTCCTTTCAAGATCATTGGAAAAAGAGGCGATCTCGCCTATCAACTTCAGCTTCCGTCCAATTTTGTAAATGTGCACGACATCTTACATGTGTCTCAGCTTCGCAAGTGTTTCAGGACTCCTGACCGCACCATCAAGTTCAAAGAGATTGATCTCCAAGAAGGCATGTCTTATCATCAGCATCCCGTTGCTATCCTTGAAGAAACTGAGCGCAAGACTCGCAACAAGTCTATCAAATTCCTAAAAGTGAAGTGGTCACATCATTCCGACCGAGAAGCCACCTGGGTATGCGAGGACCACCTCCGTTCCGAATATCCAGAGTTTTTTCAGTCCTAGATCTCGGGACGAGATCCTTTCGTAGTGGTGCAGTGTTGTAACGCCCCGTATGTAACTTGCCATATTTGTATTCCAACTCTTGCCATTTTCGGCACTAAGTTATGATATTTCCTCGTTGTCGGGTTTTGTCTTCGTGTTGCTTTTGTCTTTTGTCATGCATCTCATATCATGTCATCATGTGCATCGCATTTCCATACGTGTTCGTCTCATGCATCCGAGCATTTTCCCCGTTGTCCGTTTTGCATTCCGGCACTCCTATGTCCTCCGGTGTCCCCTTTTGCCTCTTTTCCGTGTGTGGGTGTTAAACGTTCTCGGATTAGACCGAGAATTGCCAAGCGGCCTTGGTATACTACCGGTAGACCGTCTGTCAAGTTTCGTGCCATTTGGACTTCGTTTGATACTTCAATGGTTAACCGAGGAACCGTAAAGGCCTCGTGTGTGTTTCAGCCCAACACCCCTCCAAAGTGGCCCAAAGCCCAGCTAAACCCCCTCCATCATCTCGGTCGTTCGATCATGATCGTGTGGCCGAAAACCATGCTCAATTTGGAGCCTCCTAGCTCCTATGTATAAATAGGCATCTCCACCAAAAATCTCGGAACAATCCACCCCTAACTCTTGCGATTTTCGGCTCTAAGTTATGATATTCCCTCGTGGTTGGGTTTTGTCTTCTTGTCCATGTCATGCATTTCATAACATGTCATGATGTGCATCGCATTTGCATACATGTTCGTCTCATGCATCCGAGCATTTTCCCCGTTGTCCGTTTTGCGATCCGACACTCCTATGTCCTCCGACGCCCCCTTTTGCCTCTTTTCGTGTGCGGGTGTTAATCCTTATCAGAATGGACTGAGATTTGCCAAGCGGCCTTGGTACACCACCGGTAGACCGCCTGTCAAGTTTCGTGCCATTTGGAGTTTGTTTGATACTCCAACGGTTAACCAGGGAACCGTAAAGGCCTCGTGTGTGTTGCAGCCCAACACCCCTCCAAAGTTGCCCAAAACCCATCCAAACCCCATCCATCCTCTCGGCCGTGTGATCACGATCGCGTGGCCGAAAACCACACCTCATTTGGACTCTCCTAGCTCCCTCTATCTATAAATAGGCCTCCTCCCCCGAAATTTTGCGGATAAACCCTAGCTATCCCTCTCCTCGCGCCGTCGGACACTTCTCTCCACCGGCCGGAGATGTCCGCTGCCCTCACTGCGCCACGTGTAGGCCCCTGATTGGGCGAGCCGCCGCGCCCACTTTGCCGCACTCGCGCCGGCCCGCTTGGCCTGTGCGGGGCCCACGCGGCCCATCCTCCGCTCCGCTAGCCGCCCGACCCAGCGCCGCACGCCGCCGCCTCCTTGCCCCGCTCCGGCCGCCGCCGCCCCCGCCGCCAAAGCCTGCGAGCTCCCCGCCGCCGCGCGCCAACCCCCTGCCGCGACAGCGACCGGATCCGGCCGGATCCGGAGAGATCCGTCCCAGACCCGCCTTCTCCGGCAAGCTCAAGCTCCGGCCGTCGTCCCCTTCGTCTCCGGCTACTCCTCCGTCGATCCTCGGTTCGCGCGCAGTGCTACAGTAAACCCTAGGTTAACCTCTCCTTTTCCACTAAGGCCCCTTTTCTGGTTATTTTTATGCTCCATTCATCATGCTATAACTCTGTCCTCGGTGGTCTGTTTTGTGCACATAAGATATCAAAATGTTCATCTAGATGTCCTCTTCATTGTGTTCCATTGCACCATGCTTGTTTGACTCCATCTTGACTCCATCATGATGCAAGAGTGCTACAAAATGTTAGTTTCTATTTCTTAACAGATTATGAGCATTTGTCAATTTTTGCCATGATTATTGTGTGCTTCCTATGGCTATGAGCTCTACATGTGTTTTGGGCTATGCCATGCCATCTTTACAGGGGTGCATGCAAAGTAGCTCTCGTGATGTTGCTATTTTCAGGGACTTAGAATTTCACTAAGTCATTTCCATGTTGTTATTTTTATACCATGTATTCATCTTGCTACAGAGTGATCCTTGCCTCTTTTGAGTATGTCCAGTAAGGATGATTTTGACATATGGTTATGCTCTATCCATCCATGTCCTTGTTTGCATTTACGGAGTACGCTAGCATGACTCAATCTTGCTCTACTTTTCCTATAAAATGTTCCTGGCAGATTGTTTACGTGTTAATCAGTTTTGTCAAGGTTGTTGTAGTTGATCCATGCATGCTATGAGATGTATCTTGACATGGTTAGCTTCTTGAACATGTCTTCTTGCTGGGTGTGTGCTTAGCTTGTCATGCAATGCCTTTTGTTGAGTGCATCGAGCCCGCAAAGATTCCTTCGTAACTCTGTTTTTGCCATGTCCAGTTTTCTGCTAAGTCTGAGTCTGTTAACGAAACTTGCTATGTTTACATGGGTGCCATCATATCTTCTGATCTTTTTGGCTTATGGTAAGTAAGGGACTTTTGTTATATGCTTTGAGTAGATTCATTCCATGCCCTTGTTTGCTATGATCTGATCCTGTAGCATGTTGTTATCTTGCTCTAAACATTGCTTCCTGATGTTAATTCCTGACATGTTAGTATTTTCACTAAGTCTGTGAAGCTGATATCTTTTGAACTTTTGCCATGCTTGTTTGAACCTGCTATTTTGTGATTTAGCCATAGCTCAGTGTTCATATTTTGTCAAGAATCTTGAGTAAATCACTGCCATGTGCTTTGTTACTATGTTAGAGTGCAGTAGCTTAGTTTCGTGTTGCATTCTAGATGGCATCGTGCTGTTAATCGTAGAATAGTGCCATATTGTTTTGCTTGCCATTTGCAAACCGTGCACCCGATTCCAGTGATCTTTATATCGATTTCGACCGAAATCAACTCATCTTTCCATAGGCGCACTTGTTTTGCCAAGTTGAGGCCTGGTTCAATCTTTTCCTTCTGGAGCACGCATACGCATTGCATATTGCATCCCGCATATCATGCCATGTTTTGCATCATGTTGCTTGCGCATTGCACCGTGGTTGATTGTGGTTTCTTTTGCTTGTATTCTTGCCATGGGTAGAGCCGGGATACGAGTACGTGATCGAGGAACCCGTTGAGTACATTTACGAGGATCAAGCTTACGTCAACTCGGAGAACTTTGCAGGCAAGATGACCATACCCTCGAAATCACTTCTGTCTTTGCTTGCTAGTTGCTCGCTCTATTGCTATGCCGCGATACCTACCGCCTGCTTTATCATGCCTCCCATATTGCCATGTCAAACTTCTAACCCACCTTGTCCTAGCAAACCGTTGTCTGGCTATGTTACCGCTTTGCTGAGCCCCTCTTATAGCGTTGTTAGTTGCAGGTGAAGATTGGAGTTTGTTCCTTGTTGGAACATGTTTATTGTTGGGATATCATTATTATATCTTATTTACTTTAATGCACCTATATACTTGGTAAAGGGTGGAAGGCTCGACCTTATGCCTGGTGTTTTGTTCCACTCTTGCCACCCTAGTTTCTGTCATATCGGTGTTATGTTCCTTGATTTTGCATTCCTTACGCTGTTAGGTTATAATGGGAACCCCTTGACATTTCGCCTTGAATAAAAATCCTCCAGCAAAGCCCAACCTTGGTTTTACCATTTGCCACCTAAGCCTTTTTCCCTTGGGTTCCACGGACTCAAGGGTCATCTTTATTTTAAACCCCCGGGCCAGTGGTCCTCTGAGTGTTGGTCCAACTTGTCAGCCGCCGGTGGCCACCAGGGTCAACTTTGGGTTGGCCTACCAGAAGTTTGGACAATCCGGTCTGCCCTGAGAACGAGATATGTGCAGCTCCTATCAAGATTTGTCGGCACATCCGGGTGGCTTTGCTGGTCTTGTTTTACCATTGTCGAGATGTCTTGTAACCGGGATTCCGAGTCTGATCGGGTCTTCCTGGGAGAAGGAATATCCTTCGTTGACCGTGAGAGCTTGTGATGGGCTAAGTTGGACACCCCTGCAGGGATTTGACCTTTCGAAAGCCGTTCCCGCAGTTATGGGTAGATGGGAATTTGTTAGTATCCGGTTGTAGAAAACCTGACACTTAACTTAATTAAAATGAATCAACAGCGTGTGTAGTCTTGATGGTCTCTTTTCGGCGGAGTCCGGGAAGAGAACATGGTCTCGTGTTATGCTTGAACGTAAGTAGTTCTAGGATCACTTCTTGATCGTAGTTTACCGACCGTGCTTTTCTCCTCTTCTCGCTCTCATTTGCGTAAGGTAGCCACCATATATGCTAGTGCTTGCTGCAGCTCCACCTCACTACTTTTCCTACCTATAAGCTTAAATAGTCTTGATCGCGAGGGTATGAGATTGCTGAGTCCCCGTGACTCACCGATTACTTCCAAAACAAGATGCGGGTGCCGATGATGCCAGTCCAGGGGATGCGACCGAACTCAAGTGGGAGTTCGATGAGAATTCAAGATGTTACTATGTTTCTTTTCTAAACGATTAGTAGTGGAGCCCAGTTGGGGCGATCGGGGATCTTTTGCATTTGGGGTTCTCTTTATTTTGGTTCCGTAGTCGGACCTTGATTGTATTCTGGATGATGTAATGCTGTATTTATGTATTGTGTGAAGTGGCGATTGTAAGCCAACTCTTTATCTCTATCCTATTCAGTACATGGGATGTGTAAAGATTACCCCTCTTGCGACATGCCTACTATGCGGTTATGCCTCTAAGTCGTGCTTCGACACGTGGGAGATATAGCCGCATCGTGGTTGTTACACCTACCTTAACGGGAAAGAGCTTCCTGAGCACCAGAATGAGGCCTGCTGCATTATCCGGCGTTCAAAGGCATACACGGTTCATGATGGAGAGCTCTATAAGAAAAGAGCCGCCGGAGTCCTTCAACGATGTATATCCGAGGAAGAGGGGCGGCAGCTCTTGGCTGAAATTCATGCCGGACTGGGCGGTCACCACGCCGTAGCTTGGGCCCTTGTTAGCAAGGCCTTCCAACGTTGTGTCCGATGCCAACTCTTTGCCAATCAAAGCCATATGCCCCCCATAGCCTTACAAACAATCCCCATCACTTGGCCTTTTGTGGTCTGGGGACTCGATATGGTCGGACCCCTTAAAGGAGGAAGCCATAAGAGAAAGTATTTGCTGGTCATGGTGGATAAATTCACTAAGTGGATAGAGGCCAAACCAGTTAAAACTGCCGAAGCGGGGCCAGTAATAGATTTCATATCCGGCATGGTACACCGTTACGGTGTTCCGCACAGTATAATCACCGATAATGGATCCAATTTTACAGCCGATGAGGTGAAAACCTGGTGCGCTAATCTAGGTATTTAGCTCGATTACGCCTCTGTCTATCACCTGCAAACAAACGATCAAGTCGAACGGGCTAATGGTCTTATTATGAGTGGCATCAAACCCAGACTAGTGCGGTCTTCGAAGGAATCAGACAAGCACTGGGTGGAGGAACTTGACTCCATACTCTGGGGGCTGCGGACCATGCCCAACCGCTCTATTGGATATACACCCTTCTTCATGGTGTACGATGCGGAAGCAGTGTCACCCTGCGATATTATTCATGACTCACCTCGAGTGCGTATGTACGAAGAGAGAGAAGCCGAGCTTGATCGGCAGGACAGCTTAGATGCCTTGGAGGAGGAGCGCAACGTGACCAAAGCCCGTTTCGCATTTTATCAACAGCAGGCTCGCAGGTATCAAAGCAGAGAAGTGTGGGCGAAGACGTATAAGGTTGGTCAACTCGTTCTGTGCTTGCTGGTGAAGAAAAAGGACAAACTTAAGCCCAAGTGGGAGGGTCCCTTCATCATTGACGAAGTTCTCACCGGAGGAGCATACCGCCTACGTGATGCGTCAGATAATCACCTAGAGCCGAACCCCTGGAATGTGGCCAGACTACGACGATTTTATGCCTAACGCCGAACTTTGTGTTCGTTTCCTCCCTCCTGTTATTTCCATTATTTATTTTTTTCTCTCTTTTCATCTCTTACCTTTTTTCGTTTTCTCGTTAGCCTTACGGCTTAAGTGCGGCTAGACCATCCCTACCTGACGCGTACATCTCTAAATATGTATGTTCATTATACCTAGGGGCTTCTCGTACAGAAGCTTGCAACCATTCTTCGAGCATCAAGCTCAGCACATATGCGTTCCTTTTTTCCATATGTACCTTTTCTTCGCCACTATATGCATCGATATGACTTAACTTTTGGCCAAGCTGGGTTGCCTGGCTCCTGTGCTTATGCCCTACGTTCCAGTTAGCTCAGCTAGGGCATAAAGGGAGCACCTCTGCGATTGTTACTGCCGGGTCATCCGGATGTGTACCTCAGACTGGGTGAAGCCAACAGCTAGCGTTCTTAAGGGAATATTCGGTCGGCGAATTAAAGGTGTTTCTGCATTCACTCCATTGTGAACCCCAGATGTTACTTACTCTACGATTTTATCAATCACAGTTCAGACATGCACATTAACATGGATGCACACCTAGGGAAGGAACCCTTAACGGAAATATTCTCTCTGGAAGATGTTTCTTACATAATGTAATATAACATAACTAGCCGGATACACATTGTCTGTTTGTGCAATTATGGCCCCTACGCCTGGTTTCCACTCATACCCCTGTATATTCTACCGCTACGGTATTCGGAAACACTCCGAACCTTCGGGTCAAGAGGTTGAAGCGAAAAGGTCGGCGATGATAATTTTCTTTATTATCCAGCTAGAAGGAAAGTACATAGTCGCTCACGACTCAAACACTTCCTCCTCTATACCCTCCAAAAGGCGGTCTAATTTACAATCCTGTTGGGAATATTTGGCGGCCACCTCTACTTGGTCATATACTAAACAAACGGGAATTTCTTCCCCATTCGGCCCTAGAGGTCCGACACGAGCCATGTGATTAGGATCCAGCTTGGTATATCGCGTCTTCACCATGGCCCAGGCCTCTCGCACAACCTCTCGGCAGGCCGATATCTTCCACAGCCGGACACGCCGCCATGCTCGCTTGAATAGCTCTACCAGCTTCTCCATGCTTCCTGGAGGGGAGTCGGATGGCCAAAAGGCCTTGGCTACACTCCGCATCGCCTGCCGAGCTTGCTCGTGCAACTGCGACAACCCTTGCAAAAGATCACTAGATGATCCGGACACCTCCTCTTTGGGGCGGTTCGTTAATACACATGCAATTACAGCTATATCAGTTACAGTTACCTCCAAACTGTTATAAGATAAAAGCGGCCACGTACTAAATATGCCTCCTCGCAGCTTCTTGTTCTCCTTCACAGAGTCCGCTAGCTGAGCTCGCACATCTTTCAGTTCTTCGCCCAGTTTGCCGTTCGAATCTTGGAGTTTCTTTTTCTCCTGAACGACTTTTGTCAATACACGCTCGCCCGCTGCTAGTAGCTTTTTGGCTTCGTGTTCTTCGCTTCGAGCGGCGTCCAGTTGCTCCCGTACATGGTCTAACGGCCCAACACAAAGATAAGTACCCAGATTCACACTATCGGTGTATCATTATGAATTTTCAATAGAGGGAAATATTACCGAGAGATGCCTTGTATATCTCCAGTTCGGCATTAGCAGCAAGCAGCTGGCGCTCACACTTTTCTAGTTCCTGATCTAGCTAGGTGTTCTTCTCCGTAAGCACCTGGTTGTATATTGATCCTTAAATCAGTTGTTTCAACTCCTTTAAGTCTCGGGGGCTACTGGCATATGGTTATCATAATCAGACAAAACAAATTTACCTGCACATCTTTCAAATGTTGCTTTGTGGCCCTGTTAATTCCATCTCGAGCAGCTCGGATGTATGCATCCACCAAGCTGAATGCGTTAAACGACTGAATGGCCTGGCGGGGCTGACGATTCATGGAACTCTCCACTTCCGAGTTGGTGATGGATACATCGTCCGAGTCCTCGGCTGGAGGATAGTATGGTGTCGACCCCGCATTAGCCCCCGTCTTCACGGCTGGATTTGAATCCTGGCTGCGGGAAGTACGGCCGCTCGAACCTCCGGATATAGTCTGGCACACCTTTCTCCTGACACATGGAAAACGGGAAGGTCACGGTTGGACGTGACTGCTTAGGTGCATGTTGGAGAATTCATACCTCTTCGATGAAGGTACGGCCGTGTCTTCGTTTGCTTTCCTATTGGAAGACTCGCCCAGAGTAGGGGATGCCCTCTTTGGAGGTACCCTTCGAGCGGTACGGCGCGCCGAACCCTTCCCCTTTTGAGAATAGAATAGTGCGGTGGGTAAGAAGGAAGGAGATATTTCTTTTGAATAAGGTGTCTTCGGATCACTTACGTGTGAAGCTGGAAGGAGGCCGGGGTAATCGGCGATAATAGGTACATATGTTCCTTCGTAGGTCATCTGATAGAACGTTCCCTCCTCAAGCTCCATGAATATGTCCAGGTCTTCTTCATTTCCGGGGTCAAGATCCCGGTTGCGATTCTCCAGTTGAGGGGCAGGGTCATGGATCCCCTCGATAGACTTTCGCCATTCCTATTATGAGCAGAAAAGATGTTGCCTGTCAACGAATGATCCAAGGACAAGATAAATTAAGTGAAGCCGAACCTTACCCAGCTGCGAGGATTGTACATGGAAAGTTCGTCTCGATGTTGGAGACGGCTGAACTCCTCCTTCTCCCCTTTATACAGCTCGGCCAGGATCTTGGCTAGAGCGGCGGGGGTCTTTGGGCCTTTTCGGCCATAACGTGAGGCATCGTCTTCTCCGTTATAATGCCACATGTGCAGTCCTTGGTATTAGAGTGGCTGGACCCCCCGCATTATGGAAATTGCCATCACTTCAACTATTGACAATTCAGACCGGGCAAGTGTTTTAATCTTGCCAAGTAGCAAGCTAATTTCCGCGCTGTCCTCTTCCTTGAGGCTCCGAGGATGCTAGCTGTGGCGCTTCTTCAGCGGAGCATTTGAAAACTCGAGGTGGCCTATGTGGACGGGGTCGGGTAGAGCGACATCATCAATGTAGAACCATTCGGAATACCACTCTTCGGGAGCTTTATTCGGCGTGCCGAACAGATATCCGGTCCCGGCAATGCGCCACACTTCGGCTCCTCCCACTTCAAAGATTGATCCACCTTGATTGCGAGGGACGAGGCAGAATAGTCTTCTCCATAAATCAAAATGGGCCTCTTTCAATAGATACTCTTCCTTACAGGGCTGGGGTGTTATTTGCAAAAAATACCCTGACTGTCCGCATTCGCTCGACACATGGAAAATGAGTACATTAAGCGCGCAGAAGCCAAGGGGAGACATCAAATCTATGGACAAATACACTACTTAAGGTAGGAACCCACCTTGCAATACCGAAGATAATCCGTGTGCCGAACACCTCGCTATTGAAGACTGGTTCTTGGGCTACTAAGGGAGTCCTGGACTAAGGGGTCCTCGAGCGTCCGGCCTGTTACCTATGGGCCGGACTGACGGGCTGCGAAGATATGAAGACCGAAGACGGTGCCCGTGTCCGGATGGGACTCTCCTTGGTGTGGAAGGCAAGCTTGGCGAACAACTATGAAGATTCCATATTATGTAACCGACTCTATGTAACCCTAGATCCCCCGGTGTCTATATAAACCGGAGGACTTAGTCCGGATAGGGATACTCAATACCGTAGTCATATAGCGTAGATTTCTAGGGTTTAGCCATTACGATCTCGTGGTAGATCAACTCTTGTAACACTCATATTCATCAAGAACAATCAAGCAGGAAGTAGGGTATTACCTCCATAGAGAGGGCCCGAACCTGGGTAAACATCATGTCCCCTGTCTCCTATTACCATCAACCTTAGACGCACAGTTCGGCAACCCCTACCCGAGGTCCGCTGGTTCTGACACCGACATCGCCTCCCAGTCACCTTCAGCGAGCGCAACAACTACCACACTGAGCTCATCGACTTCGAAGTGGCCCACACTGGCTTCCTGTACAATGCCATCCTATGGTACCCGGCCCTTGCCAAGTTCATCGCAGCCACTCATCACGGTTACAACATCCTCAAGATGCCTAGGTGAAGTGGCAACATCACCATCGCCTGCGATGAGAAGGATGTGGTCTGCTCCCTCGAGCATGCCTACCGCGACACGACGGCCGAGAACTCCAATGGCAAGGTTGGCATTGTGCCTCCCGAAGCTGCCCATGCGAAGAAGAAACAACTCCTCCCCAGGAGCTGCCCTGAGGCAAAGAAACCTGCCGGCGACGCCTCAGGCTCTGCGCCTGCCGCTGGGGCGCCACTTCCTCCCTCATAGGAAGGCACTCCTGGCGCGTCCCTCAGGACGGGCTCGGGGGCTTTCATCTGGAAGGCCTCTGACCTGACTAGTGCGACGAGGGAGGTGCTCCGACACCACTTGGAGGCGTGCTTTGACGCGCCCCCGCAAACAAGGAATGAGGCACGAGGCGCCAGAAGCACGAGAAGTCATCAGCGAGGCGATCGAGGAACTTCAGGAAGTGCACGCTATGAGCCGTGAGTGCCGCCTAGCATGTCCCACAAGTGCAGTTGCCACCCAGGCATGGGCGATGAGTTGCGCATCAGCGTCAACATCTTAGGCCTCAATAGGTACACTTCTCAGGACCTCTTCTGGCTATCATGCATTGGCCGGAGCGGGGGCTACCCCTGCAACTACGTCTGCATGCCTTGCAGCCTGCTGAATGTTGGTGACTCGTACCAGCGGCTCGCTGAGCGAGCGATGGCATGTCACGAGGCCCAACGCTTGGCGGTGATGTCTCAGGAGGTCCCGAGCCATCGTGAGCCCCCCGAGCCTCGCGAGCATATCGAGCCTCCGAAGCCGCCCGGCTCGTGAGGAGCGACCCTCTACGGCACGCTTCATCGACTTCCTTGATGCTTCTACAACACTGGTGCCGGGTGACTTTTTGGTATGTTCAATTGAGGGCACCCCTCGGGCTACATTATTGATGTTAGCTTGAACAATGTAGGTATTTCCTGAAAGAGGAAGGGATGATGCAACACGACAAGAGTAGGTATTTCCCTGGGTGATAACCCCAAGGTTATCGAACCAATAGGAGAACCATGCAACACTACGTGAATGGCACCTGCACACAAATAACAAATACTCGCAACCCGACGTATTAAAGGGGTTGTTAATCCCTTTGGGTAACGGCGCCAGAAATTGGGAAACGAACATGATAAATATATGATAGATGGGACAAATAGATCTCAGATAAAATAAAGTGCAGCAAGGTATTTTTGTTTTAATATATATGAAAATAAAAGCAAAGGAAAATAGATCGCAAAGGCAAATATGATGAAGAAGATACCCGAGGCCCGTAGGTTTCACTAGTGGCTTCTCTCGAGAAAAATAGAAAACGGTGGGTAAACGAATTAATGTTGGGAAATTGATAGAACTTCAAATAATCATGATGATATCCAGGCAGTGATCATTATATAGGCATCACGTCCAAGATTAGTAGACATATTCCTGCCTGGATCTACTACATTACTCCACACATCGACCGCTATCCAGCATGCATCTAGCATATTAAGTTCATGGAGAAATGGAGTGATGCAATAAGAACGATGACATGATGTTGAAAAGATCTATTTATGTAGAAATAGACCCCATCTTGTTATCCGTAATGGCAACAATACATACGTGTCGGTTCCCCTTCTGTCACTGGGATCAAGCACCGTAAGATCAAACCTATTACAAAGCACCTCTTCCCATTGCAAGATAAATAGATCAAGTTGGCCAAACAAAACCCAAATATCGGAGAATAAATACGAGGCTATAAGAAATCATGCATATAAGAGATCAAAGAACTCTCAAATAACTTTCATGGATAAAAAGAGATAAATCCGATCATAAACTCAAAGTTCATCGGATCCCAACAAACACACCGCAAAAAGATTTACATCATATGGATCTCCAAGAGACAATTGTATTGAGAATCAAAAGAGAAAGAGGAAGCCATCTAGCTACTAACTACGGACCCGAAGGTCTACAAAGAACTACTCGCGCATCATTGGAGTGGCACCAATGGACATGATGAACCCCTCTGTGATGGTGTCTAGATTGGATCTGCTGGTTCTGGAACTTGCGGCGGATGGAATTGATTTTTGTTGACTCCCCTAGGGTTTCTTGAATATTGGGGTATTTATAGAGCAAAGAGGCGGTTCGGGAGGCCACCAAGGTGGGCACAACCCACATGGGCGCGCCTAGAAGCCTAGGCGTGCCCTGGAGGGTTGTGCCCCCCTCGGGGCACCCCCAGGTGCTTCTTCGGCCCATTGGGTGTCTTCTGGTCCATAAAAAATCCACAAAAAGTTTCACTGCATTTGGACTACGTTTGGTATTGATTTCCTACGATGTAAAAAACATGCAAAAAATAGCAACTGGCACTTCACACTATGTCAATAGCTTAGTACCAAAAAATGATATAAAATGACTATAAAATGATTATAATATAGCCAAGAATGATAATATAACATGGAACTATCAAAAATTATTGATACGTTGGAGACGTATCAATTATCCTCAGGCTGTTAGGGCCCGTCCCTGCAGCCGCACCATTTTGTTCATCTATCCGAGATTAGTTATGCTTTTCTTGGTTGTTGTGACCGTTAACCCTGCGCTTGGTACCCCATCACATCCGGTGACCCTGCCCCATGCGCTTCTCGTGTTATCGGCTCCCCTCCTGAACGTCCCGCGAGAGGGGGCTACCGGCACGGCATCTGTGCTCGGGTCCATCCCTATAGCGTTGATAAATCTAAGCGACCGAGCTCTAGCTTGCGGGCCGGCCCCGTGCACGTCACCTCACTAGGTCCTTAGTGCCTTGTCTTCTCACGGAATGATTATGAGTAGACCAGCGAGTGCGCACTACTCCTTGTACCTTGTGACTGGTGAATGCATAGGAACTTCGGGAGGCAGGCACTCAAGCGACGCCTGGGCGATGTACCGCCGCCTCAGGAAGACCGACCTTGGTCAGGAAGTGGTTTTGTCCACAAAAGCTAAGTAAATCACTTCAAGATGTGTGTATCATAGGCCAAAGCCCCTTCCCCTTGAAACCCCCGCGAGGCGAAGCACTCCTTTGGGCGCAAGCCGCTTCCATGTTAAAAGGGGGGCTCTTGACCATCACACCTTAGGAACCCCTACTAGCTCTCGCACCCTTACCCCCTAGTCTTGTCCCAGGCATCACGACCTAACATACCAGTGGCGGCTGAGTTTCATTCGAGCACCCTAGCAAGCAAGGAAATGAGAGGCAAGCTCTGCGAGGATGCAAATTAATAGGGGCGCGGTCTAGCTTGGCAGACATCGCTTGAAATACTAAGGGACACCAATCTTTTCACAAACCCCCAGCAGGACTTGTGTTGATTTATTTCAGAGGAAGAGTGGAGGACCAGGCTCTATGAAAGTGCACCCTCATGATGCAGGAACCCTCCACGAGCCACGAACACCGTGAGTGAAGTCATCTTCTCCGCGTCGGGCGCGAGCCTTATTATCAACGCTTCACCTTCGTTTTTTTTGTGATTTTGTCCAGGCTAAATACTCCTTTCTCTCTCGAAAGCTGCTTGCACATCAAGCAGGACCTCTTGAGCATCGCGCCTCAGGAGCTCTCACCGAACCATGGGTCGCTGACCTCCTGGCCTTGCACAAGGCATCGCGATCTGGCATACCAGCGACGGCAGAAGCTTGCCCGGGGACTAGGTCCTAGCGATGCAGAGCACTAAGCTATCGCAAAGGAAAAGGGGCTTGAGCCCAAACGAGAGACGCCAACATGATCTAAAATGCAAATGGAAGCACTAAGATAAGGGTGCAAGCGCAGAGTTCCTTACACGCCCCCATGGGGCCCTTCATGATTTCGATGCAAGGAATAAAAAGAAACTTCCTCCCAGAAGCCGCCGCTCCTGAGGCTCCAGCATGACTGGCTCTTAGTCAGAGTGTTCCTCCACCTTGATGTGGCTGCGCGGTGGCTCGTCGAAGTCGTTGTCACTCTCGGTCCCCTCGAAGGAAGAGCCATCGCTGCTCGAGGCGCCGCGCCCACTGCCGAGCGGGGTTCTTCCCGCGGCTGACGGGACCAGCGCGGACCACCAGTGGAGCACACCCGCACCCCTGAGGAGCTGTCACGGGTGTTGCGGCGGATTTGCGGTGGCGGCCGCGCCCCCTCTTGGGCGGTGGCTGCTCCGGCCCTCCTGTGGTGGCTTGCCCTTCTCGGTGGCGGTGGACCTCCTCGCAGACACCATAGTTCCCGCGACAAGTGTTGGAGGTAGAGAGGCGGAAGACAGAGATGGGTTGGGGGCTTGTGACAGCTTGGTTTTTGCCCTCTTTTATTTGCCTGATTTTCTTTTGGATTGATTTTGAAATTTGGAGTTTTGAATCTTTTCATATGGACTTAAACACTTGAGTACACCTTGGCTTTCACCCAAGTGTCCCATTTCCCTCTATAACCATCATTCCCACTATGGTTCATGTCAAAATAATTCTTGGAATATTTTTCTTAAATGAAAAGTATTCATTTCCCTCTCTTAAACCATAGCTAGATCAATGTGATCCAAAGCAACCCCAATTTTTATTACCCACAAAAATCTGAGAAAATTTACAAATATACTTGGGACCCTAGGGCACCCTCCTGAGCAAAAATATTGCATAACTTTTTGGAATATTTTTTCTACAGAAAATATTTTCTATTCTGGACAGAAATGGTGGTTTCTACAACAACTACCATTTTACTTGCTCCATTGTGGCTGATTTTTCTTGTGCATCATCACCTTAGTAGATGATTGCTAACCTCCAAAGCCCAACTCCCAACTCCCAGCTGTTTGACCTCAGTAACCTCTCAAAGTTACTGATCAGAAACTTACTAGGCTTGTGAAATCTTTTCTACTGCGTCTGGATGCAAACCATAGCGTGGTAAACTTCAAAACTACCACGAACAACATGCCATACATGAAGTTTGGGCTTAGGTTAGCCTGAGGTCAGAGTTCACGCGGTGACCGCGTCGTCCAGGCGTGCTGGCATACGGCTGACGCGCTCTGTGATGCGCCCGAGCCTCTGTTGATCACGTGCTCGCTTCCCCGCCTTCCTAAACTTGCCTAACCTCACCACCAACTTCATCCTAGCTCCCTTAACTCTCCCCTGGCACTCGCCGACTCCGGAGCTCACCGCAGCGAGTACGGGAGAGGTCCGGCCAACGTAACAGTGCGGTGCGCACTGTGCTCATCCCCGTTCGCCCACAGTCCCCGCGTGAGCTGCATCTCCTTCTCCCCCTCTCACTGACGCCGTTCATCGCTGGGCGCCGTGTCCAGGTGTCCACCGGCGGAGCCCGAACCCCCTCAAAGCTCGGTTATAAATAGAGCCCTCCCCACCCTCCTCGAGCACCATCCTCCACTCCCACACACTCCACAACCTAGTAGAGAACCGTAGCCAGGCCGGGCAGGCCGCGGGCCGCCGTCCCCGAGCTCGAGCTCACCGGCGATCCCCTTGAGTCGTCTCTGTAGCTCCGGCCCCTCCCGGGCCTTGGCAACCCTTCCAAGGCCTCCGCTACCCTGCGGTGGTGCCGTTCCACCCGGTTGGAGCCCTTGGAGTCGCCTCGGCTCGCCGTCGTCTTCATCTCCGGCGAGCTCTGCTTCCTGTCTCCGCTAGAGAGGTAGATTCCAGGTGCGCCTCCGTCTCCTCTCTCGATCCCTCCCTCTCATTTTGTCCAAGGAGACCTCATCGTCGGCGTTTCTCTGGCGAAGCCGCGTTGTCCCCTGTTTCTTTCCCTCTCTCCCCTTCACCTGACTAGTGGGGCCCGCTAGTCAGCCACTCAGTCCAGGCGCGAAGCGGTATGACTGGTGGCGCCCCGAGACTTTACGCCTTCGACGTCACCCCCCCCTCCCCGCCCAGTCTGTCTTTATTTAACTTCAAATTTCATTTATATCCAGAGAGCTTCAAATAGCTATAACTTTTCAACCATAAGTCCAAATGAATTGATTCTTTTTGTATTGTGTTCTTTGTAAAGAAATCTAGCAGGTCACCAAAAATGGGATTTTTCCATCCTGTCTTGATTTTATGGTGAATTTAAGAAGTGTTCTTGATGTTTTCTTTTTGTATTTATAAATGTTTTTAGAGAAGTGAATCTTGTCTTGAGGATCACCAGGAGGCTTGTTAACCTCATCTGCACTAAGGCAAGCCACAACAACATTTTCATGGTGCCATTGCAATATTTGTGATTTTCCCACTTGAATGAATGATTTAATCCATGCATATAGATCACTATTGTGTTGTTTATATTCTGTTAAATGATTGTCCAAGTTAATATGCTTGTGTTACAGAAAGTATAAAACTAACTAAGTTGGTAAAGAGGCTAGAATTAATTTCTGGTATGAAAGAAATAATATGGTTATGGATATAAGTAATTAATTGGAGTTATTTTTCTTGCATGAGAAAAATGATAAATTTTTTTACAAAAGATTATGTTTAATGTGAGGTTTAATCTTGACCAGAGAAGTGCCAAGAGTTGTTGATGGTTATGCTTAGTGTGGATATAGTTGACTCAGTCTTTTCCGTTAATATGTGATGCATATGCTATTGTTGCACTTCATGACATAGTATGACACCGGTTATTCTCAATTTAAGTTGAACCTGATAATAATACAACTTGAATATATCATTGACCGGGTCATGGTGCCACTGAATCGAGTTTTTCCCAGTGCAACCACATTTGCCTTTATGGGAAGGCCTTTATTCGGTCCGTTGCCATGCCTCTGGTCGGTGCCTCCAACTAGGGAAGGTAATGGGCGTGCGGTACCCTGGCCCGGTAAGCAGACATAACCTTGTGTGCCCGTTGTTGAGATTTTTGGTACTGGTCCCCGTGTGGGACGTTTATGTTTTGGCCACGACGGCGGTCGTTGTGTCTTTGGTAGAAACGGGGCCACCCAGGACTAGCCCAGTGGGGAGTGAGTCGGAGTGGCCGAGAGAGTGTCATGGCAATGGAGGGGTTTTGTCGGAATGCCGTTGGTCCACCTGAATGGGAGTACGAGGCCATGACTTCCGTGGCGTGGGTACAGTGTGCTACCTCTGCCGAGTGTATTAATCTATTGATTGCCAAGTCCAGGGTTACAGACACGCTCGGAAGTAGGTCACACCATGGGTCAACATTTAATAAAACTTGCACACTAAGTTATGAACTCTTCACTGTTGATGATGGCGAGAAGGCCATCAGGATGGATAAGACCAAATGTTGGTCGTGGTTATGATTGCTGGAAGGATAATTGTTTTAGACCAAGTATGGGTCGTGGTTGTGATCGCCGGAAAGATAATTGTTTTAGACCAAGTATGGGGCGTGGTTGTGATCGCTGGAAAGATCACGAGATATTCATAGTTAAGATATTGAGGTTGGCATGGTGGTGATCCAAGAAGTGATCACCGTTGGTAAGAGGGATTTTTCTCACAAGAGTATGATCACAGCATGTTGGTTATATTGTTGCATTGTCAATAATTGGTTAATTATCATGATATTGTTTGTCACTATGTTTATGTCTGTTGTGAGCTTGCAAGTACATTCCATGTACTAACATGGCGTGTCATGCCAGATTTCAGGAAAGTCGTGTTGGAAAGGAGTGCTGTCCGAGTCTAGATCGTGTCCACATCGGTGTCCCTGTGCTATGGAGTTCCACTACGACGTTGTTCTACTGCCGCGTAGTTGTTATGATCGAGGCCATTATGTGCACTAAATAATGTATATATTCTTCAGCCGCACCGTGTGTGCCGCTTGGCATTGTTACCTGTTGTAATGTAAACTTTGGTCTGCTAGCATCAATAAAGCGGTTGTTTTCTGTACCAAGATGTCGTGTGTTGCCAGAAGACATGGCCTTTGGGCTGGCAATGCATGGTAAACCAGTTGCTCTGAGCCGGGGTACCACGGGGCTCCGCTCCCTACGCCCTCTTATAAGTAGCCAAAGAAGGCCAACCGGTGTCCCTTCACATTCAGAGAAATGATGGAGTCGCGGTGCGTGACAGGCTTTTCGTCAGCCTGGGTGGTTGCCGAGCCAATGTGGGGAAGTGGAGGCGTCTATGTCCTGTCGCGTGCCATGCGTCAAGCCAGGCCTGCGGGCAGGTTAGGGCCCGCATCGTTTTGCCCTCCCCTCATTTCCTTCGCCTCGAAGCCAGGCCGAGCGCACCATGGTCCTGAGGGCTACTTTCGGGGTTCTAGGAATAGGGATACCTAGACCCGTCTACCTACGGTATAGTGTGTGGCTCCACCAACGGCCCCCCGCGGCCCAGCGCCAGGACTTCACGAGCAAGACCCTCGCGAGGGTCCCCACCTCGCGAGGTGAACGACATCAAGACCTCTGAGGGAGCACCCCCCAAGGCTGCCTCCCAAGGGGCGGACATCTCTAGGTTCGCACCCCCCCTCGCGACGTGCATGGTGACGTGAGCCATGACGACCAAGGCCAGGAGGGCGCCAGTGGGCGCAGGAGAGGACAGTTTCCTCTTTGGTGCTAAGGCGGCAAGGACATATGTGGGTTCCCAAGGAATCCACCAAAGGTTTCCATTCCATTGCTACAAGACCAGGACCGCTTGCTCGGCTGGACAGAGATCATCGCCGAGCCCACCACTGCGTCACGACCAGAAGCACTATAGGCGAAGGCCACTTTTAGTCAGGATAGGGTGTACTCCTATCCCCCTTCAAAATGGGCCACTGTGGTACCCCTTCCCGCCTAAACCATGAGGGAAGAGGACCAAGGCCACTATAAATATAGCCTAGTCTCCACCTTAGAGAAGAATCCAATCCCGTCGACCCTTGAGCCCTCGTGAGGCATCTCGACCCTTGTACCCGTTCATACTCATCCTCCTCTCGAGGCAATTCACCACAAAGCAGGAGTAGGGTTTTACACCACAAGGTGGCCCGAACCTGGGTAAACTACCATGCCCGATTCCTTCCCTCCTCGAATGAGCTCGACGGAGCATCATCGTGGGGTAGCGAATGGCAACTAAAGGCATAGCGAAGTTCTTCGTGGCCACACCAGAGTTTGAACCTTTCTTTGGGTCCATGGAGCCCCGATTCCGAGAGGATCATTTGAAGAGCTTGAGATGGCTTCTGTGATTTCTTCCCATGTAATTAGCATGCTTAATACTTGATCACTAGCTCAGTTGAATCTTGGAGGGTAGTGGACTAATAGAAACCCTAACATAATGATTTTCCGACAAGAAATCTTGATCCTATGTGAGTTCCACATATGCCTCCATCTATCTCTGCCAACAGATGGTGTCCATCTTCCCGGCAAATGCACTTTAATTTCACCCCATTCGGTATTTTTCCCGTACAGAACGTTGTCCACGAACTGCTACATACTAGACCGATGTGCTACTCTTTCAGCCTCTTCTTTCTCTTTGGGAAGTTCTCCAATTTGAAGTAACAAGACTATCTGCTATGCCCATGTCATAGCATGTGGCTCGATGAGAAGGAATAAAGGCATATCTTTAGCTGCGGGAGCTCTAGCTTCAGTGACAAGGACTTGGATTCCTACCAGAGTGTGCGGCTCACCGACAAGCTTGTCGTTGTTCCCAACAACATCCTTGCTGGCAACTTCTGGGAGCTTGGCAGGAAAGTATTTGCCAGTGTTCAACTTACTTTTCTTGTTCTGTCCCGTTGATGGTATTATAGATGGCTAAGTCAAATGGAGGACGTACCTGGTTCCACAGGCAACTTGAGAGCGGCACACTTTGAGAAATCATCAGCTATGCTATTTTCCGGACGAGGAATGTGCTCTGTTTGTAAACCATCAAATTCTGTTCATTTTCGTCACTTCCTCAACATATGCTCCCATCAATGGGATCTCATAATCTTGGTTAACTTCCTCCACAACCAATTATGAATCACCTTTCATGATGAGCTTTCTTATGCCAAGGCTTGTCACAATCCTAAGACCGGCAAGAAATCCTTCATACTCAGAAGTGTTGTTTGTTGCCGTCTCCCTAGGGAAATGCATTTGTATTACATACCTGGGGTGCACTCCAGTGGGTGTGACAAGCAGCACTGCAGCTCTGGTGCCTTGAAGTGAAAAAGGCCCGTCAAAGTACATAATCCAATCTTTGATTGTTTCCTTGCCGAGGAGAGATGTCTCTGGTGTTTCTTTGTCTGGCATTAGTGCCATTCTGCAATCAAATCCGCCAAAGCCCTGCTCTGAATAGTTGAAGTACTTTCAAACTTGAGGTCAAAGCTTGATAGTCCCAACGCCCACTCCACAATCCTACCAGTTGCGTCTGGATTTCTCAAGATCCTTTGCATTAGGAAGTGAGTGATGATGATAATCTGATGTTCTTGGAAGTAGTGACACGACTTCCTTGCAGCCATGAGAGGACAAAAAAGCAGTTTCAGGACACTAGAATATCTTGATCTAGCCCCCTCGAGAAGGGGTCTAACATAATAGACTGGTGAAAGCACAAGTGCTCCTCGGGTGATTTTGGTAATTATTGTCAACATATATCTTGTTGTACTAATTCTTTTATCTAGTATATTTCAGAAATTTAACTAAGGCGTGGTATGGACAAGAGGATGTGGAACCCCTTCAAGAAACTAAGGACAAGGATTGGAAAAATCTCAAGACTCTACATTTTCATTTTAGTGATCCAAGATCACATTGAGTCCATAGGAAAGCCAATACTATTAAAAGGGGATGAGGTGTTGCTTAATGGCTCGCTTGCTCAAAGTGCTTGGTGATATGCTCCAAAGCCCTTAACCACTTTCTCATTTCCAGATATGTCCCAAACCTAAAGTCAAACTCGGCCCCACCGATTTGATATATTTTGCGCCACCAAATTCACTTGAAATAGCCACTGACAGAAACCCTAATCAATTCGGTCTCACCAATGGGATATCGGTCTCACAGATGGGATCTCGGTTAACCACGTCAGTTCAGGATCTGAGTCAGGAGAGGACCCTGCAGCACCAGTAGAGCAGTAGAGCTTCTGAGTACTTGCAGTCGTCCAGATGATGCACGAGTGTAGTCGTACGAGTCATGAGGTTTTGTTTCATGTATGAGAGTAGTTGGACCTGTCATGTTATGTATCTTTCATGTATGAGTCTATGTATAATTATGTTGGAACTCTATTTTATTTGTCGTATTTTCTTCGTCATTTCAGTTTTTCTCGGGCTTTTGTTGCTGACCTTTCCCCAATTTATTTTGAATACTTCTCATCTTGGTTGCGTTGTCTTGGGAAAAACCACAATAGGATGTCACGAGGAGGCAGCAGTAGCAACGTTCGCGAGGGTACTCCTGTTTGTCATTCCGCACGACAGGCGGGACACTCCCCCGAGACGTACGTTCCACCACCGCCTCCACCGCCAAATCCGCCCTCCACCAAGAAAATGCTACGTATGTTTGAGGAAAGATGGAATAATGATCTGATTGAAATTTTAAAAAGTGTGCAAGCTATGGTGGGGAGGAATGGCAATCAAAACGGTAATCACTCAAAGCTATCAGATTTTCAAAGGACCAAGCCTCCTAGTTTCAGTCAGGCTATTGACCCCTTGGAAGCAGACGGTTGGCTGCGAACCATTGAGAGGAAACTTGAGATTGCTCGGACTGAAGAAGGTGATAAAGTTCCATTTGCAACTCATTATCTTGAAGGCGCTGTTGCCATATGGTGGGGAAATATAAAAGCCATGTGGCCTGCTGATGAAGAAATCACCTGGTCAAAATTCACGGATCAGTTCCGAAAATATCATATCCCTACTGGAATTATGAAGGCTAAGCAACAAGAATTTCCCGCGCTCCTCCAAGGAAATCAGTCTGTGGGTGAATATTTGCAAAAATTCAATCATTTGTCACGTTACTCCCTTCATGACATTGCCATTGAAGAAAGAAAGATTGACATATTTCTTGGTGGATTAAACCCGCAACTCCGGTGTACTCTCAGCATGTTTGATTTCCCACATTTTCAAACTCTGGTGAACAAAGCTTTCATTGCGGAAAGGGAGCACAAGCTCGTATCAGACAACAGGCCCGTCAATAACGATCACAAGCACAAGTTTGAGCCAAAGAAGGATGGGCAACCCGTGCAAAAGGCTCGTACCTAGCAGCAGACTCAGGTGAAATACAAGCCCAATTGGCAACAGAATGTTAACAAGACCACCACCCAAGTCAAGAATGTCGTGACCAGCCCGGTGCACGAGGAGCGCCAACGCACCAATGCTTGCTTCAGTTGTGGGCAAATCGGACATTATGCCAGACAGTGTCCCAAGAACAGCAAGGCAAATGCTCTATTCAAGCCGCAAGTCAACTTTATGGAATCATGCCCGAACCAGCAACACATCACTGGGCATGTTCATCACCTCTCCGCAGATGAAGCCCAAGAAAACCGCGAAGTCGTCATTGGTATGTTTCCTGTTAACAACATACCTGCACTAATTGTATTTGACTCTGGGGCTTCCCACTCTTTTATCTCTCGGAGTTTTGTTGCCCAGAACAAATTTCCTTGTTCGCTTTTGGGCAAGAATATGCTGGTACAAACCCCAAGATCCTTAATCAAGAGAAATCTGTTCTGCCCTAATCTGGAAATCAATATCAACGGAGTCGGCTTTTCAACTTCTTTGATAATTATTGAGTCTGCTAAACTGGATGTTATCTTGGGTATGAATTGGCTGACTCAATACCAAGTATGCATAAATTGCACGACCTGAGAGGTCACTTTGACCAGTCGGGAGGGGCAGGCTACCAAATTCTATGATCGCAGAAGCATACCCAAGAAAGAAATGACCTTCACCGATGTGGATGAATTGGAATTAATTCTTGTGGTTAGTGAGTTTCCTGATGTATTTCCAGAAGAGCTGCTAGGCATGCCACCAGATCGAGAGCTTGAGTTCGCAATAGATCTTGTGCCCGGAAAAAGCACTGTTATACAAGAAGTATTACCGGATGCCCTCATCGGAATTAGTGGAGCTAAAGAAACAACTTGATGAAATACTCCAGAAAGGATATATCCATCCCAGCTCTTCACCATGGCGATCAGCTGCTATCTTCGTGGACAAAAAGGATGGCAGTCTCCGCATGTGTGTGAATTAGCGTCAGCTGAATGATGTCACCATCAAAAACAAATATCCACCACGAAGGATTGATTATTTGTTTGATCAGCTCAGTGGGGTCAAGGTATTCTCCAAGGTTGATTTACAGATAGGATATAATCAGCTCAAGATTAAAAAGGAAGATATTCCTAAGACCGCCTTTACCACTCGGTACGGTCTTTATGAATATACAGTTATGTCCTTTGGTCTCACCAATGCCCCTACTTTCTTCATGCATATGATGAACAAAGTATTCATGAACTTCCTCGATAAGTTTGTGGTAGCCTTCATCGATGACATACTTATTTACTCAAGGAGTGAAGAAGATCACAAAGATCACCTCCGAGCAGTGTTACAACGACTCCGCTACCATCAGCTATACGCCAAATTCAGTAAATGCGAATTTTGGCTCAAGCAGGTTGGATTTCTTGGACATGTGCTATCCGCCGAAGGTATAGCCGTGGACCCAAGGAAAGAAAAGGATGTGCTCGATTGGTTTCCACCCGCAACCATATCATAGATCCGGAGTTTTCTTGGATTAGCTGGGTATTACCGCAGTTTCATTGAAGGGTTTTCCAAGATTGCTAAACCCATGATGGAGCTTCTCAAAAAGGATAAGAAGTTTGAATGGACTAAGGACTGTGAGAAAAGTTTTAATGAGCTGAAGATACGGCTGACGACCGCACCGCTGTTAACTCTTCCAGATATCTACCACAGTTTTGATGTGTACTGCGACGCCTCCAGACAAGGACTTGGATGCGTACTTATGCAAGATGGCAAGGTAGTACCCTATGCATCATGACATATATGACCCTAGAAGGGAAATTATCCCACTCATGATCTGGAATTGGCCGCGGTGGTTCATGCTCTAAAAATTTGGAGACACTATCTCATCGGGAAGAGGTGCGAAATTTTTACCGATCACAAAAGTCTCAAGTATATATTTACTCAGCCAGATTTAAATCGCCGTCAATGAAGGTGGCTTGAGTTAGTAAAGGATTATGATCTTAGAAAGAATAAATTACCACCCAGGTAAGGCCAACGTGGTCACCGATGCACTCAGTCGAAAGCCTGTCAGCCTGAATATCATATTGGAATCCTTGCCTCTTGAACTTCAAGAGGAGATTGCTCAGCTCAACCTGGTCATAGTTGATGCTGGCCTTGCTAATATTTTGGAAGTCGCCCCCACCCTTGAGGAAGAGATCCGCAAGGCACAGCCAGATGACACCATTCTGCAGAAAACGTGCCAAGAATAAGGCAGCGGGATAGACCTCAGATTTCTCAAGGGATCAATTTGGTACTCTCCCATTCTGTGGAAGAATTTGTGTACCAAATTAGGCGGATTTAAAGCAGAAAATCATGTCGAAAGGACATGAATCTTCGTATTCTATTCACCCTGGAGGTACGAGAATGTATGAAGATCTGCGACATGTGTTCTGGTGGGATGGGATGAAGAAAGACATCGCTTATTTTGTAGCCTGTTGCGACATATCCAACAAGGTGAAGGCAGACCATCAAAAGCCAGCCAGACTTCTCCAACCCCTGCCAGTCTCACAATGGAAATGGGATGATGTCTGCATGGATTTCATCACAGGACTGCCCAACACTTTGTGAGGCAATGATGCAATCTGGGTCATAGTGGACACCTTAACCAAGGTTGCGCACTTTATCCCAATCAGAACCACATATCGAGTGGTTCAACTTGCACAACTATATGTATCCAGGATAGTCAGTCTGCATGGAGTACCCCGAACCATAACTTCTGATCGAGGTTCACTTTTTACCTCCGGTTTTTGGTCACGTCTCCATCAAGCCTTGGGGACAGCACTGAAATACAGTACCGCTTATCATCCTCAGACCGATGGACAGATAGAGCGGGTGAACCAAATACTCGAAGATATGTTGCGGGCCTGTGCTTTGGCCCAAGGATCTAAATGGGAAGACTGCCTGTCGTATGTCGAGTTCTCTTATAACAACAACTTCTAGACCAGTCTAAAAATGTCACCATATGAGGCTTTGTATGGCCGTAATTGCCGCACTCCTTTAAATTGGTCTCAAACTAGAGATAGCCGCATTTTCGGGACGGATCTCATGATGGAAGTTGAGAAACAAGTTAGCGAAATCAGAGAAAGATTACAATTGGCCAAATCTCAATAGAAGAGTTACTATGATGCAAAGCACCGACAGATCAGTTTTGAACCCGGAGAACAGGTATACCTCCGAGTCACTCCTATGAAAGGAGTCAAAAGATTTCAGACTCGTGGAAAGTTGGCACCCAGATTTATTGGTCCATTTCCAGTTATGTCACGAGTGGGTACTGTTGCATATCAGTTGGAACTACCCCCTGAATTATCAGACGTGCACAACGTGTTTCACGTTTCACAGTTGAGGCGATGCATATCGCCGCCTGAGAAAAAGACTGCTAACACTGAGATAGAGTTGGCAAAGGACTTAACATATGAAGAGAGACCGATTAAAATTTTGGATCAGATGGAAAGGGTCACTCGTAGCAAAGTAAGAAAGTTCTACAAGGTTCAGTGGGAGCATCACATAGAGTCAGAATCCACGTGGGAACGGGAAGAATTTCTGAAGTCACATTGTCCAGAATAGTTTTCCCAAGCAACCGAATCTCGGGGACGAGATTCATTCTAAGTGGGGGAGGTTTGTGACAGCCTAGTTTTTGCCCTCTTTTATTTGCCTGATTTTCTTTTGGATTGATTTTGAAATTTGGAGTTTTGCATCTTTTCATATGGACTTAAACACTTGGGTACCCCTTGGCTTTCACCCAAGTGTCCCATTTCCCTCTCTAACCATCATTCCCACTCTGGTTCATCTCAAAATAATTGTTGGAATATTTTTCTTAAATGAAAAATATACGTTTCCCTCTCTTAAAACCTAGCTAGATCAATGTGCTCCAAAGCAACCCCAATTTTTCTTGCCCAAAAAAATCTGAGAAAATTTACAAATATTCTAGGGACCCTAGGGCACCCTCCTGACAAAAAGTATTGCATAACTTTTTGGAATATTTTTGCTATAGAAAATATTTTCTGTTCTGGACAGAAATGGTGGTTTCTACAGCAACCGCCATTTTACTTGCTCCATTGTGGCTGATTTTTCTTATGCATCATCACCTTAGTAGATGATTGCTAACCTCCGAAGCCCAGCTCCCTACTCCCAGCCGTTTGACCTCAGTAACCTCTCAAAGTTACTGATCAGAAACTTACTAGGCTTGTGAAATCTTTTCTACTGCGTCTGGATCCAAACCATAGCGTGGTAAACTTCAAAACTACCCCGAACAATATGCCAGACATGAAGTTTGGGCTTAGGTCGGCCTGAGGTCAGAGTTCACGCGGAGACCGTGTTCGTCCAGGCGTGCTGGCATACGGCCGACGCGCTCTGCGACGCGCCCGAGCCTCTGTTGATCGCGTGCTCGCTTCCCCGCCTACCTAAACTTGCCAAATCTCGCCACCATCTTCGTCCTAGCTCACTTAACTCTCCCCTGGCACTCACCGACGCCGGAGCTCGCCGCAGCGAGCACAGGCGCGGTCCGGTCAACGTAACAGTGCGGTGCGCACTATGCTTGTCGCCTTCCTCTCGATCCTGTGCTCATCCCCGTTCGCCCACAGTCCCCGTGGGAGCTGCGTCTCCTTCCCCCCTCTCACTAACGCCGTTCTTAGTCGGGCGCCATGTCCAGGTGTCCATCGGCGGAGCCCGTTGTTGAGATTTTTGGTACTGGTCCCCGTGTGGGACGTTTATGTTTTGGCCACGACGGCGGTCGTTGTGTCTTTGGTAGAAACGGGGCCACCCAGGACTAGCCCAGTGGGGAGTGAGTCGGAGTGGCCGAGAGAGTGTCATGGCAATGGAGGGGTTTTGTCGGAATGCCGTTGGTCCACCTGAATGGGAGTACGAGGCCATGACTTCCGTGGTGTGGGTACAGTGTGCTACCTCTGCAGAGTGTATTAATCTATCGATAGTCGAGTACATGGTTACGGACGCGCTCGAAAGTAGGTCACACCATGGGTCAACATTTAATAAAACTTGCACACTAAGTTATGAAATCTGCACTGTTGATGATGGCGAGAAAGCCATCGGGATGGATAAGACCAAATGTTGGTCGTGGTTGTGATCGCCGGAAGGATAATTGTTTTAGACCAAGTATGGGGCGTGGTTGTGATCGCTGGAAAGATCACGAGATATTCATAGTTAAGATATTGAGGTTGGCATGGTGGTGATCCAAGAAGTGATCACCGTTGGTAAGAGGGATTTTTCTCACAAGAGTATGATCACAACATGTTGGTTATATTGTTGCATTGTCAATAATTGGTTAATTATCATGATATTGTTTGTCACTATGTTTATGTCTGTTGTGAGCTTGCAAGTACATTCCATGTACTAACATGGCGTGTCATGCCAGATTTCACGAAAGTCGTGTTGGAAAGGAGTGTTGTCCGAGTCTAGATCGTGTCCACATCGGTGTCCCTGTGCTATGGAGTTCCGCTACGACGTTGTTCTGCTGCCGCGTAGTTGTTATGATCGAGGCCATTATGTGCACTAAATAATGTATATATTGTTCAGCCGCACCGTGTGTGCCGCTTGGCATCGTTACCTGTTGTAATGTAAACTTTGGTCTGCTAGCATCAATAAAGCGGTTGTTTTCTGTACCAAGATGTCGTGTGTTGCCAGAAGACATGGCCTTTGGGCTGGCAATGCATGGTAAACTGGTTGCTCTGAGCCGGGGTACCACGGGGCTCCGCTCCCTACGCCCTCTTATAAGTAGCCAAAGAAGGCCAACCGGTGTCCCTTCACATTCAGAGAAATGATGGAGCCGCGGTGTGTGACAGGCTTTTTGTCAGCCTGGGTGGTTGCCGAGGCAATGTGGAGAAGTGGAGGCGTCTATGTCCTGTCGCGTGCCATGTGTCAAGCCAGGCATGCGGGCAGGTTAGGGCCCGCATCGCTTCACCCTCCCCTCATTGCCTTCGCCTCGAAGCCAGGCCGAGCGCACCATGGTCCCGAGTGCTACTTTCGGGGTTCTAGGAATAGGGATACCTAGACCCGTCTACCTACGGTATAGTGTGTGGCTCCACCAACGGCCCCCCACGGCCCAGCGCCAGGACTTCACGAGCAAGACCCTCGCGAGGGCCCCCACCTCGCGAGGTGAACAACATCAAGACCTCTGAGGGAGCACCCCCCGAGGCTGCCTCCCAAGGGGCGGACATCTCTAGGTTCGCACCCCCCCCCTCGCGACATGCATGGTGACGTGAGCCATGATGACCAAGGCCAGGAGGGCGCCAGTGGGTGCAGGAGAGGACAGTTTCCTCTTTGGTGATAAGGAGACAAGGACATATCTGGGTTCCCAAGGAATCCACCAAAGGTTTCCATTCCATTGCTACAAGACCAGGACCGCTTGCTCGGCTGGACAGAGATCATCGCCGAGCCCACCACTGCATCACGACCAGAAGCACTATAGGCGAAGGCCACTTTTAGTCAGGATAGGGTGTACTCCTGTCCCCCTTCAAAATGGGCCACTGTGGTACCCCTTCCTACCTAAACCATGAGGAAAGAGGACCAAGGCCACTATAAATATAGCCTAGTCTCCACCTTAGAGAAGAATCCAATCCCTTCGACCCTTGAGCCCTCGTGAGGCAGCTCGACCCTTGTACCCGTTCATACTCATCCTCCTCTCGAGGAAATTCACCACAAAGCAGGAGTAGGGTTTTACACCACAAGGTGGCCCGAACCTGGGTAAACTACCATGCCCGATTCCTTCCCTCCTCGAATGAGCTCGACGGAGCATCATCGTGGGGTAGCGAATGGCAACTAAAGGCACAGCGAAGTTCTTCGTGGCCACACCAAAGTTCGAACCTTTCTTTGGGTCCGTGGAGCCCCGATTCCGAGAGGATCATTTGAAGAGCTTGAGATGGCTTCTGTGATTTCTTCCCATGTAATTAGCATGCTTAATACTTGATCACTAGCTCAGTTGAATTTTGGAGGGCAGTGGACTAATAGAAACCCAATCATAATGCTTTTCTGACAAGAAATCTTGATCCTATGTGAGTTCCACATATGCCTCCATCTATCTCTGCCAACAAATGGTGTCCATCTTCCCGGCAAATGCACTTTAATTTCACCCCATTCGGTATTTTTCCTGTACAGAACGTTGTCCACGAACTGCTACATACTAGACCAATGTGCTACTCTTTCAGCCTCTTCTTTCTCTTTGGGAAGTTCTCCTATTTGAAGGAACAAGACTATCTGCGATGTCCATGTCATAGCTTGTGGCTCGATGAGAAGGAATAAAGGCATATCTTTAGCTGCGGGAGCTCTAGCTTCAGTGACAAGGACTTGGATTCCTACCGGAGTGTGCGGCTCACCGACAAGCTTGTCGTTGTTCCCAACAACATCCTTGCTGGCAACTTCTGGGAGCTTGGCGGGAAAGTATTTGCCAGTGTTCAACTTACTTTTCTTGTTCTGTCCCGTTGATGGTATTACAGATGGCTAAGTCAAATGGAGGACATACCTGGTTCCATAGGCAACTTGAGAGCGGCACACTTTGAGAAATCATCAGCTATGCTATTTTCCGGACGAGGAATGTGCTCTGTTTGTAAACCGTCAAATTCTCTTCATTTTTGTCACTTCCTCAACATATGCTCCCATCAATGGGCTCTCATAATCTTGGTTAACTTCCTCCACAACCAATTATGAATCACCTTTCATGATGAGCTTTCTTATGCCAAGGCTTGTCACAATCCTAAGACCGGCAAGAAATCCTTCATACTCAGAATTGTTGTTTGTTGTCGTCTCCATAGGGAAATGCATTTGTATTACATACCTGGGGTGCACTCCAGTGGGTGTGACAAGCAGCACTGCAGCTCCGGTGCCTTGAAGTGAAAAAGGCCCGTCAAAGTACATAATCCAATCTTTGATTGTTTCCTTGCCGAGGAGAGATGTCTCTGGTGTTTCTTTGTCTGGCATTAGTGCCATTCTGCAATCAAATCCGCCAAAGCCCTGCTCTGAATAGTTGAAGTACTTTCAAACTTGAGGTCAAAGCTTGACAGTTCCAACGCCCACTCCACAATCCTACCAGTTGCGTCTGGATTTCTCAAGATCCTTTGCATTAGGAAGTGAGTGACGATGATAATCTGATGTTCTTGGAAGTAGTGACACGACTTCCTTGCAGCCATGAGAGGACAAAAAAGAAGTTTTAGGACACCAGAATATCTTGACCTAGCCCCCTCGAGAAGGGGTCTAACATAATAGACTGGTGAAAGCACAAGTGCTCCTCGGGTGATTTTCGTAATTATTGTCAACATATCTCTTGTTGGACTAATTTTTTTATCTAGTATATTTCAAAAATTTAACTAAGGCGTGGTATGGACAAGAGGATGTGGAACCCCTTCAAGAAGCTAAGGACAAGGATTGGAAAAATCTCAAGACTCTGCATTTTCAGTTTAGTGATCCAAGATCACATTGAGTCCATAGGAAAGCCAATACTATTAAAAGGGGATGAGGTGTTGCTTAATGGCTAGCTTGCTCAAAGTGCTTGGTGATATGCTCCAAATCCCTTAACCACTTTCTCATTTCCAGATATGTCCCAAACCTAAAGTCAAACTCGGCCCCACCGATTTGATATATTTGGCGCCACCAAGTTCACTTGAAATAGCCACTGACAGAAACCCTAATCAATTCGGTCTCACCAATGGGATCTCGGTCTCACAGATGGGATCTCTGTCTCACCGAGATGGGCTTGCAAACTCTATGTTGCCTATTGCAATTATCCCGGTCTCACCAAGGTAAGAAATCGGTCCCATCGAATTTTCTTGACCAATTCTCTGTTTTTCTTATTACCAAAATCGGTCTCACCGAGTTTGTGTAATCGGTCAAACCAAGTTGAGGTTTTACCCTAACCCTAGCACATCGGTCCTGCTGTGTTGAACATATTAGTCCCACCGAAATCTCTAACGTTCACATTTTGAACCATATCGGTATGACCGAGTTTCTAGATTTGGTCCCACCAAGTTTGGTGAATTGTGTGTAATAGCTAGATTTTGTGTGGAGGCTATATATACCCCTCCACCCATCCTCCATTCGAGGGGAGAGCAATCAGAAGATGCCTACACTTCCACTACTCATTTTCTGATAGAGAACCACCTACTCACGTGTTGAGTCCAAGATATTCCATTCCAACCAAAAGAATCTTGATCTCTAGCCTTCCCCAACTTGTTTTCCACTCAGATCATCTTTCCACCATATCCAAATCTGTGAGAGAGAGTTGAGTGTTGGGGAGACTATCATTTGAAGCACAAGAGCAAGGAGTTCATCATCAACAGACCATGCATCGATTACTTTTTGGAGAGTGGTGTCTCGTAGAATGGTTAGGTATCACTTGGGAGCCTCCGTCAAGATTGTGGAGTTGAACCAAGGAGTTTGTAAGGGCAAGGAGATGGCCTACTCCGTGAAGATCTACCTAAGTGATGCAAGTCCTTCGTGGGCGATGGCCATGGTTGTATAGACAAGGTTGCTTCTTCGTGGACCCTTCATGGGTGGATCCCTCCATGGACTCACGCAACAGTTACCCTTCGTGGGTTGAAGTATCCATCAACATGGACATACGATAGCACCACCTATCGGAACCACGCCAAAAATCTCTTTGTCTCCAATTGTGTTTGCACACTCCAATCACATCCCTTTACTTTCTTGCAATTTGCATGCTTTACTTTCCGCTGCTCGTATACTCTTGCCATGCTTGCTTGAAATGTATTGTGAATGTTTAAACTTGTGCTAAAACTCCACCTTAACTTGAAGAATTTAAAAACTGCTACTTCTCTTTGTTGAGGGTCTAATCACCCCCCTCTAGACACCTCTTCTCGATCCTTCCAATTGGTATCAGAGCATTGGTCTCCATTGGTTTGGTTTAATCACCATTGGAGGAAGATGGATGAGTCTACATTGGGGAGTCTTAGACGTAGAGTGCCTATACTTAATGGAGAGTTCTTTCATGAATCAAAAAATGAGATGCTTGAGATTTTCAATGAATATGACTTGAACAAGTACATTACTAGCCCTTGTGCACTCCTTGTTGATCCTTTGCATCCTACCCCTGATGATTCTATTGACATGATCCGCAACCTTAGAACTATCAATCGTATTACTAGAGGTTTGCCTAGAAATTTGTTTGGTTGCTTGCCTACTATTGATTGTGCTTACACTATATGGAGATTTCTTGAGGAATGATTTCCAAACTATTCCTTACAAAACTTAGATGAGATTGTTCACAAGTCTATTGCTTTGAGTAAGATGAATTCCAATGATCCTAAGTTTGGTGATTGTTTATTTGAACTTCATGACCTTATGCGTGCCAAAGGAGATGTTGGAATCATTAGCAATATCATCTCCGAAGCCATTAGAATTCATAAAGATGATCATTGTGTTGATCACTTATCTAATGAATCACTCTCTCTAGGAATTGATCAATCACAAGACGATGTTGAACATGGATACTATGATAAGGATGATGATAGTGACTTTGATCTCGATGAGTCTACGAGACATTTTGGTCTTATGGCTAAGCTTCGCAGCTACATGTCTAAAGGAAAGGAATGGGTTCTTGATAGTGGATGTACCAATCACATGACCGGAGACAAGGATATGTTTCGTGAGCTTGCTAAAAATGACGACCCTCAAAAGTACGTCACTTTGGGTGATAACTCAAAGGGTAAAGTGGTTGGCCTTAGTAAGGTGGCCATATCACATCATAGCTCCATACAAAATGTTATGCTCATTGAATCTCTTTGCTATAATTTACTTTCCGTATCTAGACTAGCTAACTTCGGTTTCAATGTCCTATTTATTGAGGTAGATTGCCAAGTGTTTCGAAGAGATAATCATAATATGGTCTTTACCTGTATACGTAGAGGTGATCTATACATTGTTGATTTCACTAAAAGTCTCAACCTAGAACTTGCTTAATTGCTAAATCTTCTAAAGGTTGGTTGCGGCATAGAAGGTTAGGTCATGTGCGCGTGCGAAATCTTGATAAGCTTATAAAAGGCGATCATATCCTTGGAGTGAAAGATGTTACATTTGTTAAGGATAGATTGTGCAGTGCTTGTCAAGCAGGAAAACAGGTTGGAGGAAGCCACCCCGTGAAGAACATCATTACCACGAGAAGACGCCTCGAGCTACGTCATATGGATCTCTTTGGTCCCAACACCTATATATGTCTCGATGGAAACTCATTTGGTCTAGTCATAGTTGATGGTTTTTCAAGATTTACATGGGTGTTCTTTCTTGATGATAAATTGTAGCTCCAAAAGATCTTCAATAACTTCGCTAGCAAGGCCCACAATAAATTTGACGTGAAGATCAAGAAGGTTCAAAGCGACAACGGAACAGAGTTTAAGAACGCAAATGTGGATACCTTTCTTGATGAAGAAGGGATTTCACACGAGTTCTTGGCTACGTACATGCCTCAACAAAATGGAGTTATTGAGAGGAAGAACCGGACTCTTATTGAGATGGCAAGAACAATGCTTGATGAGTAGAAGATGTCAAAACACTTTTGGGCGGAAGCGGTTAAGATAGCTTGTCATGCAACAAATCGCTTATATCTTCACACGCTACTTGGCAAGACGGCATACGAGCTTCTCACCGGTAACAAACCCCAAGTTGGATACTTTCGAGTATTCGGCTCAAAGTGATACATTCTTGATAAGCATCGTCATTCCAAATTAGCTCCTAAATCTCATGAGGGCTTCCTACTCGGTTATGGCTCAAATTCTCACACATACCGTGTCTACAACAAATTCACCCGAAAGGTTGAAGGGACAATAGATGTGAAGTTTGATGAATCTAACGGGTCGCAAGTAGAGCAATTGCCAATTGATGTAGGAGACAAAGACCCTTCGGAAGCAATTCAAGACTTATCTAGTGGCAAGATACGCCCAACGGAGGTGAAGTAGAGTACCTGGTCCATCCAAGTGGAAGCTTATACCTCACGACAAGGTGAATCAAGAGTTGACACGGAGGCCTCCACAAGTGGGACACATCAAGAGGAAGAAAACGAGGAAGTACACAAAGATGAACCTCATCAACCTCGTTCTCCACCCCGACAAGAGAACGACAACGTCAACAACGAAGAAGGCCAAGAGGAAGAACAAGATGATGAAGAAGATGTTCCACCCCGACCCAAACAAAATGTAACATCCCAATTTTCCTAAATTAGGACGTTAAAAGATCATTCATATGCATCTCATATTTTTCCATGCATTATTTGCTTTTCTGAAATATTCTTTTCATTATGCAACTCAAGGCAATTTATTGGGGTGGAGATAACACGACTTCTCCCCTATTTTAAATATGTTCATAATGTCCAGAATATTCGTTCCAGTTTATCTGATATGTTTTGGTTTTTTTCTTTATCTTCAAATTTTTTTATTTGAATGTTTTACTGTTGTTTGTGTGGCCTATTAAATAAAAAATTATTAACTGCATTAGGGTAGGAACTAGTTGTTCCTGTAGTTTATATTAGGTGTATATATTTTACTGTGTGTCTCTGAATTGTTCTTAGGATTTATTTTTGTGTTTTTATTTTAGTTAATTAAGTTTCTGCAACTGTTGTTTAAAAAAAGCAGAGCACGCGCCCTGTGCAGACGGGCCGCACAGCCGCGGCTCAGGAACCCTCGCTAGCGTGGCCTAGCAGCGCACCGCACACCCGCGACCCAACTCCCACACCACAGCCTCGCCCGATCCACCTCGCCCCAGCCGCTGACCGGCGGGCCTCGTACCCATCTTCCACCCCGAGCTGGAATAGAGCACCCGACATGCTCCCGACACCGAGCCGAATCGAGCTCGTGCGCCCTGGGACAATCTCGTGCCCTCCAGGGCACCACACGCGAGGAGAAACCCTGGGCGCGATCCTACCGAAGCATTTCCCCGTGACCCTCGCCCGCACATCCCTATTTTGGCGAAATAGATCTCGCCAGAACCCCTGCAGTGCGTCATCGTGCGCTGACGACTGGGCTGCTGTAAGGACGCCCCAGTCGCGCTGCTGGTTTCCCCTAGAACCTCCTCTCGTTTGCACACCCTTGTGACACGGTTTAGTGGGCAGAAGACACCGGAGACACGCCGCCGCCGGAGCACCGAGGTTCACGTGGTCGCCGCCGCCTACAGAAGGAACCCCGCCGCTGTCCGACACTACCACCACCTCCGCCACTCGCCGCTGAACCCATCCGCCACATCCCCTTTACTGAAGACTCGCTGGAGATGCGCCGCCACCGACACCCGAGACCGCCGCTGCCACCGACGCCCGAGACAGCCACCGCCGTCCTCTGTTCTCTGGTAAGCACGCACGAGCAGAAGATCCCATCCAACCCGGCGCTGACACTTGGTGAAGCTACAGGGGCTCTCTACAGCGCCCGGTCGTTTTCTGCTGCTCTTTTTTCACTTTTTCAACTAAAACTTCAAATTGCTATATCTTTTAGTCTATAGCTACAATTTAGGCAACTAATTTTCCTATGCACTCACATAAACCAGCATTTTATCACAGTACCCAAATCTCACACATTTGCACTTTTCAAATTTGAATTCGTTCGAATTAGAATCAAACCTTCCGGAGGCCATAACTTTCAAACGGTTTAGTGAAACTAAGTGTTTCTTTTTTCGTTGTGTTTCTAGTGCATTCTATTTGATTTGTACATGCGTTATGCTACTGTTGTTGTATTTTAAAATGATTTTCTTGCTGTTTGTATTATTTTGGCTTTATTTGAGCTTCGGTGATTGATTTGTTGATTGTGTGAAACGTGTAGATTGTCCGTAGTGCGGTGCGAGCTATTGTCAGGGGTGTAACTTTTTGAGCCAGAACCAAGGAACGTTATATGTTGATCATCCCTTACCTATTGTTTTCTATGCATGTAGTTATATCACACTATGAATATATGCATGTATAGAAGTAATATATATTTTGGCTATGCTGTTGAGGTATCTTCTCGTCATTGCAAATCATGGTACTTGTAGTTTGCTATGCTTTGTAGACGAGGGTGGTTCGTGAATTCATTGAGCTTATGTGAGGATTATATATATAACAAATTGAGTAGTATTTAAGGATTTAACTCTCCTCTGGGCGGAACTGGTATTCATGGGTGGTTTCAAGAACATCATGGTTTAGACCCACTGAATGTAAGTGGACGGCCGCCCAGGCTCAAAAAGATCAGACAGACTTAGTGACTAGTAGCTTCCATGCACAACAACTAGCTAAATGGGCTCTAGCTTAGTTGAGTAGGTTGTGGGATCCTCGCCCATTAAGCTAGCAGATGTAGATATGAGTAGGTGTACCGGCTGCCGGTGGGTGGAGGTGACTACTTCTGGAAGACTTCATCTCAATCTTCGGGTTGAGTCTAGTGGGTAAAGTGTGCAAGACTCTATAGAGTACTAAAACTAATCATGATTATCCGTGTCCTTGGTTATGGACAAATTTGAGCCACTATGTCATTACAGTTGTTGGATGATCTTGAAAGATGTGACACTTAATAAATTTGTTGGGGGAAACTTAATAAAGGGTAGGTTGGAGTTGATTTTGCCAACTCAACCTTGTGCATTTAATTGTAGTAATAAAATAATTAAATAAAAATTTGACTATTAGGTAGTTACGAGGACAAACTCAACTTTCTACAAAAATAAACCCTCAAGCCTTCCTTCTGTTATACTATGCATATACATGTAGGTCTGCTTTATTATTACTCCTGTGTAACTTGCCAATACATTCAAAGTATTGACCTATATGGCTGCAACGTCTCATGTTGCAGGATATTTAGATGAGGAGTAAAGTACCGTTAGGGTCCCGAGTCTGCACTCAGCATCGCCAGTGGGCTATGGTGGAACTCATCATTATTTTCTGCTACATTTTTCCTGTTTGATTGAATAAAGCTAGCCACGTGCTATGCAGATTGTTTTATTTTATATACCCTGGATCATATGTTGTAATAAATGATGCACTTGCTATTCTGGTATTTATATGTACTGTTTGTGCTAGCGAGTTCGATCCAGGGACTAGCATGGTAAGCACATACACTCAAATCCTTTGAGGTTTAGTCATTACAGACGGTATCAGAGTGGTGTGTTGACTATAGGACGTGACCCTAGAAAATGGATTAGAAAAGCCATAGGAGTTAAAATTATTTTATCAACTAGCTATACTTCTCGCTATTTAGTAGCTAAACCCCCCTCAAGTATCTTGAACAATTTAGTAGGAACTAGTGCAGAGACCACCATTCTCGTTTGTTTTATATTGCAACGTTATCGTGTTAGCGTATCTGATTATGCCGACTTTCGTGGTATGAAGATACTAGATTGTTTGCTTGATTGGTAGTTTGTTTGTTAAATTATATATTGTCGAAATTATTCAACTATATATATATAATAATGTCTTATTGTTCATTGTTTGTTGTTTGTTTGTGGTGTTATTCGTTGTTGTGTTTTTGTTGGCTTGAACATATTATGCATATGGGTAGAATATATATATATATATATAGCTTTTAGCCTTATTATATCCATAACTCATCTATTCTTGCCAACCAAAACCCTTAGTATGCCTATTAGAGTGAGTTCTCCAAGAGCTGAGATGATAGCAGGTGTTGGTTGTCATCAGTTGACCTTGTCTATTGGGAAGCACGAGTTTCCTACAGATTTGATTATATTGAAGTCACAAGGTTTGGATATTATTTTGGTTATGGACTTGATGATCAAATATCAAGGTATTATTGATTTTGCCAGTCGATCAATTACTCTCAGTGCACCAGGGGGAAAGACGATCAAATATGTATGTAAGTATAAGCACAATCAGGTGCATGTGAACTCTCTTAAGGGGGTAGCCTGGAAGAGGTGCTAGTTGTGAGGGATTATCCAGATGTGTTTCCAGAGGAGTTGCCAAGTATGCCACTAAATAGAGATATTGGGTTTCTATTGATTTAATACCAGACACTAGACCTATTGCAAAGAGACCGTATGGAATGCCTCCTCAAGATTTGGAGGAATTGAAGAAGTAGATAAAAGAATTGCAGGCAGAAGGATTTATTCGCCCAAGTTGATCACCTTGGGGAGCTCCATTTTTTTGTGGAGAAGAAGGATGGGACCTTGAGGATGTGTGTTGATTATCATTCTTTGAATAAGGTAACCATTAAGAATAAGTATCCTTTGCCTGTGATAAATCATGTGTTTGACTAGTTGGAGGGAGCTACTTTGTTTTCTAAGCTTGATCTTTGTTCTGGTTATCATCAATTAAAGATTCGTGAGCAAGATATTCCCAAGACTGCTTTTACTACAAGGTATGGGTTGTATGAGTATACTGTTATGTCATTTGTATTGACTAATGCCCCTTCATACTTCATGAATATGATGAACAAGGTGTTTGTGGAGTTCTTGGATAAATTTGTGGTTGTTTTCATTGATGATATATTGGTGTTCTCCAAGAATAAGCAAGAGCATGAGGTGCATCTGCGTTTGGTAATGGAGAAACTGAGGGAACATCAGCTATATGGCAAGTTCAGCAAATGTGAGTTTTGGCTGGATGAGGTAGCGTTCCTTAGACATGTTGTGTCAGGTAATGGAGTTGCAGTTGATCCATCTAAGGTTGCTGCAGTTACAGAGTGGGAGACACCCACCATAGTTGGAGAGATTCACAACTTTTTGGGCCTTGCAGGTTATTACAGGAGGTTTATTGAGACCTTTTCCAAGACTGCAAATCCTATGACTGAATTATTGAAGAAAGAGAAGAAATTTGTTTTGACTGATGAATGTGAAGCCAGTTTTCAGGAGTTGAAGCAGCGTTTGATTATAGCGCCAGTCTTAACTTTGCCGGATATACAAAAGGACTTCCAAGTATATTGTGATGCTTCTCGTTAAGGACTTGGGAGTGTTTTGAGGCAGGAAGGTAAAGTTGTTTCATATGCTTCACGTCAGCTTAAGAGTCATGAGCATAATTATCCTACACATGATTTGGAGTTAGCCTCAGTTCTGCATGCATTGAAAACTTGGAAGCCATATCTTATTGGTAATAATTGTGATATATTTACTGATCATAAGAGCTTGAAGTATATTTTTACTCAGAAGGATATGAACCTCAGGCAGAGGAGATGGTTGGAGCTTATTAAGGATTATGATTTGAATGTGCTCTATCACCCTGGTAAGGATAATGTTGTTGATGATGCATTGAGTCATAGGAGCCGTATTAATGTAGTTAATATTGATGATATGCCACCAGAGTTATGTGAGCAGTTCTGGAATTTCAGGTTGGAGATGGTTCCCAATGGATATTTAGCAACACTGGAGGTAAGGCCTACTTTGCTTGATAGGATCACAGAAGCTCAAAAGGGTGATAAGGAGATTGCTGAGATAAAAGAGAATATGGTTAAAGGTAAGGCAGAAGATTTCCATGAGGATGAACATGGGGCCATATGGTTTGTGAAGCGTATTTGTGTACCTCAAGATGCATATATCAGGAAGTTAATTCTTCAGGAGGCACATGGTTCACCTTATTATATTCACCCAGGTAATACTAAGATGTATTTGCATTCGAGGGAAAGATTTTGGTGGCCTAGCCTGAAGAGGGAAATTGTTGGGTATATTGCAACATGTGATGTGTGCTAGAGAGTTAAAGCAGAACATCAAAGACCAGCAGGTTTGTTACATCCATTGCCTCTACCTGATTGGAAGTGGGATGAGATTGGTATGGATTTCATTACAGGTCTACCTAGGACTCGATCAGGTTATGATTCTATTTGGGTAGTTGTTGATCATTTGACTAAAGTTGCTCACTTCATCCCGGTAAAGACTACTTATACTAGTGCTCAAATAGCAAAGATTTATATGTCTAAAATTGTTTTGTCTGCATGGAGTTCCAAGGAAGGTAGTGTCTGATAGAGGTACTCACTTCACATCCAAATTCTGGCGTCAGTTGCATGAATCCTTGGGCACCAGGCTGGAGTTCAATACAACTTTCCATCCCAGATAGATGGGCATACATAGAGGGTAAATCAGATTTTGGAGGATATGTTGCGATCTTGTGCATTGGACTATGGGTCCAATTGGGATGATAATTTACCTTATGCAGAGTTCTCATATAATAACAGTTATCAGGCTAGTCTGAAGATGGCACCATTTGAGGTATTGTATGGTAGAAAGTGCAGGACACCATTGATGTGGGGTGAGGTTGGAGAGCGTCAGTTATTTGGACCAGACTTGATCAAAGATGCTGAGGAGAAGGTCAAGTTGATTCGTGATAGAATGAAGATAGCACAGTCAAGGCGGAAGAGTTATGTAGATGCAAAACGTAAGGAGGTGACATATGAGGTAGGAGACCGTGCATATCTTAGAGTTTCACCACTCTGTGGTATTAAGAGGTTTGGAATCAGGGGTAAGTTAGCACCATGTTTTGTGGAGCCTTACAAGATCTTGGAGCATAGAGGAGAGGTAGCTTATCAGCTGGAGTTTCCAGAATCCTTGTTAGGAGTTCATGATGTGTTTCATGTATCCCATTTGAAGAAGTGCCATGCAGAGATGATGGATGTTCCATTGAGGGACATAGTGCCACTTGAGGCAATTTAGTGGGAGAGTGATTTGACATATGAGGAGAAAATCTATCAAGATTCTGGAGACAGCAAAGAGAGTTACTCGCACCAAGACAATTAAGTTATGCAAGGTTCAGTGGGATCATCATACACAGGAGGAAGCCACCTAGGAGCGAGCGGAAGATCTAATGCGGGATCACCCAGACCTATTTGCTAGCTAGCCCGAATCTCGAGGGAGAGATTCCTCTTAAGGGGGGTAGGATTGTAACATCCCAATTTTCCTAAATTAGGATGTTAATATATCATTCATATGCATCTCATATTTTTCCATGCATTATTTGCTTTTCTGAAATATTCTTTTCATTATGCAACTCAAGGCAATTTATTGGAGTGGAGATAACATGACATCTCTCCTATTTTTAAAATGTTCATAGTGTCCAGAATATTCCTTACAGTTTATCTAATATGTTCTGGTATTTTATTTATCTTCAAAATATTTTATTTGATTGTTTTATTGCTGTTTGTGTGGCCTATTGCATAAAAATTATTTTCAAAACTGCATTACAGTAGGAACTAGTTGTTACTATAGTTTATATTAGGTGTATATATTTTACTGTGTGTCTCTGTATTTTTCTTAGGATTTATTTTTGTGTTTTTATTTTAGTTAATTAGGTTTCTGCAACTGTTGTTTAAAAAAACACAGAGCGCGCTCACTATGCCGACGGGCCGCACGGCCGCGGCCCAGGAACCCTCGCTAGTGCGGCCTAGCAGAGCACGGCACTCCCGTGGCCGAGCTCCCATGTCGCAGCCTCGCCCGATCCACCTCGCCCCAGCCGCTGACCGGTGGGCACCGCACCCATCTTCCACCCCGAGCCGGACTGGAGCACGCCACGCGCACCCGACGCCGAGCCGGATCGAGCTCGTGCGCCCTGGGTCGATCTTGTTCCCACCAGGGATACCGCACGCGAGGATAAACCCTGGGGGCGACCCTACCGAAGCCTTTCCGCGTGACCCTCGCCCTCACGTCTCTGTTTTGGCAAAACAGATCTCGCCAGAACCCATGCAGTGCGCCGCTGTTCGACGATGACTGCGCCGCTGTAAGGATGCCCTGGCCGCGCCGCTGGTTTCTCCTCGAACCTCCTCTCGTTTGCAAACCCTTCTGACATGGTTTAGTGGGCAGAAGACACCGGAGGCGCGCGGCCGGAGCACACACGCCGCCGCCGTAGCACCGAGGTTCACGTGGTCGCCGCCGCCTACAGAGGGAACCTCGCCACTATCTGACACTACCACCACCTCCGCCACTCGCCGCTGAACCCATCCGCCCTTTCCCCTTCACCGGAGACTCGATGGGGATGTGTCGTCGCCGACGCGGACGCCCGAATTGCCGCCACCACCGACGCTCGAGACTGCTGCCGCCGTCCTTTGTTCTCTGGTGAGCAGGCACGCGTAGAAGATCTAAGCTAACCCTGCGCTGACACTTGGTGAAGCTATAGGGGTTCGCTACAGCGCCTAGGCGTTTTCTGTTGCTCTTTTTTTTCTTCTGTTTTTCAACTAAAACTTCAAATTGCTATATCTTTTAGTCTATAGCTCCAATTTGGGCAATTGTTTTTCCTATGCACTCACGAAAACCAGCACTTTATCCTAGTACCAAAATTTCACATGTGTGCACTTTTCAAATTTGATTTCGTTCAAATTAGAATCAAACCTTCTGGAGGCCATAACTTTCAAATGGTTTAGCGAAACTAAGTGTTTCTTTTTGCATTGTGTTTCTAGTGCATTGTATTTGATTTGTACAGGCTTTTATGCTACTGTTGTAGAATTTTAAAATGATTTTCTTGCTATCAGTTTTATTTTGGGTTTATTTGAGCTTCGGTGATTGATTTGTTGATTGTGTGAAACGTGTAGATTGTCCGGAGTGCGTCGCGAGCTATTGTCAGGAGTGTGACTTTTTGAGCCAGAACCAAGGCAAGTTACATGTTGATCATCCTTTACCTATTGTTTTCAATGCATGTAGTTATATCGCACTATCAATATATGCATGTATAGGAGTAATATATATTTTGGCTATGCTATTGAGCTATCTTCCCGTCATTGCAAATTGTGGTAGTTCTAGTTTGCTATGCTTTGTAGACGGGGGTGGTTCATGTATTCATTGAGCTTATGTGAGGATTATATATATATAACAAATTGAGTAGTAATTAAGTATTTAACTCACCTCTGGGCGGAACTGGTATTGATGGGTGGTTTCAAGAACATCATGGTTTACACCCTCTGAATGTAAGTGGACGGCCGCCCAGGCTGAAAAAGATCAGACAGACTTAGTGACTAGTAGCTTCCATGCGCAACCACTAGCTAAATGGGCTATGGCTTATTTTAGTAGGTTGTGGGATCCTCGCCCAGGTACGCTAGCAGATGTAGATATGAGTAGGTGTACCAGCTGCCGGTGGGTGGAGATGACTACTTCTAAAAGACTTCGTCTCAATCTTCGTGTTGAGTCTAGTGGGTAAAGTGTGCAAAACTATTCAGAGTACTAAAACTAATCATGATTAGCCATGTCCCCGGTTATGGAAAAATTTGGGCCACTATGCCATTACAGTTGTTGGATGATCTTGACAGATGTGACACTTAATAAATTTGTTGGGGAAAACTTAATAAAGGGTAGGTTTGATTTGATTTTGCCAACTTAACCTTGTGTATTAAATTCTAGTAATAAAATAAATAATATTTTTTGACTATTAGGTAGTTATGAGGACAAAATCAGCTTTCTGCAAACATAAACCCTCAAGCCTTCCTTTTGTTAGGGTAGGTCTCCTTTCTTATTACTCCTGTGTAACTTGCCAATACATTCAAAGTATTGACCTATATGGCTGCAACGTCTCATGTTACTGGATATTCAGACGAAGAGTAAGGTATCGTTAGGGTCGCGAGTCTGCACTCAGCATCGCCAGTGGGATATGATGGAACTCATTGTTATTTTCTGCTAGATGTTGGCTGTTTGATTGAATAAAGCTAGCCAAGTGCTATGCAGATTGTTTTATTTTATATACTCTAGATCATACGTTGTAATAAGTGATGCACTTGCTATTCTGGTATTCATCTATACAATGTGTGCTAGCGAGTTCGATCCAGGGACTAGCATGGTAAGCACAGAGACTCAAATCCTTCGAGGTTTGGTCATTACACAAAAGCTTTCACGAGATTGAGCAAGAGTTTCATGAGACCATCCCGTCGAACAAGTATTCGATGATATCCAAACCAGGAGAATCACTCGCTCTAAAATTCTTTTGGCTAATTTTTGTGAACATATTCATTCATCTCTAGCTTTGAACCTATGAAGGTTGAAGAAGCATTGGAAGATTTGGATTGGATAAATGCCATGCACGAAGAGCTACACCACTTTGAGAGGAACCAAGTCTGGACATTGGTTGAGAAGCCCGACGATAACCACAACATCATCTGTACCAAATGGGAGTTTTGCAACAAGAAAGAAGAAGATGTGCAAGTCGTTCGCAACAAAGTATGTCCTGTCGCCCAAGACTACACTCAAGTCGAAGGTATGGACTATGGTGAGACATATGCCCCCGTTGCTTGACTTGAGTCCATCTGCATCTCACTTGCCCATCTTCATCTTACTTGCCCAAGGCTACACTCAAGTCGAAGGTATGGACCATGATATTACCTTGTATCAAATGGACATTAAAAGTTCTTTTCTAAATGGTTAAATTGAGGAGGAAATTTATGTTAAACAACCTCTCGGCTTTGTTAATCCTAACAAACCTGACCATATTTACAAACTTCACAAAGCTATTTATGGTCTTAAACAACCTCCTAGAGCGTGGTATAAATGCTTGACGAAGTTCCTTATTGAAAAATGCTTTGATATTGGAAAAATTGATTCCACTCTTTTTACTAAAAGGCTTAATGGTGAATTATTTGTGTGCCAAATTTATGTTGATGGTATCATATTTGGTTCGAATAACCCTCGTTTAAGTGAAAAGTTTGGAAAGCTAATGTCGGAGAAATTTGAGATGTCTATGATGAGTGAAGTCAAGTTCTTTCTTGGGTGGCAAATCAAGAAAACTAAGGAGGGTACCTTTGTTTCCCAAGCAAAGTATACCAAGTACTTATTCAAGAAGTTCAACACGCAAGAATGCAAAGGTATGAATACACCCATGTCTATTTGTGGACATCTTGACTTGACTAAGGATGGCAAACCGGTTGACCAAAAGGTCTATTGCTCTATGATTGGTCCATTGTTATATCTATGTGCCTCCCGTCCCGATATTATGCTAAGTGTGTGCATGTGTGCAAGATATCAAGCAGCCTCCGAAGAATGTCATTATTTGGCATTTGGTATCCTAAGAGGTCCTCTTTTGATCTTGTTGTCTACTTCGACTCGGACTATGCCGGTGACAAGGCTGATAGAAAGTCCACTTTGGGTACCTGTCAATTTCTTGGTAGACCTCTTGTGTCTTGGCCCTCCAAGAAACAAAACTCGGTGTCCTTATCCACTGCCGAAGCGGACTACATTGTCGACGGTTCTTGTTGTGCTCAATTACTTTGGATGACTCAAACTCTTAAAGATTATGGCATATATGTGAAACATGTTCCATTGCTTTGTGATAATGAAAGTGATATTAATATTGCTCACAATCCCATGCAACATTCTCAGAGTAAGCATATTGAAGTTCGTCATCATTTCATTCGAGATCATGTTGCTAAAGGAGATATTGATCTTAAGCATGTTCGTACAGATAAGCAATTGGCGGATATATTCACCAAACCACTTTATGAGAAAGTATTTTGCCGTTTGAGAGGTGAATTGAACATCTTTGATGCCTCAAACTTGGAGTAGAAACTCCATTTGGATACATGCAAGGAATGAGCTTTTGACTAATCCTTGATATTTCTCTTATGATGATGATCATATGTCTTAGATCTACACTTGTACCCTTGCATGCTACCTAACCCTTGTAGATATACTTGGATCAGCTCGAATTCATGAGATTGCAGCTCACTGACATCTTGAGCAATATCTACATCACCAAGTCTCTACAGTATGGTGGTTCAAGACAAGGAAGCATGAAACCTTTCAACATATCCTTTGAAAAATTCTATATAGCAAATTTCATTTGGTATCAAATTTCATGATTGTCACTTTGGATACACAAGTGTTCCCAACCATTGATGAGCTACATCAACCTTGAGCATCCTACACAAGTTCAAACACATGATCAAGTTCAACACCACCACCCAAGGTATGTTATTCCATCTTCGAGAAGCTTTACCCCAAGTCATCGGTCAAAGCAGCTCAACAAGATGTGAATACATCAAAATGCTTAAATGAAAAATGGCAACCCCATTTTGAGATTAAACGATGAGTACGACCTGCGATTAAGTGATCTCACTTGACTCCTCAGTAAATACACTATAACATAGTGACTTTGTTACCGACCAATTCTAGATGAAGTTCTCTAGTGTTTTTCTGTGTTCTTGCTTGTTTGAACCCCTTTCAAAAAAAGTTCATCTAGATTTATTTTCTTTTTCTCTGTTTTGTTATGCATTCCCTACATCCAATTCATTGCAAATCCTTCAGTTAATTCCTTGCAAATATTTGTGAAATCTTATTTGCCTAGTGAGCTGAGATGACAATTGTTTTCGCTCTAAGTTGAATTCGGCCTCACCGGATTGTTTCAACTCGGTGCCACCGAAGAGAAAGACTCGATGTTACCGGTTTCACCATTGAGAGAACACTTTGTCATTTGCATCCAGCATATTTGTTCCAGCTCCATTCACTATTTATTGTCCTCTACCAGCATCCTATATTACATGTTGCTTTGTAATGTGACTCAAGGACCAAACCTACTTGACCCATGCTCCAGAATATCCCTGCTTGGTAATTGATGTCAAAGGGGGAGAGAGAACACATCAAAGCTTATCACATATGAGAGAATGCACTCCTTAAGCTTCTCCAGATGCTTTTATCCATAGAGGAGAGAAGTCACATGTCTTCAACAGGGGAAAAACATGTTAGCATGTGTTAAGTTTGTTATGTTTGTTTTGCTCTGATTTTCTTTTCCCTATCTTCTCCGATTATCCAATATAAGATTCAGGGGGAGAAAGACAACTAAGGGAAAGAAATATTTGATTTTCATTGCATATCTGTACTCTTTGGGGACATGTCTATATCAAATAGAGTACCTAGTACTCACTCTCTACATGTCATCACAATCTTGGTACTCTTGTGGTTTCTTAAATTGCTTTGTCCAGTAGGTGTTCGTGTGTTATCTAACCTTGTTTACTCAAGTTCATCTCTTCCAAAGCTACCTCAAGACCAGAAGGTAAGTATATGCATCACATCCATGTGCATGATGGTTTCTTGCTACTGTACATATTGTTTGCAAGAAGAAATCATGAACATGGAGGTACATTTCCTATATTCACATCATTTGCTATGATGCATATAGCCAATATACATGTAACTCATTGGTTGCTCTATCATGATTATGCATTCACATGCTCTTATATTCCATATTCACATGATTGCATACGTGTAGGGGAACCTATGCATGTTACGAGTCTTTCCAAAGCTTTACTTGTTATTCTTCATATCTTTATCTAAAGCTTTGATGTATGTTGTCATCAATTACCAAAAAGGGGGAGATTGAAAGCACAAGTGCTCCCTGGGTGATTTTGGTAATTAATGTCAACATATCTCTTGTTGGACTAATACTTTTATCTAGTATATTTCAGAAAGTCCAGCAAAGGCGTGGCATGGACAAGAGGATGTGGACCCCTTCAAGAAGCTAAGGAAAAGGATTGGCAAAAGCACAAGACTCTACATTTTCATTTTAGTGATCCAAGATCACATTGAGTCCATATGAAAGCCAATACTATTAAAAGGGGATGAGGTGTTGCTTAATGGCTTGCTTGCTCAAAGTGCTTAGTGATATGCTCCAAAGCCCTCAACCACTTTCTCATTTCCACATATGTCCCAAACCTAAAGTCAAACTCGGCCCCACCGATTTGATATATCTAGCGCCACCGAGTTCACTTGACATAGCCACTACCAGAAACCCTAATCAATTTGGTCTCACCGATGGGATCTCGGTCTCACCAAGATGGGCTTGCAAATTCTTTGTTGCCTATTGCAATTATCTCGGTCTCACCGAGATAAACTCTCTGTTTTGCTTATTACCGAAATCGGTCTCATCGAGTTTGTGTAATCGGTCAAACCGAGTTGAGGTTTTACCCTAACCCTAGCACATCGGTCCCACCGAGTTGAACATATCGGTCCCACCAAAATCTCTAACGTTCACATTTTGAACCATATCGGTCTGACCAAGTTTCTCGATTCGGTCCCACCTTGTTTGGTGAATTGGTGTAATGGCTAGATGTTGTGTGGAGTAAAATGGCGGGACTACCGAAAATTTGGATCAAGGGATTGAAGCAGAGCGGGGCGAGAGTAAAATGCCAGGGCTACTGAAAATTTGGATCTACTGATTGACGTAGACCGAGAGTAACAGACATCACACACGGTCCAGACATACTAGTCGTGTGCTATCAAACAGAAAAACCATCTACGCGGACGCGGGTAGAAATTTTTGAGATTTGGAGGGAGTAGATATTTTCGAGAGGGGGAGGGAAGCCTCATGGAGCCCAATCTACTGTGATCATGTGGGTGACAGGGGCAGGGGCGCAACACACGGGTAGTCCTAGGGAACCGTGTCTGTTTCATACCTGATCATAGACGGTTGTTGCGTTTGACTCGTCTGCTGTTTATAAATTTGGCCAAAAAACGTGGGAAATGGTCAGAACATGAACACACTTGTATGTGGACCAAATATATGTATGAAAAGGGTGGTTTGATGTTCTAATACCCAATGCACAACTTTGATGTGGAACCTGTCGCCCAAAGGGCACATTATTATTGCTAGCCCCCCCCCCCTCACAAACACACACACACACACACACACACATCATGTTGCCGGGAGGGGAATCCTAGCTATGAACACATGCCCTCAAATGGCTAGGTCGGACATCTCACTATATCGTAACATAAAACCAGAAGGAGTACATCAACCCCCTCCCCCTATGCTTCTGATCAAATGTGGACGGTGTGCGGGCCCACAGATGTGTTCCTCTGGCGTTACCAAATCACAAATTTGATGTGGCACATGTGCATTACAAATTAACCAGGCATCCCCGACCCCACAGAGGTTCATCTAGTATGAAGTAGTACTGCCCCTCCCCACACACAAACACTTTGAGTCGGTTGGAAGGGGCATCTTACCAAGGCGTATTGTAAGACTGACCAAGAAGAATCACCACCTTGGTCGTATAACCTCTCTTGTTTTTTTGGTCAAAGTCATTCATTGACGTTCCACATGCAGCCCCACAAAATAGGCTGGCTTGTCGCTGATAACCATGCGAGGGAGTTCCTGAAGACAACCACTGCGTGCATGTGTCCCAAACATATGTATGAAGTGTCATGGGGTGTTTGAATATACCCAATGCCCAACTTTGATGTGGCTGCGTGCTTTTGGAACCGGAAAGTCCCCACACGGAGTGAGGGTTCACGACGCATAGTATACTATATATAGGGATTCATGTGTATGCGAGCCCTCGAACTTAGGTGTCAAATCTCACCATGATCGACGTACGAATATACAGTAACGTGGACCAAGAGAAGAAGAATGCACCCTGGAAACCTCTCTCGCATTGTTTGTCGAAGTGATGGACGTCCACGCGGGCCCACGAATATATAGGCCGTCGATGATAACCAAGCGAGGGAGAGTGTCGAAAGAGAACCACTGCATGCATATATGTGCCCCAAACATATGTATGGACATGCGTGATGCGTGCAGATATGTTTGAATACCAAAAGCAAAACACTTTGATGTGGCGCATGCATGCGTCAAAAAATGCAAAGTCCCCACACAGATCTGGTTCATGATGCGTCGCGTGCTCGCCACCCCCCACTTCGACCCGATGGGAGGGATTCATGCGTACACATGCGCATGAAGTATATAATTGCATGTACCGAATCATATAAGACGAACCAAAATTTATTCCCTGTCGTGGGAAACCATGGCCACCTATGGGGCCATGAGCTCCTTGTGGTTTGGCAGGGGGATGAGCATGTTGCACAAAGAGCAGAGAGACCATCGCGTAGCACGACAGAGATCACACGGGCAATTTTACCCAGGCCTGGGCCGCCATGAGGCGTAAAACCCTACTCCTACTTCGGTGGATTTATGGTGGATTGTGGTCTAAACGCAATGCTCTAGCCCGGCAGGGTTGCCTCGGGGTGAGGGCAGCTACGCGCGTATGTGTGCACAAGGGTCTGAATCCTTTCTATGCTTGCTATGGGCCTCCTTTTATAGATCAAGGGGTTATCACAGTGGTAAATCAGTCATTGTGTACTGATTAGATAGCAAACAGTGCTATCATACCTAACTCTACAGATAGGATAGATCGCACTAAATGCACCACTTAGTGTCACATCATGGTATGCCCGACAAGCCTTGCCGGGCTCCTTCACCAGCTTCTCGCCTGCTTGCGTGACATGTCTCTAGACGGGTGTCATCTGGAGATGATTCCCATAGGAAGTGGCTACCATGTGGCAAAAAATAGCCACTTAGTCACCTTGGGGCTTGACACCGCACCGATCAATGACTTGTGTTGGTGTAAGATGGTGCGGTGGAGACTTGGCGGGGTAGTTTGGCATCGTACGCCCCAGCAGTCCTGCCAGGACAGTCTTGTTGTTTTCTTTCGGCATAACCTTGACCTCGCCAGGCTCTCCTGCCCAGCAAGGGAGGTTTTCCCTTAGTGGTGTCTTGATCCTTTGGCTCGACTTTGGACTCCTTGATCTGCACCCTGTTTCTTCAAAGAGTTGATCACTTGTGCTTGTCCCGATCTTGGAAGTTTTAATCTTGCCGAGTTGGCAGCTTGCTGTCCGCGCACAAGTCAGGGGAAACAAGTGCCCCTATTTGTGTACCCCGACATAAGCCCCCGGTCCTGAGCCATATGTGTCACTGGGCACGTTGGGTTAGGCCCAAAACAATGCATGGACACGTCACAAGAGAATGCTCCGCATGCATTTATTTGTCATGATAATCAGTCAATCCAACACCCACTTCGCGTGATTATGGCGTGTCATGGGATAGTGGGACTGCAACAGTTAACGTGAAATGGTAACTTTTTGAAGAGTCGCGCCCTCCCCGATGTCTTTTCCATAAGAGAGGAAAACGCGAAAGCGCACTGTTCATTCGTTGCCTGCTCTGCCGCTTCACCATCTTCTTCCGCAAGCCAAACAACCGTTCTTCCTCCTGGCCCATACTCGCCGCCGATCTCCCACTCAACCTTCTTTCCCCACCCTGTCGCAGCTTGAGGAAATGGAGAAGAAGGCCGCCGCCAAGGGGAAGTGGACGACCACCGCGAAAGAGGCGGCCGCCGAAGGGAGCAAGAAGGCAACGGAATTGGACAGGAGGCGAAGGGGAGACGTCGTCTTCTTCCCGTCAAATCTGGACAGCAAAGTGCTGCAAGAAAGGTACGGATACATGTGGGGGAGGGACATCCCGAAAGGGCATGGTGCACCCAAGGTTCTGGCGAAGGGAGGAGAGGACCCGCCAGATTCATACCGATTCTTCTATGCGTATTTCAACTCTGGCCTCTACCCTCCCTTCTCAGATTTCTTTGAAACAATGATGGTGATTTATGGATTCCATCTTCTAGATTTCATGCCAAATGCAATGGCGTGCATGGCGATTTTTGCTCATTTGTGCAAGAACTTTGATGGAGTCGCCCCCAATGTCGACTTGTTCAGGCAATACTTCGTCTCACGGGTGGAAAACAAAAACCACCATTCCAAGAATATAAGTTGGATGCCACGGGTGGCGAGGGAAGTCTGAATTACATCCCAGGCCAGCAACAAGAAAGATGGGAGGGATGGATAGCAGATTAGTGTTGAATCCAAAACAAGGAAGCCCTAGAATTCTGCCAAGCGTGAACAAACTGTCTTGAGCGCGGCAACAATTGGAGGGAGGTCGGCCTCTCTGACGACAGACTCCGCTTGGAAATTAATAGGATTACCCGCGTAAAGGCTGCCCGGCAAACTATCGAGCATGTGGGAGCCGACTTCCTCCTTCGTCGCATCTCGCCGTTGCAGAAGAGGGACATGTTCGCCTGGAGTATGGGGATGCAACAGATAGGATGAGATTGCTCCCAGGCCTGACCAACAACCTTTCTGTCTATGGGCATGCTTGGTTGTGTGATCAACTGTTTGGCCATTTTGGGTTGTTGAAGCTACCGACCAATGTCATCATAATGAATATCAATTCCGCCAGGGGTCAGATTCTGAAGTGGATGTCAGATTGCAATGCTCATGGAGTTGTGAGTGACTGGAAGTTACCCAAGCTCGACGAAGAGCTTGGATGCTCTTCCGCACTTGTGGAAAGGGCTACCAGGGTGGAGACCAGAACGTACAACTCCAAGGTGGATGAGACATACATCAGGAAGTGGATGGAGGAGGATAGGGTGCTTCGTGCTGCTGCAATGGCAAAGGCCAGGAAGGTAGCGAAGGGGAAGGAGAAGGCTGAGGATGAAGGTTCCTCCCATGGCGGGAGCGAGGCGCAAGCCACGGAAGAGGCTGCCGGGGAAGATCCTGCCGGGGCCGAGCTTGCCGGGGGCGATCCTTATGGGATCGAAGCTCTGTATACCTTGGCAGTAGAGGCCTAGGAGGAGGAGCTCAAGGATGTAGGGGAGCCTGAAGAGGAGTGGCTCACGGCAGGATCCTCAAGCCCCCGCGTCAGTCTTGGACTAGTCGCATGCGGGCTGCCAATCGGGGAGTAGTCGCTCCGGACCCTGCGCCTGCTGCTAAGAAGGTGAAGAAGACTATCTTCAGGGGTGGTAAGCTGGACGAGGTGTGCCGGCAGTCTTCTCGCCTCGCTAAGGCCAAAACCTCTCCCGCCAAGCAGTCAAGGGCAGCGGGAGGTGACTCCAGTTCTGATTCTGGCTCGGGCTCCTCGCAGAGGTCGTCCTCGTTGGAGCCCCCTACGCCTCAGCAAGGCTCGAAGCTGTTGGGGAGCTCTATCCCCCCGCTCCAGAAGATAAGTAGGGCACCTTCGCCACCCATAGAATTCGAGTTGAGCACCATGCTCATTGAAGAAGAGTAAGGAAGACCACTCTTCTTTCCTCGCAGTAGCTTCAATATGCATGTTTCTGCCCGCTGATGATATGTCCATTTTGCTTCATGTTTTCTTACTGTTATTTACAATGTTTTATCCATAATAATGCTTTTTGGAGTAATTCTAATGCCTTTTCTCTCATAATTTGCAAGGAACACACCAAGAGGGAGAATTCCGGCAGCTGGAAATCTGGACCTGGAAAAGCTAGGTCAGGCCACATATTCTGCACAACTCCAAATGAGCTGAAACTTTATGGAGACTTTTTATGGATTATTTGAGAAATACTGGAGCCAATAAACACCATAGGGGGGCCACCAGGTGGGCACAACCCACCTGGGCGCGCCAGGCCCCCCAGGCAAGCCCTGGTGGGTTGTGGCCTGCTCGGCCCACCTCCGGTGCCCAACTTCTGGTATATAAGTGGTTTTGACCTGGAAAAAAATAATGGGAGGACTTTCGGGATGAAGCGCCGCCGCCTCGAGGCGGAACTTGGCAGGAGAACTTTTGCCCTCTGGCAGAGCGATTCCGCCGGGGGGACTTCCCTCCAAGAGGGGGAAATCATCATCATCATCATCACCAACAACTCTCCCATCTTGGGGAGGGCAATCTTCATCAATATCTTCAACAGCACCATCTCCTCGCAAAGCCCAATTCATCTCTTGTGTTCAATCTTGGTACCGGAACTATAGATTGGTACTTGTGGGTGACTAGTAGTGTTCATTACATCTTGTAGTTGATTACTATATGGTTTATTTGGTGGAAGATTATAAGTTTAGATCCATTATGCTATTTAATACTCCTCTGATCATGAACATGTTTATCATTTGTGAGTAGTCACTTTTGTTCTTGAGGTCATGGGAGAAATCACGTTGCAAGTAATCATGTGAACTTGATATGTGTTTGATATTTTGATAGTATGTATGTTGTTATTCCCTTAGTGGTGTCATGTGAACATCGACTACATGACACTTCACCATAGTTAGGCCTAAGGGAATGCATTGTGGAGTAGCAATTAGATGGTGGGTTGCGAGAGTGATAAAAGCTTAAACCCTAGTTTACGCGCTATTTCATAAGGCACCGATTGAATCCAAAAGTTTAATGATATGGTTATAATTTATTCTTAATACTTTTCTCGTAGTTGCGGATGCTTGTGGGAGGGTTAATCATGTAACGCCCACAATGCGGCTATATCTCCCACGTGTGGAGGCACGACTTAGAGGCATAACTGCATGGTGGTTTTGTCGCAAGAGGGGCAATCTTCACACAGTCCCATGTACTGAATAAGAAAGGGATAAAGAGTTGGCTTACAATTGCCACTTCACACAAATAACAAGTAAACATACATCATCCAGAGTGCAATCAAGGTCCGACGGCGGAACCAAAATAAAAGAAGACAACCCCAAATGCTAGGTCCCCGATCGTCCTAACTGGGCTCCACTACTGATCATTAGGAAACGAAACATAGTAATGACCAAGATCCTCATCGAACTCCCACTTGAGTTTGGTAGAATCGCCTGCACTGGTATCATCGGCACCTGCAACTGTTTGGAAGTATCCGTGAGTCACGAGGACTCAGCAATCTCACACCCGTGAGATCAAGACTATTTAAGCTTATGGGTAGGATAAGGTAAAGAGGTGGAGCTGCAGCAAGTGCTAAGAAAAATATGGTGGCTAATATACACAAATAAGAGTAAGATGAGAAGCTACGCAACAGTCGTGAAGCTAGAAGTGATCAAGAGGTGATCCTGAAACTAATTACGTTCAAAACATAACACAAACCGTGTTCACTTCCCAGACTCTGCCGAAAAGAGACCATCACAGCTACACACGTAGTTGATTCATTTTAATTAAGCCAAGTGTCAAGTTCTCTACAACCGGATATTAACAAATTCCCATTTGCCACATAACCGCGGGCACGGCTCTCGAAAGTTTATACCTTGCAGGGGTGTCCCAACTTAGCCCATCACAAGCTCTCACGATCAACGAAAGATATTCCTTCTCCCGGTGAGACCCGATCAGACTCGAAATCCCGGTTACAAGACATTTCTACAATGGTAAAACAAGACCAGCAAGACCGCCCGACTGTGCCTGCAAATCCCGATAGGAGCTGCGCATATCTCGTTCACAAGGCACACCGGATGAGACATCCTACGAGTAAAACCAGCCCTCAAGTTTCCCCGAGGTGGCCCCGCAGTCTACTTAGTTCGGGCCAACACTTAGAGGAGCACTAGCCCGGGGGGTGGGTGGGGGTTAAAATAAAGATTACCCTCGGGGTCGCGACCCCAAGGGAAAGTTATAGGTTATTAGACAAATGTAAAACCAAGGTTGGGCCTTGCTGGAGGAGTTTTATTCAAGGCAAACTGTTAAGGTGGTCCGGTAACCCCAACCATGTAAGGAATGCAAAATCAAGGAACATAACACCGGCATGATGGAAACTAAGGCGGCAAGAGTGGAACAAAACACCAGGCATAAGGGCGAACCTTCCACCCTTTGTCAAGTATATAGATGCATTAATTAAAATAAGAGATATTGTGATATCCCAACTTATCCATGTTCCAACATGGAACAAACTTCAACTTCACCTGCAACTAACAACGGTATAAGAGGGGCTGGGCAAAAGCGATAACATAGCCAAACAACTATTTGCTAGGAAGGTGGGTTAGAGGCTTGACATGGCAATATGGGAGGCATGATATAACAAGTGGTAGGTAGCACGACATAACGATAGAGCGAACAACTAGAAAGGAAAGATAGAAGTGATATCGAGGGTAATGGTCATCTTGCCTGAAATCCCGCTAGGAAGAAGATCGAGTCCAAGAAGTAGACGAACCAACGTAGTCGAACGAATCCTCACAACTCCGGAACGAAACCGAAGCTAACAAGAGAAGCAAACCGGGAAGAAGCAAGCAACATAGTAAACACACAAGCATAAACATCGCATGATGCACAACCAAGGATGATGCATGTCCGGTTTAAATATGCATGGCATGGCAAAGTGCACAAACAACACTACAAGTTAAGTGGAGCTCAATATGCAACGAGTTGCATATTGAAAAAATACCACATTCGATTATTTAGTTCATCCTTTTAGGTACTCAAGAATATTAGATGTTGGTTAACATGGTAGAGGAGGCCAGCGGCACAGGGGAGCGGCTGGGCTGGCTGGCCAGGCCGTGGCCCATGTGGTCGGTGGCGCCTATCGTCCTCCTCCTTGATCCAAAGGGGATCGAGGGAAGGTAGGGGTGGCACGGCCTTCGAGCTCCGTCCAAGCGAGGGGCGCAGCGGCATGCGACAGACGGGATCCCTCGGATCCGACGGGGAGGAGGCTGGAGTGGCCGGACCAGGGGTCGGCGCGGTCATCGATGGTCGATGGCGACAACGGAGGCTTCAAGCGATGGCGGTGGTTTCCTGCAGGGCAGGAGAGAGAGCGCAAGGTGAGGGAGAGGGATGAGGCCAGAGCAAGGAGAAGGGAGAGCAGGCGGAGGTGCACTAGCCTGGAGGAGGTCCGGTGACCGGCCGACGGTGACTGCTGCACTTGTCGCCGGCGTGAGGAGGAGGTCGGGATCCGGGCTCCTCCTAATCCAGACAAGCAAGGCAGCGGGGAGCTCGGGGGCGCGCAGGCTCGCGGCGGGCAGCCTCGGGCCCAGATTGGCAGTGGCGGGCCTGCAGGGCCGCGACGAAGTGGGCGCGGGGAGGACGCGGGGCGCCGCCCCGTTCGCTGCGGGCATCTGCGCGGTGGCGGCTAGCCACTAGGAGCCCGCCATGTGGCGCTGGAGGGGTGGCCGGCAACGGATTTTGAGATGGGAGGCGGCGGCTAGAAGGTGGAGGTGACGGCTGCTGGTTGGGGGCGTGGATTCTGAGGATGGGGAGGCTAGAGGTACGTGGAGGGGCTAGGCTGCCCCAAATGGACAAGGGGTGTCCTTTTATAGCAGATTTCCTAGGGTTTGGGGTTTTGGGAGCTTCTGGAGCCCTCCGATCGAGATCCGATGGTTCCAGACAGAGGGGGGGATTGGTGGCTAGTTTAGAGTGGAGTGGGCTGTGAAGAGAGGCCTTGGGCTAAGAGGAGAGAAGAGAAGGAGAGGCCCGGCGGCAGTTTCCGAAGACTGAAAACGTTCGACATTTGACCAACTATATTGTCGCTATAGTTATCCGTTGGGGCATGAAACAGACTCAGAACATGATGAAATTTGACAGGCGTCCTACCGATAACATAACAACACCGCACACCAACTTTCGTCCCATTCCAAGAACATTTTTCGGCCACTTATAAAATAATATTTCGGACATGCCGCAGGCGCGAGCGGGAGTGTCTAGGCTCAGAACGGACAACAGAAAGAACTGGAAAACCCGGACAGATGCAAGTTTTGAAAACATGCAGATGCAACGCGGATGATGACATGGCAGAAATGCAACATGCAAACAAATGACATGGCTACAACAGCGAATAATTGGGAGACAACTGGCACGTCGGTCTCGGGGCGTCGCAAATCATAAGTAGGAGGTTTGTTCAAGTAAGAACAACACATAAGCACCGGTCCACCCACATATCAAATTATCAAAGTAGTGAAGACAAATCAAACCAACATGATGAAAGTGACTAGATGAAATTCCCGTGTACCCTCAAGAACTCTTTGCTTATCATAAGAGACCGTTTTGGCCTGTCCTTTGCCTCAAAAGGATTGGGCTACCTTTCTGCACTTCTGTTACTACTATCATTACTTTCTCATTACAAACTATCTTGCTATCAAACTACTCGCTACATACAATTGCAGCACTTGCAGACAAAACCTTACCAGAAACTACTTGTCATTTCCTTCAGCTCCTCGTTGGGTTCGACACTCTTACTTATCGAAAAGAGCTACAATTGATCCCCTATACTCATGGGCCAAAATTCTCACTCTCCCTGCTTCATCCCGCCTCTTCCCCTCCCCCCCCCAAATCCCCACTCTCTCTCCCCCGTCGCACCGCTGCACCCCGGCCCTCGCCCCCGACCCAGCCCTCGCCCCCGACCCTGGCGCTCGCCCCCGACCCGTCGGCCCTCGCCTCCCTCCTCTGCTTCCTCCCCTCCCAACCTCGGCCGTCGTCGGGCTTGCCTCCTCGCCCCTGCACCCTCTGTAAACCCCCCTCTCTCTGCTAGCTAGGGTTCTTCGGTTAATTTACTTAGGTTTTAGTTAGGCAACTAGGTTAATTAGGTTATCTATTTAGTTATGAATTTATCTAGGTTTTAAAATAGGATAGAAATTTAGGGTTAAGCAATTGTAGTTAAAAGAAAAGGCAGCATTTAAGCAATTGTCCAAATCAACATCCCTTGTTAAAGCAAATTTAGGTAGGCTAAATTTATATGCAAATTTGAACTGGACATGTGATATGTGGATATGTCATGTTTTGGACATGTCATGTTTGGAATTTGAACGTGTCATTTGGACATGTGATGTTTTGGTTCAATTTTGGTAAATGATCCGAGTGGCCTATGTTACGTCGGAATGTTGATTCTTTTCTGTTCCGGTGAATTTCAAGCGCTCGATATGTCCATTTTTTAGCAAAGGTCATGCTGAAATTTGCCGTGAATAAAGGCATGCTTTATGCTACATAGTTGGCATATCGAGTGCTGGCACATAGATTTTTTTTATGTCATTTCTCATTTATTCATACTTTTAGAAATAAACGAGGACACTTAATCATGGGAAACATGTCGAACAACGAAGAAACTAGGCCTTCTGACCAAGATGCAGGCGAGATGGATTATGAGGGTGAACAAGAGTACCTCGACTATTTGACTGCTAAGCAAGGTTTGCAGGTTGGCCTCGATGATGGTACTGACGCAGACATCGACACCGACGGCGCCGGCACCGATGGCGGTGCCAAGACCGGTGGGGAAGGTACCGGCGGGGAAGATACCGGCGGGGAAGGTACCGGCGCCGATGCCTCTACCGAAAAGAGGAAGCATAAGAACCAGAGGATACGAAAACCTAACAAACTAGGGATTGGACGACTTGTGATCACAAAGATGGCACCTGGCAAGTTTGAGTCATTAGAGTCGGAAGAACCTCGCAAGTGCTATGGGAACCAATTAGGATGCATCCTATGGGAATGCACAGGCATCAACGACGATGACTTAAGGAGTAAAGAACATTTGATGAAGTTGCACAAGAGATTCAAGTTCCCCGACCGGGATGATAACATAGAACAACCGTGGGATGATCCGAAGATGAAAAAGATTAACAATCACACCATGGACATGTTTAGCAATGATTTGGCCTCCTGGAAAGGGAGGGTGAAACGAGCTATTGAGGCTGACGAACCCCTATCCAAGATTCTGGAGGAAAATCCGACACTTACGGAAGAGGAGTTCGAAAAGTTCAAGGACACTTGCGCTACAAAGGCAGCCAAGGCTAAGGCTGCGAAATTCAAGAGCCTTCAGCAAAGGAACATGGGGAAGCATCGCCTCGGAAGCTGTGGCTACCTCGGTAAAAGGCCCATATGGGATAAGGAGGACGCGGAACATGAAGCCACGGGTCTCCCAGACCCCTTTGCGAAGTTCACCAACCCCTTGGAGCGTGACTTCATCAGGGCCCGCTACAAGTGGGACAAGGAGAAAAAGGTTTTTTACATGGACCAGATCACGAGGAAATTGATTAGACTACTGGAGAAGCATCACCAGCTTGCAGTCGAAAGCCCTACTTCTCCGACGAGGCCCAAGTGGGACACCCCTCTCAACTGGGCCTTGAACGAACTTAAGGGGCTCCCTTTGGGCCAGCGGCCATAATATGGTCGTGTGCACGGCGCTGGAGACGGCGCCACGTGGAAGGTGTCTTACAATGAGGGCCCGGAGGCCAAGAAGAAGAAAAAGAAGTTTAGTCAGGCGGACATCGACGCAAAGGTGAAGCTTGCGGTTGAGAAAAAAGCAGCTGAGGATGCGGAAAAAACAGCCGAGGAGAAAAAAGAGTTGCTACAGCAGGCAGTGAATGCAGCTGTAACTGCCTGCAGAAATGATTACGCTACTAACTTGGTTCCAGCTATCATCAACTGGACGAAGGAAAATCCAGACAAGACGGTACATGATTTCCCGATGCATAGTTTCGTCAGGAGCAACTCCATGAACAACAACAACACCGCACCATCACTTGCTCATGCAACCGGGCCTCCTCTCGCGGTCGCTCCCGCTCATAGCAGCCCGTCCTCAGTCTCTGGCGCGCTAGGTGGGCCTTCGTCTTTGGCTGAGCTCGGCGCCGTCACGGTAATTACATGTCGCACCAACATATATATATAATATTCCATTTTCATTGCCTTCGGATGTTTTACGCCACAGACATATGTGTTTGCAGGGCGAAGAAACCCCGTGCACCATACTCTACTTGATCAAAGGCCAGAAGGTGGACGTTGGAAAGGGGATGATAATGAACCCCATGCAACCCACGTTCCACAACCAGCCGATCCCCGCTGGGCACTTTAGGATTAACTTGTCCAGTGCGAAATCGGGGCACGAGCATTTGCCTCCTCTGGTATATCCCGTGGGAGAGGACGACGAGACACCGCCACGGATTGGAAACTGCAAGGGTTGGGTGCTACTATGGCCGAAGAATCTTATTCGTCTGGAGCCGGCCGAGAGCACACCAATAACCACACATCAACAAACATGTGCGGAGACCACCACCCCGCCTACGCAATTACCAGCTCCTGTAGTGCCGAGTGAGAGCGGCGGACGACGTGATGAAGCGGGTGCAATAGTACTGGCTGATGTAATCAGTCCTGTAGAACAGAGAATGGATAATGAGACGGAGGTCGACCCTATGGGTTTCCTCAATACAAACACGTATGACTGTGACATAGATATGATGAGTCAACCATATGACGAATCGGGCTATCAGCATGCTAATGAGGATATGGATGATATGCCTGGGCAGGAAGGTCGTTGGAAGGATTGCAAAAAGTCTCTCTTCATGAATTCCTCACAGGACATGCCTGAAGATGTCGCCTCAACACATGCTCAACTAGCCGAGGGTCGTACAGTGCTTAGCCCGGGTACCCTGGGGCAGGTTAAGGAAGGATCTGGAAGGTGTGCCCAAGAAAAAGGAGAGGAAGAGATCAGGGAAGATAACTGCCTCCAAACAAGCCAGAGCACAAAGCAACCAGACGATGCATTCTGAAGAGCGTGTACCCGTGAAAGGTGCGGCCATGTTCCATCTCACGGGCGAGCCGATGCTATCGCCAAAACCGCTGGAGGCACTATCAGGGGATCTCAGGAGACTGCACGACCATGTGCTGTCGACTGAGAAAAGCCTACTAGCCTCAAAGGATCCAGGATATCCAACATATGCGGCTCGTGTGCCTGAGGGGAAGTGCTACGTCGACACACGGCCTGCGGAGGTGTTCTTCCTGTGGTTTGACCATATCTTTGAGATGTTTCTAACAAGGCGGCTCAATTTTACAATCGTCCGCCTTTTTGCACTACATATGAGCTCCATCATGAAGAGTGAAGAAGTCTCGCAAATCTGTGTGGCGGATCCGTACTACATGCACAAGTCTTTCTTGAGTCTCGGCGACTTTGAGCGTGAAACTGCTAGGGAGTACCTCCAAAACTTCATGGTACAGAATAAGGACCGGGAAATTGTCCTCGTGCCTTATCATCCAAAGTAAGTCAGTTCCGGACAACCCTTTTGTACATTTCAATCATTCCTTCTCTCTCATATGGGGAATAATTTGAGGTGTCTTTTCCCCGCAGCAACGGGCGCGCCGTCCTTATCATTCTTTACCCGCAAGTCTCCCACGCCGTGTATTTTGACCCTTCCAGAGACTACAAGAAAAAAGACTACACCCACATAATGAATATTCTAGATGATGCTCTCCAAGGCTTCAGCATTAGAGGTGGCCACATGCAGATCAGGAAACAAAGGAACAAGAAGATGGGTTTCGTGCATAAAACTAACTTCTCCTGCATCCATGTCCCAAAACCAAGCAAGAAGGATGGATTCTACATCGTCCATCTCATGATTCAGTTCAACACGGATCACCAAAAGCTTCGCATGAGAAGCAGAAATGATGATCATATCCACAAGTGGCTAGAATCTCATGGAGAAGCGGATTATAAACTTAGAGATGACTTCTTTGACATCCAAAGCGACATTGCGACGATCATCATGAAAGAAGTCGTCGATGAGAAGGGGATGTTCCACCACGGCCCTATATCACGAGCTGACGTCCGAACTCGCATAGGCATGCAACGTCTAGACCTCACGCCGTTCAAGAAGCTAGGGTCCATCCTCGACGATATGGAAGGATGGAACTTCTAGTGATTTATGATGCCGATGATGATGATATGTGTCGGTTGAACTTGTATACTTTTTGTAGCGATGAAACTTTGTGATGTCCATGGTCCCTGCCGAACATGCGTAACGCTACTTTGTTAGTTTGCGTACGATGACCTGCATACCTCTAGTTAATTAATTTGCATACTATATGTTGCATATAGTTGCTAACCCTTTATTTTTCGATGTTGCTCTAGTATATTTTGTTGCATATATATGATTGTACATCCTCTTCATGAACATGCATCTCTAACAGGTACCTAGTTTCTTGATGGCGAGATGGAAGTGCTATGTCCTGTACAAAGGGAAGGTTCCGGGGGTGTACAACGAGTGGCATGAGTGTCAGGCACAAGTGAATGGGTTCTCAGGCGCCAGCCATAAAGGCTTCAAAAGCAGACAAGAAGGAGAAGCTAGTTACTTGAGGTTCACACTAGCGCGAGAGAGGACTCGTAACCGCCACCTCATGTACTGCATAGTTCCGCTCTCACTCATAGTGATAGCTCTTCTCGCGTATACCTTTGTTTAGATGGATGACGTTGTAGTTGCAAGTATTCAAGACTTGCATGTATCGCTATTTTCAAGATGATGACAAGATACCACTTTGTGTTGGATGATGATTATGATGAGACTATTTGTATGTATATGCTATGATTACATTTGTGGTCTCGCAGGCATTTGTATGTGTATCATGATGACATTTGTATGTGCTAAAGATTCTTCTATAAATCCTGTTCAAATACAAGACAAATATGCCGAAAAAAAAACAAAAAACTACTAAAATTAGCAGTAGCGAGTGGAGAAAAGTTAGCAGCAGCACGGTAGTAGCAGTAGAGCGCATAGGAGAAGCGCGCTATAGCTATTAGAAGTAGCGAGCTTCCATTAAGCGCGTTGCTGCTACACTTGTGTAGTAGTAGCGCTGGTGAGCACGCGCTACTGCTACGTGTTAGTTGTAGCGCCTTATTAGTAGCGCCGGTCCCCGCGCTACTGATACACCTAAAACCCGCGCGGCTGCTAGCCTTTTCCCTAGTAGTGTCTTACCTATCGAAAAGAGCTACAATTGATCCCCTATACTTGTGGTTCATCAAGGATATTTTATGGCATCGTTGCCGGGGAGTGAAGCGCCTTTGGTAAGTGGAATTTGGTAAGGAAACATTTATATAGTGTGCTGAAATTTATTGTCACTTGTTACTATGGAAAACAAACCTTTGAGGAGTTTGTTCGGGGTATCTTCACCTCGTCCGGAACCACAATTAGCAAGCCCTGAACCTACTCCACCTACTGAAAATATTGAATATGAAATTCCTTCGGGTATGATAGAACAACTTCTAGCTAATCCTTATGGAGGAGATGGAACCGAACATCCTGATATGCACTTGATATATGTGGAAAAAATTTGTGGATTGTTTAAGCTTGTAGGTTTACCCAGGGATGAAGTGATGAAAAAGGTCTTACATTTATCTTTGAAGTGAAAAGCATTGGCATGGTATAGGCTATGTGATGATACTGGATCATGGAATTGGAATAATCTAAAATTGGAATTCCACCAAAAAAATTATCCTATGCATCTAGTTCATAATGATCGGCTCTAGCTTGAGAGCTCATGATTGGGGCATGAATATAACATTGACTTAAGCCTCCCCCAAGATGCATATATCATGAGCTCTCCACATATATCAAGTGCATATCAGGATGTTCGGCTTTCTCGTAATGATCAAACCATGCTTGACACTTCTTGTGCTGGTTCATTTCTGAAGAAGACTATTGAATTCTGGTGGGATCTTTGGGAAAGAATTAAATGCAACTCTCAAGATTGGGAACTCAACGAAGGTAAAGAGTCAGGTATTAAACTTAAGTATGATTGTGTTAAATCTTTAATGGATACCGATGCTTTTCAAAAGTTTAGCACTAAATATGGACTTGACTCTGAGATAGTAGCCTCCTTTTGCGAATCATTTGCTACTCATGTTGACCTCCCTAAGGAGAAGTGGTTTAAATATCACCCACCTATTTAAATAAGAAATTAAAGAACCAGTACCAGTTAAAGAAGAAACTATACTTTATAATGTTGATCCAGTTGTTCCTTATGCTTATATTGAGAAACCACCTTTCCCTATTAGGATCAAGGAACATGCCAAAGTTTCAACTGTGGTTAACAAAATCTATATTAGAACACCTAAATCTGATGAACAAATTAAAGTTGAACCTAGTGTTTCTATGGTTAAAGATCTCTTGGAAGAAGAAATGGATGGGCATGTTATTTACTTCTATGAGGAAGCTGCTAGAATTGCTAAACCTGATAAAAGAGATAAACATAGACTTCTTGTTGGCATGCCTGTTATTTTAGTTAAAATAGGAGATCATTGTTATCATGGTTTATGTGACATGGGTGCTAGTGTGAGTGCTATTCCTTACACTTTATATGAACAAATTATGAAAGACATAACACCTGCTGAGAGAGAAGAAATAGATGTTACTATTAAAGTTGCTAATAGAAACACCATATCACCAATTGGGATTATTAGAGATGTTGATGTCTTGTGTGTGAAAATAAAATACCCGACTGATTTTCTTGTTCTTGGTTCCCCACAAGATGACTTTTGTCCCATTATCTTTGGTAGACCTTTCTTGAATATAGTTAATGCTAAGATAGATTGTCAGAAACAAACTGTTGGTGTTAGCTTTGGTGATGAGTCCCATGAGTTTAATTTTTCCAAGTTTAGTAGATATCATCATGAAAAAGAACTACCTAGTAAGGATGAATTAATTGGTCTTGCTTCTATTGCTGTGCCACCTACTGATCCTTTAGAACAATATTTACTTGATCAAGAAAATGATTTACATACGCATGAAAGGAATGAAATAGATAAAGTTTTCTTTGAACAACATCCTCTTCTTAAACACAATTTTCCTATTGAAACTCTAGGAGGTCTTCCTCCACCTAAAGGTGATTCTGTGTTTGAATTAAAACAATTGCCAGACACTTTGAAATATGCTTATCTTGATGAAACGAAGATATATCCTGGTATTATTAGTGCTAACCTTTCAGAACATGAAGAAGAAAGATTATTGAAAGTTCTAGGGAAGCACCGAGCTGCTATTGGATATACTCTTGATGATTTAACGGGAATTAGTCCCACTCTATGTCAGCACAAAATTAATATGGGACCTGATGCTAAACCCATGGTTGATCGTCAACGTCGGTTGAATCCAAAAATGAAGGAAGTGGTAAGAACGGAAATCTTAAAACTTCTGGAAGCATGTATAATCTATCCTATAGCTGATAGTAGATGGGTAAGTCGTGTTCATTGTGTCCCTAAGAAAGGAGGTATTACTGTTGTTCCTAATGATAAGAATGAACTTATTCCACAAAGAATTGTTACACACTATAGAATGGTAATTGATTATAGAAAATTAAACAAAGCAACTAGAAAAGATCATTACCCCTTGCCTTTCATTGATCAAATGCTTGAAATACTATCTAAGTACACACACTTTTGCTTCTTAGATGGATACTCTGGCATTTCACAAATACTTGTTTCTCAGCCTGATCAAGAAAAGACTACTTTTACTTGCCCCTTTGGAACTTATGCTTATAGAAGTATGCCTTTTGGTTTATGTAATGCACTTGCTACCTTTCAAAGATGTATGATTGCTATATTCTCTAACTTTTGTGAAAAGATTGTTGAGGTTTTCATGGATGACTTTTCTATTTATGGGAAGTCTTTTGATGATTGTTTAAGCAATCTAGAGTGAGTTTTGCAGAGATGTGAACAAAAAAATCATGTCTTGAATTGGGAGAAGTGCCACTTTATGTTTAATGAAGGTATTGTCTTGGGTCATAAAATTTCTGAAAGAGGTATTGAAGTGGACCAAGCTAAGGTTGACGCAATTCAGAAAATGCCATGTCCTAAGGACATCAAAGGTATTCGTAGTTTCCTTGGTCATGCTGGTTTCTATAGGAGGTTTATCACAGACTTTTCTAAAATTCTAGGCCTCTTACTAACCTTTTGCAGAAGGATATTCCTTTTGTTTTTGATGATGATTGTCTTCAAGCCTTTGAAACACTGAAGAACGGTGTAATATCTGCAACTACTGTTCAACCACCTGACTGGAACTTGCCTTTTGAAATTATGTGTGATTCTAGTAATTATGTTGTTGGTGTTGTTCTAGGACAAAGAGTTGATAAGAAACTAAGTGTTATTCATCATGCTAGTAAAACTCTAGACAATGCTCAAATAAATTATGCTACTACTGAAAAAGAATTTTTAGCAGTTGTGTTTGCTTGAGATACATTTGGACCTTATATTGTTGATTCCAAAGTAACTATTCACACAGACCATGCTGCTATTAAGTGGCTTATGGAAAAGAAATATGCTAAATCTAGACTTATTTGTGGGGTTCTCTTGTTACAAGAATTTGATTTACATATCATTGATAGAAAAGGAGCTGAGAACCCCGTAGCCGATAATTTGTCTAGGCTTGAAAATGTCCTTGATGACCCACTACCTATTGATGATAGTTTTCCTGATAAGAAGTTAGCTGCAATAAATGTTGCTAATAGTACTACTTGGTATGCTGACTATGCTAATTACATTGTTGTTAAATATCTATCACCTAGCTTTACATACCAGCAAAAGAAAAAATTGGTCTATGATTTAAGACATTACTTTTGGGATGACCCACATCTTTATAAAGGAGTAGATGGTATTATTAGACGTTGTGTACCTGAGCATGAACAGGGACAAATCCTACAGAAATTTCACTCTAAGGCTTATGGAGGGCATCATGCTAGAGATAGAACTTCTCACAAGGTATTGCAATCCGGATTTTATTGCCCTACTCTCTTCAAGGATGCCTGTAAGTTCGTCTTATCTTGTGATGAATGTCAAAGAATAAGTAATATTGGTAAGCATCAAGAAATTCCTATGAATTATTCACTTGCTATTCAATCATTTGATGTTTGGGGATTTGATTACATCATACCTTTTCCTTCCTCTAATGGGTATACACATATTTTGGTTGCTGCTGATTATGTTACTAACTGGGTAGAAGCTATTCCAACTAGTAGTGCTGATCACAACACCTCTATTAAAATGCTTAAGGAAGGTATTTTCCCAAGGTTTGTAGTCCCTAGATATTTAATGACTGATGATGGTTCACACTTTATTCACGATGCTTTCCGTAAGATGCTTGTTAAGTATGATGTTAACCATAGAATTGCATCACCCTATTATCCTCAGTCTAGTGGTCAAGTTGAACTTAGCAATAGAGAAATAAAATTAATTTTGCCAAAGATTGTTAATAGGTCCAGGAAGAATTGGTCTAAGAAATTTGATGATGCACTTTGGGCTTATAGAATAGCATATAAAAATCCTATGGGTATGTCTCCTTATAAAATGGTCTATGGAAAATCTTGTCATTTGCCTCTTGAGTTAGAACATAAAGCAAATTGTGTAGTTAAAGAACTCAACTATGATTTCAAACTGGCTGGTGAAAAGAGGTTATTTGATATAAGCTCCCTTGATGAATGGAGAACCCAAGCTTATGAAAATGCGAAGTTATTCAAAGAAAAAGTTAAAAGATGGCATGAAAAAAAGAATTCAAAAGAGTATGTTTATAGTTATAGAATATGTTCTTTTGTACATCTCTCGTTTTATATTTTTTGCAGGGAAGCTCCTCTCGAAATGGGAAGGCCCATATGTCATCGAGGAGGTTTACCGGTCTGGTGCCATCAAAATAAATAAATCTGAAGGTACTAACCCGAAGGTTGTGAATGGGCAACGAATAAAGCATTATATTTTAGGTACGCCTATTAATGTTGGAAGTAATATTATCCAAACTTTGACACCAGAAGAGCACATAAAAGAGTCCTTCCAGAACACTCCAGAATCATGAAAATAAGGAGGTACGTGATACAGTAAGTAAACAGACTCCGAAAAATCCGCAATTTTTTTATCAGTTTTGGAATATTTTAAAATTTTGGAAATAAAGAAACTTCCAAGAAGTGTCCCCTGGTGGGCACAAGACACAGGGCGCGCGAGGTGGCGCTCCTAGGTGGGTTGTGCCCACCTGGGACACCTTCCGTTCTCCGTTTTTCTTCCATATACTTGTCATTTCCTTCTGCTCTGCGTTGGGCTCGACACTCTTACTTATCGAGAAGAGCTAAAATTGATCCCCTATACTTGTGGGTCATTAGCTAACTGATCTTGCTTGTCATTGTTGATAGGGAGGAGGAGGAGACGGACACCCTCATCCACCGGTCCATAAGGCTCAGGCGTGTAGAGCCGCTGAAGGTTGTGGGAGGAATGGGCCTGGCGGGGAGCCGCACAAACGACCTGACGCCAAGCCCCCATCTCAGCACCCGGTATGAAGGCATAGGATTGGTTCCTCCCATGGGGAACGACGCAGGAGAACTCCCATCCTCCCCGGCTAACGGAGGAGGAGAGAAGACCTAGGGGTAGACCCTTCAAGAAGGGCTCGCCCCACCCATTGCCTAAATCGAAGATTCCCAGCAAGGATTGCCATGGAAGGGTCCGTTTAGGGCGATGTTGTGGCTGCCACGGAGGGGACGGTAATCGTGGCCCGGCAAGTGATGTTGCCGAGGAGACTGAATCTTCTGCATAGCAGACTTCTCCGCGTAACCAATTTGTTTCCTTTCCTTGCTTCTTTCTTTTATCCTCTCGTTCCATGATTCTGGCTTTCTAATACTTGTGTTTCTTTATCATTACTTGTTACCTCGCTTCCAGCCCCTCAGGCCAAAGATCCTGAACTGCTGGAAGAAGTTGCTTGCATAGGGAGGGATGCTGCAGATGAAGCCACCAAGATTGCTGTCATGGAGGGGCAGGGACTTGCTGCCGGGAGCCTCCGGCGGAAATGGAGCAGGTCCTCGACGGCGCGCCAGGGGAGGGGATGATGGTCGACGAGAAGGCCCCCCTTAGAACCATGAACCCCCTTCCCTCATTTGGTATAGTAGCAGGGGCCTCGCAGCCATCCTCAAGCCAGTTGATGCTGGTATTTGCGCAGCCTGGGCTCGGAGCCTCCAGCTCGTCAGTGGCGACGAGCGCGGAACTTGACAAAGAGCTCCAGCGCATCGTGGCATTGTTGTATCAAGAGGTCGATGAGGGAGATGACTCTGTTGCTCTTGCGATGGATTTATCCTTCCTGGAATCCATGGCGGCACGCATTAAGGAGATGTGTGGTGTTCATAACCAGAAATGGCAAGTGCTCAAGGAGCAGCGCAAGTCTGCCAACAACGTGGATCAGCAACTGAAGGACAATGGCAACGAGCTGCACGAATGGCACGCAAGTAGTTCCAGGTCCTGATGAAGCAGCAAGAGACGATCTCGATGGTGAGGGAGGATGTCATTGCCCGAGAGGCTCGCATGGTGGAGTGCAAGGCACTTCTGGACGCTAGGGAGTAGGACATCTCTTCTCAGGAGGAGAAACTTGAGGCCACCCTCTGGGCCAAAGTTGATGATCTGGAAACGGTCATGCAGCAGCGCACTAAAGAGCTAGAGGACAGGCACAAGGCTGCCCTATATGCCCCAGTGTTGATTCCGCTATCCAACTGAAGAAGCTTGCCGATGACCTTGCCATTGCATCTACTGCCAAGACTGACCTCGACCAACAAGTAGATTTCTGGGAGCGCCAAGGATGTCATGACCATTAAGGAGGAGGCGCAAAAAGCAGAGATCCTTCTGAAGGACATACAATCGCATCTCTCATCCAAGAGCCAAGGCCTTGAGAATGCAAACAACACCATTGAAGACCCGAAGGCCAGGATTGGCATTTTGGAGAGCTCAGTAGAGTCCAGCGGGGCTCGTGAGCAGTAGCTGACCAAGGACTTGGACACTGCCAGACTTCTTAAGAGGGATGTAGAGGACCAACTGCTGAACAATTCTGAGCAGGTCAACCTCTAGATCAAAAGCTTGATCGACATTGCCGAGCATCCCAACGCCCAAGCTGTAGTGATGCGTATGGAAGGGCCGATCTTTTCGGTCAGTAGCTAAGAGGTCCCCGGCGTCAAGCTAGGGGTCTTCTTCAATGAGCTGATTGACAAGCTGAAGGTGCATGAAGAGGGAAGGGCCGGTCGCTTCGTGAATGAATCTCGAAAGCTTGCCCATGATGCCCACTTCATGGTTTTGAGCAATATCGCCTACCGCCATCCGGACCTCGACCTTGCCGATGGCTTCAAGAAGCCGCCAGAGGGCGCGGGCATCTCTACTGTCGAGGAGAAGGTTGTTCCCCTTGCTGCCAAGGTCCTTTCCATCCCAACAGCTCCATGTGGTCGCCAGGCCCGACGCTGAACTGTCTTCGCCACTATGATGTCCTGTAACAAGACATGATGTATGTCCAGTGTTTAGACATTGTTTTATTTATGTTTGTGTGAAACTGATGTTCTTTCTTAATCTTAATTGCATGTCTATCCCTCTAGAGCTCGCCTGTCAGTGTTCGTATAATTAGTCCCTATGTGTGTTTTGGTTGCCTGCCGGTATCATATTTTGTCGCGATTGTCGTAAGGGCATGCCCTTAGCATTCATCTTGGCGGGGATGCGTCCTGATAGTTTTTTCCTTAGTAATTTTTGACGCAGCCGCTCATTATGCGAGCAGGCTCCAAACAGAACGAGGGTGCAGACAAAAATACTAGCAAGGTACCATTACACGAAGGATTTCCTCATACGAACACTTTAGTACCCAAGGGATAAACAAATGAAAAATCTTGAACTCATAAGGGAGCAATGTCTGCATGAACTTAGCATTTGTCCTTGCTTCCTCCCATTTCTTTCAGCTACAAATGCTTGCCGCTTTCGCATGCTTCGTGGAGGATGGACACCGTGCACGTAGTTCTTTGGCTCCCAGCAGGGGCCGGTAAAAATCATTGTATCTCGCGGAGGCAGGACGCGGTGCAAGGTACGATTGGTTTCTCTCTCCTCCCCTCCATACTTTTCGAACAATCTGGTGGTGGCTGGCATAGAAGTCATGCTAACACAGACGGCCTCGCCGGAGCACAGTTGTTGGGGCATCAGTCAATGGATTCACACCAGCAATGCACTTAGGATTTCCCTGAGTAGGGTAAATGCTAAACCGAGTTCCGCGCAGTATCCATCGACGTTGATGATGCTAAAACCCAGAGTGGCTCGATTGTTGACAAACGAGAGTGTTGGAAAGAGAAACCTTGTACTTATACACTATGATACTTTCCCTTGGATGGGGCTTGTATGGAGATCACGCCGCCCAACCCGTCGCGGTTGGCTCGCCGCCATCATTATTGATTCTTGCCGCAGCAGCAGCTGTGGCAGAGGGAGGTGATGGAGATCGAACAGGGTGTAGGTGGGAAAGCGATATCGCTCCCCCTTTCTATTCTCATCATCCCTCACCTTTTCTTGGGTGCCACGGATGATGAAGCCATTGACAAAGAGATTTGACGATGAAGATGATGTGCTGCGTACGCTCATTAGTTTCATGCAAGTGCTCCCCCCTACCTGGTGCGCCAAAGATGTCGTAGGAAACCACGGCCACGTATGGGGCCATGAGCCTCTTGTGGTTCGGCAGGGGATGAGCACGCTGCACAAAGAGCAGAGAGAGCGCCGCGCAGCACGGAGAGATCACACGAGAAATTTTACCCAGGTTTGGGCCGCCGCGAGGTGTAAATCCCTACTCCTGCTTTGGTGGATTGATGGAGGATTGTGGTCGAAATGCAGTGCTCTAGCCCGGCAAGGTTGCCTCGGGGCGAGGGAAGCTACGCGCGTATGAGTGTACAAGGGTCCGAATCATTTCTATGGTCATGGGCCTCCTTTTATAGATCAAGGGGTTACCATAGTGGAAAATTAGTCATTGCGTACTGATTAGATAGCAAATAGTGCTATCATACCTAACTCTACAAGTAGGACAAAGCGCATTAAATCGGTCGCTTGGTGCCCGGCAAGCCTTGTCGGGCTGCTTCGCCAGCTTCTCGCCTGCGTGCATGACACGTCTCTGGACGGGTGTCACCGGGAGATGACTGTCGTAGGAAGTGGCTGCCATGTGGCAAAAAACAACCATTTAGTCACCTTGGGGCTTGACACCGCACAGATCGATGACTTGCGTTGCTATGAGGTGGTGCAGTGGATCCTTTGCGGGGTAGTTTGCCTTCGTAGGCCCCCGCAGGCCTGCCGGGACGCTCATGAGGTTTGCTTTCGGTGTAACCTTGCCTCACCAGGCTCGCCTCCCCGGCAAGGAAGGTTTTCCCTTAGTGGTGTCTTGCTCCTTTGGCTCGACATTGGACTTCTTAATCTGCACCCTGATTCTTCAAAGAGTTGATCACTTGTGCTTGTTCTAGTCTTGCATGTGGCAATCTTGCTGGGTTGGCGGCTTGCTGTCCGTGTACAAGTCAGGGAAAACAAACGCCCCCATTTGTGTACCCCGACAATCCCCTCCTAATTACAAATCAAATTAACCGCTATCTTTGTCGGTCGAAGTGTTTGACCAAGCGGGCACATAGAGATGGATGAAGCATCTCACTGATAACCCCGTGAGTGAGTGCTAGGGAACAACCGCCATCGCTTCCTTGTGGGCCAAACACATGTATGGAGATGTGTGGTTGTGTTGTTTGAATACCTAATATATATGCAGAACTTTGATGTGGCACCTGCCTCGGAAACCTTTAAGTCCCCCACACGAACCAGGATTCACGACACATATTATATATACTGTAACACAACCCAAAAATAATCCTCCTTGTTCGTCAAATTACCTTTCTTATTGTGTCATATATTAGATGGATGAAGACCTCGCGGGGCCATGGAGGGAAGAGTCGCACGCGAATGAGTGACAACCATCGTCTACACGTGGCCCAGTTGGTGATGTTTTTAACACCCAATATGCACAAATTCTTTGCGACACCTGCCTTAGAAACCAAAAAGTCCCCACAAGGAGTGAGATTGATTGATGACGTGTGTGTAGTATATATGTGCTGCCCCGGCCCCCTCCTCCCCTCTTCGACGCATACTATATACTCCTACCGCAACACAACCCAAAACGAAACCTCCTTGCTGGGTCAAAGTGATGGAGGAAAACTTTGTGGGCCCATGGATGGAAGCATCACATGCGAGTGAGTGTCCTATATGACGCGTAATATTGCCACCGACCACCCTCTTCAACGCGTACTATATATATACTCCTACCATACATATAGCAAAAACCAAAAAATGACCACCCTTGTTGGCCAAATTAACCTCTCGCATCGCATGTCATAGTGCTGGACAGCGACCTCACGGGTCCACGCAAGTGAGTGTCCTAGGACCACCATGTGCATGTGGCCCAAAGATGCATGTCAAACTTTTTCTGCAGCGAACATGCGACCAAAGGAGTTTAGTGTTGAAAATTGAAAAACATAGATAACATCTATCCGTTGTTTATACATTGATTGATTTTCCAGGGATTTAAATGTGCAAAAATCAAATTTGATCTACATGAGACCCGTGATAGTGCACAAAAATAGATTGCAAAATCATATGTGTACATGTCCCTGGGTGCATGTTTAGTCCCCATGCAAGAAATTTCTAACATCTAGAATCTTAACTTTTAAATCCAATAAATCCAAAACTAAGTTGAAATTCATGAAACTTATCGTGGTTTCATATGTACAGCAATAGACTATGATATTATTATTTTTTCAAATTTGAGAAAAGTTTTGATATAATCTTCTTACATATAGGAAATTATAAATAATTATCAACCAATATCACAAACAAACTCTTTATTCGAACGGTGTGCGTTAGAACAACAATGTAAGTGTTTTGCTTTGGTTAAGCAATAAAGCAGTAGAGTTAATCATCAAAAAGGAAAAATCAATATAATACGTGCCGAGCACGCGTCCCGGGTGTCGTACGAGCAAGCGCGAGTTGACGAGACGCATGCTAGCAAGCAGATCGGGAGGCCGAGGCATGCGCGTGTTCGCTACACACTCATCATGGGGTGTGCTAGTAGCTGTGTGAAAGGACGGTAGGCGTGCCAGCAGTCCGCCGTGCAGGCTCGCCTGAAGGTGAGCCAGCCCTTTGACCGCCACCCACCTCGCTCCCACTGCTCCATATTAATGGCACGCCCGCCTCGCTCCGTGAAATGATGATATAGGAATGCTAGAAGTCTTACACATCTCCATCGTATCTACTTTCCCTAACGCTTTTCCTCTTGTTTTGGACTCTAATTTTCATGATTTCAATGAAACTAACCCCAGACTAACGTTGTTTTCAGCAGAACTACCATGGTGTTGTTTTTGTGCGAAAATAAAAGTTTTCGGAATGGAACGAAACTTTGCAAGGATTTTATTATGTCAATAAAGAGAGTTTCTGGAGCCAAGAACCCATGGAGGGGGGAACCTGGGTGGGCACAACCCACCAAGGCGCCCCCCTCCAGGCACGCTCAGATGGGTTGTCCCCACCTGGTGGTCCCGCAGACCCTGAAACTGACACTATAAAATCCTATTTTTCTATCACTCGGGCCCCGCAGAGTCCGTTTGGGGCTCTGGAGGGGGATCTTCGATCTTCTTCATCACCAACCCTTCTCCATCGCCAATTCAATGATTCTCTCCACTGGGAGTGAGTAATTCCTTCATAGGCTCGATGGTCGGTGAGGAGTTGGATGAGATTCATCATGTAATCTAGTTAGTTTTGTTAGGGCTTGATCCCTAGTATTCCTTCATAGGCTCGATGGTCGGTGAGGAGTTGAACTGGAGCTAGTGCCGTATCACCCTAGGTTATTACTGTCACATGATGAATATCATCCAACAAATCACCGATCTAATGCCTACGAATTTCTATTATATTGTTCTTTCTAAGTTACTACTGCTATCACTGTTACCGTTGTTATTGTTATTGCTACTACTATCAAAACTATCATTTTACCGTGCTACTGATCACTTTGCTGCAGATAATTAATCTCCAGGTGTGATTGAATTGACAACTCAATGTCTAATACTTACAAATATTCTTTGTCTCCCTTGTGTCGAATCTATAAATTTGGGTTGAATATTCTACCCTCGAAAACTGTTACGATCCCCTATACTTGTGTCTTATCAAAGTCTGCCGCGCGGGCTCACTAGGAAGCGAGACAGCCTTTGACCACCACCCGCCTCGCTCCCACTGGTCCGTATTAATGGCGCGCCCGAGCAGCCACAAACCCCCATCCTCACCACACACAAAATCCACTCTCTCCGCCCACATCCTCAACGCCGCTCTCAGTCCTCAAAGCCGCCAGTGTATGAGGATGCCGCCGAAGCGCCCCATTGGAGGGAGTGGCGATGTCGGGGCTGCTGAAGCATCGGAGCACGGCGTGAATATGGAGACAGAGGTTTTAGTCGCTGACGACGAGGTGGAGAACAAGGCAGCCAACAAGCGGAGGCGGGTCGAGAAAGAACCGCAAGCGACTCCAGTAGGCCTAGACTTCATGAGCATCCCCCCGATGATATGTTGACAGTCATCATATCCCTCCTCCCAATCAAATATGGGGCGTGGACAACCGCCCTTTCCCAGCGGTGGCGCCCCCTATGGCGCTCCTCCCCTCTCGACCTCCTCGACGCCCACGAGCTCTGCCATAGCTATCAAAAAATCTTGGATGCGTTCTCCCAGATCATTGGCAGTCACCATGGCCCAATCAGAGGCCTTATCTCGAGAAAGTTCCATTCCAATGGCAAGTACCAAGCCAAGCTTGACAAGTGGTTCTGATCCCCCACCCTAGATCACCTTGAGGAGCTCAGTTTTAATGATGGGCATATGCACTTGCTGCCAACGTCCATGCTCCGCTTCACGCCCATGCTACGCCTTGCCAAGTTCATGAACTACCGTTCCCCGCCCTTAATGAAGCGCCCGCTCTTTTTGTACCGCGACTGAAGCACCTCGAGCTCATCGCCATCTTCATCCGAAAGGATGACATGGAGCACCTGCTCCGCGGCTGTACTAGTCGAGTAGCTTCCACATCACCTGCAGGACTCTCCGAACTATTTATGTGTGTTTTTGGTGATGCAACGAGAGATCACAGAAGGTGGACCACAATATGGTCATTGAGGACACACCTTCACTTGAGAGATTACTTGTAGTTGATCAACAATGTCCAACAAGAATCAATGTCATTTCTGCACCGAAATTGAAAGTGGTGGGCTTCTCGTCTATCAAATACTACTACTTTCAGGTACAACGATCGGCTTCTACCTCTCCTTCTTGATACCAACATTATTTCTAGTTTTGAAGATGTATGTCCCTTTGTCATCCAGAGAAGCTTCACCTAGATTCTGCGCACACTGAAGGTCTTGGCACTAGAATTTGTCGGCCCCAACCTAGACCAAGTTGTCAGTTTCCTGAGATGCTTTCCGTGCTTGAAGAAGCTATATACTGAGGTGATGTTCCTTTCCTTTTAAATGTTAACCATAAGGGAGTTTGATTTATTTGCACCTTTCCCCAAGTTTACAATGAAAATGTACTGCGATTTCTGAAGGAATTTTGGAGGATATCAGGACATACACCCCCCATCCTCATATTGGTTGCTTGATTCATATGGTTACAATCCATAAGCATTTGTCCTTGGATTCATCTGTACTAGTTTTCTTAGGGAATTTTTCATCCACTCCAACCTCTTGTAAAGAAGGCTACATTTTTCTACATAGTAATGAAATGCCCATGTTAATCATCTCAGATAAAAAACAGCACGTTGGTGCATTTTATAAATCCTGCAAACCAAATAGGCGTGTATTAGTGTTCAAAACTGCATGTAGGCACTAACATGTTCTTTACTTTTGCATATCATAATAGGCCCGGAGGAGGATAATGATTATAACGACAATCACATTGAATGCCTGGATCTGCATCTCTTAAATATTACTTTGAACTCCTACCGAGGGACCTTACCAGAGATTACATTCGCTAGGTTCTTTCTTGCTAGAGTAAGGGTGCTGAAGGTACTGAGGTTGAACACGCATTTAATTAGGAAAGATGATTGGTTTGTTGATAAGAGCCGGCAGCTACTGCAGAATGGAAGAGGCCCCAAAAAAGCTAACCTTCGTATTGGAAGAGCATATGACACAGTAATTGGAAGTCATTGTGTCAAACCCATACATGACTTGTCAGCGGCTGATAACTTTGCAAAAATGACGAGGTTTGGAGAGCTGCCTTACTATTTTAATTTTTAGTTTGAACCTCTCCTATATCCATGTTCAGCTGATCAGCATGGGCATTTGCAGCTAAATGAGCTATATTTCATTTCTAATATCAGTTTGAACCTTGTAATCTGAATTTGAGCAATGTAACTCTGGAATTTGAATGTTCTAATACTTCAGGCTTTTGTGGTTGAAATTGCATCGTATGAGACTTGTAGATTGGTAGTATTATTTTGACCTTAATATGCAATAGACTTAGATTTTATTAACCATTCACGACCAGGGATAAAGTCGGAAGTAGAGCAATAGCAAACGTCGTCGCAATAAAATGTAGATGATTATATGCTCGTTTCTCCTAGTTTAGTATCCATGTAATTGCTTACTTTGGTGTCTGGAAATGTTATGTGTGTAGTCACTTATGTAATTGTATGCTTAAGTTGTTCATGCAATGTTGTTCTTATAAGCAAGGTTGTCAGAATCGCGATTTTAAATCGGATCGGAGCTCTGATGGTAGAATCATAAATCGTAGAATCTTCACTACCAGGATCATAGAAAAGTAGATTTTATGAACTAAAATCGTAGAATCAGATGGGTAAGTTTGGATCGTAAAGTCGTAGAATCGTATAACAGAATCGCGATTCTAACAACCTTGCATATAAGTATACTAGTAGAATGCCCGTGCGTTGCCACGAGCATTTCAAAAAATTTGCTGGTTACATATATAAGCATAAGAGAATCTACATCCAGGCATCCCAAAAAATTATTGGTTGCATATACAAGTATATGAGCATCTACAGCCAGGCATCCCAAACCATGCCCCTCAGATCCAACCCACAAGTAGGACGGATATGGGGTACACACACGTCGGACCCGACCCACCCCAACCCCACTCCATCCACACAGAAAAAATCCGATCCCCGGAATCCAAGAACCCTAACTTAGTTCACTCCGCTCTCGTGCCGACTCTTCTCCCTCTACTCCGATTTCTTCAATTCCGACCCACTCCAACAAGCATGTTGTGTGCCGGCGGCCGCTCCGACTGTGTCCTTGACGTCGACGAGGAGTTGGCCCTTTGCATTGCCTTCCACAGGTCCAAGGTGGACACAGGAGGCAGTTCCGGATCTGCAGCCTCGCCTCTCCCTAGCTGGTGTAGCATGGACACCGGAGTTGGCCCCTCCCTGCCCACGCGCAGCTTCAAAAGGGCAGCGTGGGTGCTTGTGCCCACCCCGCCATCCCGGACGCACATGCTAGAATAGGAGGTGTGCGCCACCCGCCGCGAGAAGCAGTGTGCAAGGGAGAGGGACGCGACAGAGCAATCCATGTGTCGCCACTGCGGGTAGCCGGCGGAGCCCGATGAGGATGAGCAGCTCCTCGCTTGGGTCTATCGCCGTCGCCTATGATGGCAGAGACGGATGCTCATTGGCTCCATCAGAAGAACACCGCAGTAGGAGCACAAGGCGGCGAAGGCAGTGGTGGAGGCGGCTCGCGGAGCTCAAGCAGCAGTAGGACAGGGCTGCCCGACGGTTTAAGGGTTCATCGTCCTCTCTGACTTCGTCAACGACCAGGGTGCCTCGTCCGATAACTCGGACTATCCTCTAGCAGTCGCCAATGCCTACAGCTACATCGTTAGACCAAAGGGGAAAGGGCCAGCAAGGAAGTGGTGAAGATCCACCTTCTCCACTTTAATTTCAAGTTTTTAAATGCAATTTAAACTTGTCCATCGTTTATGTGCATTATGTGAACTTTGGCGATCTTCGGTGAATGGATAGTGCATTTCTATATTCGATTGTATGCCCATTTCATAATAACTGTAGTTTTATCGAGGTTGCATGGTTACGTAGTTTTATCGAGGTTGCATGGTTTAGTATTGGACATGAGTTACACGGACGTGGACGTCGATTTTTGAGGACTGATCGGATTTGCCAAGTCCGTTTGTAGGTACTTTACACTACTAGGGAAAAGCCTAGCAGCAGCGCGGGTTTTAGGCCTATCAGTAGCGCGGGTTGGTGCGCTATTGGTACGGTGCTACAGCTAAAGGTTAGCAGTAGCGTGGTTTAACCCACGCTACTGTTATATAGACTTAGTAGTAGCGTTTTCTCCAAACAGCGCTACTGGTAATTACTAGTAGAGCTTCTCCCTGCACGCGCTACTATTATTATTTCGTATTTTATTTCTTTTTTATTTCATGTTTTATTCATACACCTTTATACAAGTTTTCATACAACAGCAATTTAGAGATTGTTTTTACATCATAATGAGTTATTACATCACTGGGTGAAAGAACCGTGGACTAGTTTCAAGTGGATAACTAATCCACGGTTCTTTCACCCAATGATAAAATAAATATCATCGTCATCATAATCAGCATATCATTAACAACTTATCATCATAATACATCATTGTCATATAACACCTCCTCATGATCATCGTTGTCATCAATGAGACATCACATAGCAAGTTGGTCACTAGTCATAATCACAACTACTCCTCATCATCAACTCTAACACATTGTACCACGTAATAAATATTGTACCTCATAGGACCTACTACATTCTCTTAGGACCTACTATATTCTCTTAGGTAAAATAGCATAAAACAAGATAACCCCTGACTCTCCATTATGGAGAATGGAGATTATCTTGTCTCCAATTCTTGCCTTTCGCACAATGTTGCTTCCAAGTAGCTCCTTACGACTGTCCATACATTTTTTCCATTTTGTGATTTTCATTTCTCCATCTCTTTTAGAAATCCGATATGTACAGGTGAGATTCATAGGATGACCTGACTGTATGTTCAAAACATTATGGCGACCTTTCTGATACATCAGATGATGCACACAATCATCCGGGATTTTCTCTTGAAAAACATAGTAATAACTTCGTAGTTAGCAATGTAGTTAAGTTTTAGAAGAATTTATGCAAAAGATGCACGGATGTCGTAGTAGTAAAAAATCTTACCATGACATCTCTATGGATGTTACTGTAGTTCAACACGTGCACTAGTGGCACGTATTGACCATAATGTGGAGGAGTTTTATTATAGACACTGTAATTCTCAAGATCAGTACAAAATGCGACCAGATGATTTTTCTCCTGATAAGTTAACTCAGAGCCATCAGTGTAGTAGGTTTTGTCTACCATGTTCCGCACATTGTTTGAACAATTAAAATAAGTTATCAATGGAAATAAGCTGTCAACTATTTTGAAATGAACAATATAAATTACTTAATAACTATGTTTGAGAAACTCACATAGCGGTAGAATTGGAAGCGTATCAACAAGGACCCAAATGTCCAAATTGTCTTGGTCGATATCAGGATCACCAAGATCCATGGTGACAAACATACCCTCTTGAAAATCATACATCTTGCAAAGTGCTTCCCAACCCGAGCAACCAAAATGGGATACGCTCTCCAAATTGTATAGATTTACCTCAAAATCCATACCATGATGGGTCCTTAGGTTAATTTTCTTTGTTTCATTCCTCTCATGATCTTCAAAAACCCTCCTCTCCAGGATACAGCGTCTTGCATGGCATGGGATAAGCTAGTCGAATTGTAAAAGACAAAAAATACACGTTGAAGTAGTACAAATCGAGCTTAATTACAAAAAAACACTTTGCCTCGTAGCTTACCGTATCACAATCGAAGGCCTCCTTGAGCTTAATGCTGAAGCACCGATCTTCGTCCAGGTGAGGCCTGTCGCAGAAACCCCGACCGTCGTGGCACCAGGAGCACTCCCCCCTTTTGTCGTCTGAGTACAACATTTCCGATGTTCATAATTCAAATATTAAACTTGTACAATTAAATATATGTACTATAAAAATTAAATTAGATCATTATTATTCATCACGGGTTGACTATCGGTCTGCCGAGTCTATACGGTGGAGACTCTCCCTCACTGATTCCTCCTCTCTGACATTTGCGACCGTCGTTGATGGTCGTTACTCCTTCTTTCCCTAGTGCATAATAAAGGTCTAGCACAAGGAAAAGAAGGAGAAACGACCCCTACGACAACAGTCGGGATTCTTCATCCTCTCTCATATATGGTGGATACACTCCCTCGCTGATTTTTCGACCTTCAGTGATGGAGCCTCGGCAGACTTAATGTCAACCCGAAATGTCGTTTAATTATTTTTCTAGAAAATCCAGGCCACTCGATATTTCCTACATGTTCTAGCACAAGTCATGCCAAAATTCACGAAAAATTCCGGCATGACCTTTGTTAAAACAGGACATATCGAGCGCCTGAAATTTGCCAGAACGGAAATTAATCAACACTCTGGCAAAACATAGGCCACTCGGAGGTGTAACATGAACATGACTGGCCACTTGGGGAACCACATATCCTATTTGAGCAAGACAAGACATACATGTTTTTATCTACATCATATCTTATAGGACTCATATTGACATGGAGATTTGGTTGGTCTCACCTCGAGGTCGGAGGGGGTCGGTGATGGGGACGACGGCGGGGATGATAAAGGGGCACCTTGATTTCTGCAAAAACAAAAACCCTATAAATAAAACCCTAGCGAACGACATTGATGCGGGAATAATTGCTTAAACTTAAAAAATAACAACAAATGTGACATGTTCAACTAGTTCTATTAATTCAAATAGTTCTTACTAAATATAAACTTACTATAAATAGAAATAAACTAAAAATAAACTAGTTCAACTAGTTATATTAATTTTCTTACTAAAAATACATTAGTTCTATTAATTCAACTAGTTTATTAATTTACTTACTAATTATTTTAAACACTTACTAAAAACAGTAAAAGAACTATATTGAATTTTTTCTCTAAACTACATACTACTACCGTAATTAACATCAAGTTAAACCCTACTGCCCTAACCCTACTACCCTAGTTCTTAAGCATCTACAAGTACTAACTAATTAGATGAACCCTACCTAGGTGCTTAAGCATCTACAACTGCTTAAGCACCCATTGATGAACCCTAGGAATTTATCCTAAAAATTAATTAAGTATCTACAACTACTACCCTAATTAACATCTAGTTTACAATTAAGCATCTACAACTACTGCCCTAATTATCATCTAATTTGATGAACCCTAACTAATTTGATGCACTATAAAATTTTATGAACCCTAGCTAGGCATAGGTAGGGGAGGAGGTGTAGACGTGCTCACCTCAGGCGCCGGTAGAGTTAGGGAGTGGCCGAGGGAGGGGCAGGCGGCATTGAGGTCGGGGTCGGGCTCGGGCGCGCGACGGAGGGCCGCGATGTAGGGCAGTGGCGAGGTCAGGGTCAGGGGAGGCGTCGAGGTCGGGGGCGGCATCGAGGGCGTGCAGAGCACGACGGGAAAGCGCGCAGTTGCCGACGGCAATGTAGGGCGACGATGGCGCGGTGATAGAAGAGGAGTTGGATTTGGGGGAAGTGGCCGTGGAGAAGAAGAACCGCGCGGTTAAGTCAAAAATAGCAGTAGCGCGGTCCAGGAAAAGCGCTATTGCTACATTAGCTATAGCTAACTTAGCTATAGCGCTGTCTGACGGAACGCGCTATTGCAAAGTTAGCTATAACGCCTAGCCTGAAAGCACGCTGCTGCTACGCCTTTCTCTTTATTTTTATTTTTCATTTGTTTTCCTTCATATTTTCATTTTTTTTCCTTCCACTTTTTCTATTTCTTCCATTTTCATGTACTTTTCTATATGTTTTTCATTTGATTTTCCTTTCATTAGCAGTAGCGCTTTCTGCATGAAACACACTGCTACAACAACCTTAGCAGCAGCGCGCTTTGCTTAAGCTCGCTACTACTATTGGTAGCCTGGCGAGAGAGTAGGGGAATTGTAGTTGCAACGCTTGTTCGCTGAAACGCGCTACTGCTATAAACTTAGTTTCAGCGTGTTTCTTTGCTACGCGCTAGTGGTAAGTAGTAGTAGCGCTTATTTTTGTCCCGCGCTACTGGTAATATTTTGTGTATAAGGTTTTCCCTAGTAGTGTTACGGCATGTCAAATTTCCAGCTTGGCATGAAAAGTGACCATAGTCTAAATTTTTTAAGCCTTGCAATATCATTATCCTTGTTGAATCAAATTAGGCACTGTATAAATCTACAAAAAAACTCACTACCTAAACTGCATAATAACCTTAAGAAAAAATTGCTTAGTTATTATGACAATCTAGCCTGTACAAATATGATAGCCAGGATAATCACGTAGGTGTTTTTATTTTTGAAAGCAAAAAACACCAACAATATTGATGCACTTAAGAAATCACGATATATATCCTTCGTAATATTCAGATCTAGTGCGAAAACTCCTAGCCAACAGTGTGCACATAATAGAAACAACAATGTTTTTCTACATTTGCTAAATAATCGTGGGAACCGAAGGTGACTTGGGGCTTCAAGATCCAATAGTATACATACATGATCGATACGACGAAGCTGGCGAAGAACATCAAGGTGGTTCCAATGTTGGATTTGTATGGATTGTAATGGAGTTTCCCGTGCCCGCCTCCCACCCGTCAGCCACAGCTAAAGGAAGCAGCATACATGGTTATGTTGTTTTCTAGGACCTTTGCTTGAATAATCAAAGGAGAATGTAGGACCTAACAACGAGGTAACTGCACTGAGAAAAGAACTTCCCTCTGCCCCCCGCCCACAAATTGCAAATCAGGGCAATCAAAATGGGAGACTTAAACTATCGACATAATATGTCGGATCTTTTAGAAGCTCTATGGTAACAAATTTGAAAAGATGCAGATGTAGTCAGTTCATTGTTAGAATCATTACTAACAATAATACAGATGTGTAAAAAGAGAGGCTACCAATAGTCCCCATGTCTTTGTCTGATTTACCTGAACAAAGGCTACATAAGGAAATATACCAACCCAGAGCCGATGTGCACCACCTTCGTGCAGAGTTTCTACTTTCTAAAAATGGAGAGCAGAAAGAAAAGAAGATTGTTAGATACCAATCAACCTTTCATTATGTAGGAGTAGAGATGTGTGGAAATATTAATTAATAGGAAATTGGCTGTGCGTTGCAAGGGGATAATAAATTTGTAGTGGTGCAACATTGATTGTGTCAAACATATATCTTTACGAGGATCAACATGCACATCAGACGACCTATTTTAAAGGAACATAGCCAACCTTTTTGGTAATTTTAGTACAACAAAGTAGTAACAGGGTAAAGTGAGGAACAAGAAGTATGAGTATCTTGATATAATTTCAGTAGTAGTCAAATTTTCAGTGCAAGGGGATATTTCAATAGCTCCAGAAAAATTCAGTACGGGTAAAAAATTCAATATTCTCAAAGAAGTGTTTGCATGAATATGAAAGAACAAAATGATAAGGTACATCATGTTATAATCCACCTTGAAGGTACGAACACAAATAATACATTATATGTCATGAACTCGTGATTCCACGGTAATGAAAAAGGAAAAGAATTATTTCCTTGTCACCATAAAATATACATTGTTTTTTCATTAAGTAGTATGGGGGAAACTCGATCAATAGAAAAGTGATGAGGAAATTCAGGGAATGTCAAAAATCCAGCTTAGATTTACATTAGCAAAGACTTATATAAACTAACTTACACCCTCCAATCCATATTAATTGTCGTTGATTGAGTACAAAATTAGTACATGCTAAAATATACTACATGATAGACAGGTTCTTGTGGACACCATCATATGAATAGGCTTCTAATATACTACTTTGGTATCCTCTAACTACAGATATATGCTATTGTGATGAGAAGCATGCATTGCATAAAACAGCTCTGCCTAGTGCCTACACTTCCTTCCCCCATTTTTTCAATTACATGAGACATCAAATCAAAATATCACTCTGACAAGATTGTATAAGCTACTGTACGGATTACTTGTTGGATTAGGCCGCACAGTCGGAGGGCAGTGCTAGTGTGTGGAAGTCAGGCCGGCTTGTTGGTGGATTTATGGCTCTTCTTTGTGAAGTTTTTGATGGACATGCAGTCAAGATGCATCTGTCCATATGTGCCCATGTGACCAGACTTCCTTCCATCGAATACTGCCTCCTTTGATAGAGCAAAGTCAGCAGCCTGCAAGTACAAAATAAAACAAACAACGCATATTGGCCACGATATTTGCTTCCTAGCTAACTAATATTTGCCACGGAATATGCATCTACCATCGCTGAACCATAGACAGGTCATGTGGCGGATTGATTTAATTAACCGCTGTCTAGCTGGTTTAACTGACGAATCAACTATAACCCGCGATGAGATAATATGGTTTAGCTAATGTTAGGAGCCTCCCCTACAAGTACATGGGCCTGCCCCTGGACGTGCACTTGGGCCTGGGCCATGCTGGACTACCTCTACTACAAGTACCCTGGTGTAGGCAACAGGGAAGGCCATCCAGTGGATCACGGCAAATGGCACCCGGCGGCTCGGCTCTCTTCTTCCTCTCGTTCCCCTTTCTCTGTTCTTCATACCCAACTATCAATTAGTCTGTAATCGATACTCTGTACTCGAATCAATGGTGCCCCTGAGCAATTGAGTGGTAATGTGATCGGGTCCCTTACATCTGGTATTCAGAGTCACGCCACCATCCTTTCATCCCTCAATTTTCCTCCAATTTTTTCTTCCACACTTGATTTCTCCGTTCCACCGGCGACGACGCCATGCCCGCCGATTTACCACCGGAGTGGGATGCCATGTCTACCAAGGAGCAGACGATATGGTATCTTGCATCCTTCATCTCCAGGATTGAGGGCGTGACTGTTGAGCTCATTGCTGCTAACGCACGACTCGACTCGGCTGCTTCCTCGTCTAAAAAACCATCGGCCCTGGTCGTGCCCAGCACTGACCTCACCATCGACCCCACCAGTGTCTCCTTCTCCACCGCCAAGGCCCCGGAGGTCCTTGAGCTCGTCCATGATTCGTCCCCGGTGTGCATCGCGATGGTGCCCGTCACCTGTTCGATGGAGTGCTCGACCCAGGTCGACACCATCGACAGCATCGACAAGGTCCATGACGCCGCCACTGCCGTCCACCTCGAGCCCACGGTCGACAGCATCGACGAGGTCCATGACGTCGTCACCCCCGTCCACCTCGATCCCACGGTCGACCCCATCCACCAAGTGGTCGAGCTTGCAGTCGACCGCACCATCGACGCCACTGTCACTGCAGTCTCCACCGACGTCTCCTTCTCCACCTTCAAGGCCCCGGAGGTCCTCCAGATCGTCCATGATGCGTCCCCTGATTGCATGGAGATGGTGCACGTCACGTGTTCGACCGAATGCTCGCACCAGGTCGCCACCATCGGCATCGTCAACGAGGTCCGTGACGCCACTGCTGTCATCTTCCTTGAGCCTGTGGTCGACATCAACGACACCACGGCCACCCCTCCAATGGTCGAACCAGTAGACCAGGAGGAGTACCAGGTTGTGGCGACGACGTCCCTGGTTGTCGACATCACCATTGATGTCAAACTTGCCACTCCTATATCTCGTGCGCTCTTAAGGCATGGCCCTGACATCACAAACCACTACACCGATGTTGTCGATGCCTCCCAGATTTCTTTGGTCGCACGCCCGGCGGAATCGGTGCCTTCGGATGCCCTCTTGACCTCTACGCTGTCGCCTGCTGTTGTTCATTAGTCAGATGCACTAACGCATGTAAAGCGTTTGACGGAATACCACATCCACGAAGTCGATCAGGGCATCAAGCAGCAACCATGGCCGCCTCCAATTCGAGTGCAGATCGCAACAGATGATGATATGCAGGTCCTTGGCAAAGTTGTGGATGATGATACTGGCTCTGTGTGGTGGCTACCTGACCACCAGCCAAGGATGGAAATCAAGTTGCCAGAACGGCATCTTCATACTCAGTTACAGACTTTATTTGTCACTTCTGTGGAGTTGCAACCATGGCCTTCTGGGCAGCTCACTTTCTTGGTTTCCGCTAGTTGTAGTGAGATGATTTCTGCTTCTGCTCATGCTGGAACAAATAGCAGGGAGTGCACCATCCAATCTGCTCTGCACAGCTCTTTTGAACAATGTGAAAGGAGGGTTGCATGGACTCTCGGTTTTGTGAGGAAAACAAGTGATCTTAGGCCCTGCCTTATGCACAAGTTTCTGTTTCTGTTATCATCCGACACTCCTCGAGCAGCACAGCTTTGGTCTGAACTACAAATTGTAGAATTTAGTGAGCATCAGTTTATTATTCATATGCACATCAGTGAGTTAGCTAGTCGCTTTTGTTTTGAGAAATTGTGGAGCACTGGAGATTGGTCGCATCTCGTACTGGTGTGTACTGCTGTGCGGGGGATTCCTATTAATAAAAAAATGCTGGAAACAGTACAGATTATGAGTATCTTGGTGCTTTGGCAATTTTGGCGTCAAGAGGAATTTAAGGGGAGTGGACGATGCAGACCTGAACAATTATCTGTTGTGCTAGGAGCTAGAATTCAGTTAGTTGTACTAATCAGTTTTGAGTACCGCCACTTCAAGTTTCAACCAGATAGGATACTATTGATCAGGCCACCTGCGCAAGAGCGAACATCAGAGGTCAAATTTCCGTTGATCATGGGCAAATGTATTCTTATTTGCTTGAAGATTCAAGACAGGATTATCGTCACTCTAAACATACTCGGTAAGTTTATCCATCCATCAGTTGCACCTTTTGAATGGTATCATAGTCCCTTGTCCTTGGAGCTGATCAGCCATGTGGTAATCATCAAACTGATTTTTTGGGCTTGGATTACAACTTGTGTTGTGATGGAGGTGGACCCAATAGCAAGTACTGTAGCTTGGGAACATTTTTGTTGTCAGAAACTGATATCAACATGGTCCTATCATTTATTATTGGATTACAATTTTGAGCGGACAATCAAGCGAGCACATCTTGCATATTTGGGAATGGTGGACTCCTGTCCTGCCAGAATGTGTATCCCCACTATACTTGAAGATGATGTTCAGTGCAAAATTTTTATGGATCCAAGTCTTGACTCAGTATATACCATTGGAATTGTGTGCTCATATTTTCCTTGCCATATTTTGAGCGGGTTACCATGGCAAGCATCTTAATTAGATGGCCGACCCAAAGTAGCATACTACAGTACCATTGTACATCTGGCACTATATCTTTACCAACCTTGTCATACAGAAATAATGAAGAATTTTGTTATGACATTGGGGCAACAACACATCAGCAATTCTTTCTATGACTTGTCTAGTTCCAACGGCAGTTCGGCAAAGAATCTTCCAGTACTTGAGGTGTGCAGAGCTATGCCCTATGAGCTTATGCCATATCTGGATTGTTGGATGGAAATCTTCCACTCATAGATTGTTGTCTATATAGTCCGGTGCTCCGTATTTTTGCTCTGTTCTGATCATTTGCTCATGAATGCTACTGATCTGTTAGAGTCTGGCACGGGAATATACCGGTCGGGCATGTCTTGGGACCCTGGAGGGCTTGCATTGTTGTTGCTAAGGAAATTAACTCGGCGGAAGATCTTTCACAGAGGAAGGTGCGCCATGATCTTGGTTGCCCGCTGTGTTGTCACCTCCCCAGCTTCTACTCTTCAACCGTCGACAATTATAAGGGCGGAGGTAATCAGCAAGAGAGCACAGGCCATGAGTGGTATGGTGTTCTCTACTTGCTCCGATCAAGAACATTCTCAAGGAGGGAGGGGTGTCAGCGCTCTCGCTGTCCGCTTCGCGCAAGGCTCCATCGACCACAAGTACTACATCGGCTTTAACAACGACTACTTCATCGACAACTCTTTCAGATGGGTCGCCATCGTCCACTACTACCACGTCGTTCAAGTCAACACCACCTTCGACTGCCACCACCTTCGAGTGCAATGGGATCCAGGCGGGCGTCGGCTTGGGGTCAAGCCGACTTTCAAGGAGGGGGGGATGATAGGAGCCTCCCCTACAAGTACATGGGCCTTCCCCTGGACGTGCACTTGGGCCTGGGCCATGCTGGACTACCTCTACTACAAGTACCCTGGAGTAGGCAATAGGGAAGGCCATCCAGTGGATCACGGCAAACGGCACCCGGTGGCTCGGCTCTCTTCTTCCTCTCATTCCCCTTTCTCTGTTCTTCGTACCCAACTATCAATTAGTCTGTAATCGACACTCTGTACTCGAATCAATGGTGCCTGTGAGCAATTGAGTGGTAATGTGTGTAACACCCCGGATATGACTTTCCCAATATGTAATCCAACTCTTGCCGTTTCCGGCCTTAAGTTATTTTATTTTCTCGGTTCGGGTCTTTGTCTCCGTGTGTTGTTATCGTTGTCATGCATCTCATATCATGTCATCATGTGCATTGCATTTGCATACGTGTTCATCTCATGCATTCGAGCATTTTCCCCGTTGTCCCTTTTGCATTCCGACGTTCCGTTCTCCTTTGGTGGTCATTTCTACCTTTCTTTCGTGTGTGGGGATTAAAAATTTCCGGATTGGACCGAGACTTGCCAAGCGGCCTTGGTTTACTACCGGTAGACCGCCTGTCAAGTTTCGTACCATTTGGACTTCGTTTGATGCTCCAACGGTTAACCGAGGGACCGAAAAGGCCTCGTGTGTGTTGCAGCCCAACACCCATCCAAGTTGGCCCAAAACCCACCAAAACTCTCTCCATCATCTAGAGCGTTCGATCACGATCGCGTGGCCGCAAACCGCACCTCATTTGGACTCTCCTAGCTCCCTCTATGCCTATAAATAGGTCCTCCTCCGAAAATTCGGATCTCTCCCCCGAAACCCTAGCCCTCTTCTTCTTCCGTGCGCCGGACAACGTCCGCCGGCGCCGGACGTGTCCGCTGCAACCGCCGCCGCCACGTGGCACCTTCCCATACGCCCGGCCGCCTCCCTCCGCCGCTAGCCCGCCGGGCCCAGGCGGGGCCCCCGCGGCCCGCACCGCGCACCGCCCGCCGCGCCATCCCCGCGACCGTGCCCGACCCTCGCCGCCGTTCCGCCCGGGCCGCACCGCCCTTCACCGGAGAGCGCCACCCCGCGCCGGCGTCCGCTTCCTCCGCCGCCTCGCCGCTCCACCTCGCCGCCCGAAGCCGGCGACCGCCCCGGTGCTCCCTCCGGCCGGCGAGCCCTTCCACTCCGGCGCCCCGCGACAACTCCGGCGAGACACGGCACTGTTCTGGCGAGTTCTTCAGCTCCGGCCGGCCATCCTCGACATCCGCGCCAGATCTGGATCTGAGATCCTGTTTGGGTTGACTTTTGCCCCGAAACCCTAACTCATATGCTCCTGTTCATTGCATCGTAACTCCGCATCCGTAGCTCTGTTTTGGGCATTTAGCATATCAAAATGTTCGTCTCAGAGAGCACATCATTTCATTACATTGCATCATTTTCATTTGAGTTCATCTTGATGCCCAAAATGCTGTTAGAAGAGTGCTACTTGAGATAATTGTCACATCTGCTGCTCCAGTTAGATATTTGTCATTTTTGCCATGATTATTGCTTGCATGATATGCCCATGAGTTCTACATATGTTTTGTTAAGGGTTTTGCCATCTTTCCAGAGGTGCAACCCATGTATTTTTGTGATGTGTGTGGTGACTAGCACAAGCTTGCAAAGTGAGGCACTTGGTAATTCTGATTTCAGGGACTTAGCATTTCCACTAAGTCCTTGACCTGTTTATCTCATATGGTCATATGTTCATATTGTTTCCGAGTGATCCGTGCCTCTTTTGAGGATGATCAGTAAGGATGTTTTGTTAATCTTGTAGTGCTCTATCCCTCCATGTCCTTGTTCGCAATTATGGATCACCCTAGCTTGAGTCAATGGAGCTCTACTTTTGCTATTTCGTGAATCTGGGCAGATTGTCTACTTGTTAGCGATTTTGCCGAGGATGTTGTAGTTGATCCGTGCATGCTATGCTATTGTTCTTGCCATGTCTAGCTTGCATTTTGTGTATGCTTGATGGGTGTATGCTTAGCTTGTCATGACTTGCTCCGCAGTGAGTGCATCGAGCTCGTAAACATGCCTACTTGATATCTGTTTTCAGCATGCTCCAGTTTTCACTAAGTCTGAGAACTGATTATATTTTTGCCATGTTCACATGCTTGCAATTGTATTTTCTGATCCCTTTTGGCTCAAGGTCACTAAGGGACTTTTGTTAAGATCTTTGAGTAGCTCCATGCCATGCATTACTTTGTCATGTTCAGGTCTTGTAGCATATAGTTTTTTGTTGCTCCGAAGAGTGCTATCTGATCTGAAATTCCAGACAAGTGTTAATTTCACCAAGTCTGAGATCTGTTTACCATATGCATTTTTGCCATGCTTGTTTGAACCTGTTAATGGATGAATTGGCCGTAGCTCAGTGCTAGAATTTTGTTAAGCATCATGAATGCATCCCTGCCATGTATTTTTTGTCATGTTTGAATGCTGTAGCATGTTCATCTCATTGCATTTAGATGACTACTTGCTGTAAATCGCAGAACGTGGTCATATTTGAATTGCTTGCCATTTCCAAACCGTAACTCCGATTCCGGCGTTCTTTATATAGTTTTCAAGCGATTTCATCTCATCTTTCTAGTGGAACACTTGGATTCCCAAGTTGAGGCCAGGTTCATGCATCCCTTGTCAAATCTTGCATATGCATCCCGCATCGCATCCCGCATAGCATATCATCTTTGCATCATATCATTTGAGCTTTGCACGTGGTTGATTGTGCCCTTACTGCTTGTTTGTCTTGTTTGGGTAGAGCCGGGAGACGAGTTCGCTAACGAGGATCCTGTTGAGTTTGCTTTCGAGGATCCAGTCAACTCTGACAACTTTGCAGGCAAGATGAACATACCCTCGAAATCACTACTATCTTTGCTTTGCTAGATGCTCGCTCTTTTGCTATGCCAATGCTACGATGCCTACCACTTGCTTTCAAGCCTCCCAAATTTCCATGTCAAACCCTAACCCACCATGTCCTAGCAAACCGTTGATTGGCTATGTTACCGCTTTGCTCAGCCCCTCTTATAGCGTTGCTAGTTGCAGGTGAAGATTGGAGGCCGTTTCATTTTGGAACATTATTTACTTATTGGGATATCATTATATTATCTTGTTATCTTAATGCATCTATATACTTGGTAAAGGGTGGAAGGCTCGGCCTCTCGCCTAGTGTTTTGTTCCACTCTTGCCGCCCTAGTTTCCGTCATATCGGTGTTATATTCCCGGATTTTTGCGTTCCTTGCGCGGTTGGGTTATAATGGGAACCCCTTGACAGTCCGTTTTGAATAAAACTCCTCCAGCAATGCCCAACCTTGGTTTTATCATTTGCCACCTAGCCTTTTCCCTTGGGTTTCGCGGACTCAAGGGTCATCTTATTTTAAACCCCCCGGGCCAGTGCTCCTCTGAGTGTTGGTCCAACCTAGAGCACCGTGCGGGGCCGTCCCTTGGCAACTTGGGTTACGTTGGCTCCCGTACGCTTAGCTTATCCGGTGTGCCCTGAGAACGAGATATGTGCAGTTCTTATCGGGATTTGTCGGCACAGCGGGTGGTGTTGCTGGACTTGTTTTACCATTGTCGGAGTTGTCTTGAAGAACCGGGATACCGAGTCTGATCGGAACGTCTCGGGAGGAGGTCTATTCCTTCGTTGACCATGAGAGCTTGTCATGGGCTAAGTTGGGACTCCCCTGCAGGGATTTGAACTTTCGAAAGTCGTGCCCGCGGTTATGGGCAGATGGAAATTTGTTAATGTCCGGTTGTAGATAACTTGAACCTTAACTTAATTAAAATGAATCAACTGAGTGTGTTACCGTGATGGCCTCTTCTCGGCGGAGTCCGGGAAGTGGACACGGTGTTGGAGTAATGTTTGCGCAGGTTGTCCTCTAGTTTCTCGCTCGCGCTTTGCCTTCTCTTCTCGCTCTCATTGGCGAATAGGATAGCCACCATATATGCTAGTCGCTTGCTGCAGCTCCACATATTTTACCTTGCCTTTCCTATAAGCTTAAATAGTCTTGATCGCGAGGGTGCGAGATTGCTGAGTCCTTGTGGCTCACAGATTACTATTACACTAGATGCAGGGCCTGATGATTCCGCTCCAGGTGACGCGCTTGAGCTCAAGTGGGAGTTCGACGAGGACTCTCAACGATACTATGTTTCCTTTCCTGATGATCAGTAGTGGTGCCCTGTTGGGGGTGATCGGGACCGTGTCGCATGTTAGGTTATTTGTTATTTTGGCGTCGTAGTCGGGCCATGAGTGTTTGGATGATGTAATGTTATTTATGTACCTTGATTGACGTGGCGAGTGTAAGCCAACTATGTTCTCCCCTTTATTATTTATATTACATGGGATGTTGTGAAGATTGCCTTACTTGCGACATATGCCTTCAATGCGATTATGCCTCTAAGTCGTGCCTCGACACGTGGGAGATATAGTCGCATCGAGGGTGTTACAAGTTGGTAATCAGAGCCTTCCCCGACCTTAGGAGCCCCCACTGATTGATCGTTTAAGCAGCCGAGTTGTGTTTAGAAAAAAATGTTTTGAGTCATTTAGGAATTATATATCGGAGAGTTTAGGAATTCTTTTTACTTCCCAGTCTCCTCATCGCTCTGGTAAGGCATCCTGATGTAGAGTTTTGGCTCTTCTCTTCTCAAATTTCACTAATTTTTTTTAGGATCACGCGGGTATCTTGGAACCGTTCCGATGGCTTTATGACAAGAACATTGTCTTGGTGCCTCCTGTTAGGGGTTTTGTGGAAGTGTCCTGGGGAGTTGAGCTCTGAGGTGTTGTCGTCATAATTTTATCGTTGCAATTCTGGAATACCTGAGTTTAGTACGCCGACATCGAAAATCTCTTTTATGCAGTTCGTTGGTGAGATAACCTCGACGCCACCCAGTACTGGGGCGGGAGTTCGGGAGTATCGCCATAACTTGTATAACGGATGCTTTTCGAAGGTTGAGGTAGATGGTTTCCGAATTTTTTCTCGGTTATGTGTTGAAGGATGGATATAGCTGGATGTGGATTTGCTAGATTTGGGTGAGATATTATGCTTTCCCTGTATCCTCAACACCTGATTGCATAACCGGAAAGGTTCGGGAGTTTTCATAGGTGGGAATTCTCATAGCTCTAGTTCTTCTTCCATAGATATTGGTTTGAGATTGGGATTTCTTACCGAGTATTCGTTCTTGATCCGTACCTTGTTGATTTATTTCTCTACCTAAATTCTAAGTGGCTTCTTAATTTATGGATATGTGACCATTTCAAGAGGAATGCATTCGTTCATTTTGTTCGGATGTGAAGACTATATGTTGCAATTTTCATTCCGTTGGATTCAGCTTCATTTTATCTGTCTATGTGCTAACGGTGGTCAACCTCTTCAGGATGGCTCCCGCTAAGAGCACCAATCAGAATTAGAATCAAGATCCGCCACCACCTCCACCTCCTCCGAAGGCATGGCAAGCTGTGATGGCCGCAACCAATGTAAACACACAGTTGATCATGCAAATTCTTCAAGAGCGAAATCAAGGCAACCAAGGGGACCAATGCAACCATCAGAATCACTTTGCTACACTCAACCAGTTCCTTGCTAACGGCCCAAAGATTTTCAGCAATTGTGTTGAGGCAACCGATGCTGACGATTGGCTCGTGGATCTGTGCAAGCATTTCGAGTGCAGCAACGTCAGGTCTGAGGACTTTGTCAAGTTCGCTTCCTTCCAACTCAAAGTTCAAGCTGCAGAATGGTTCCAGCAATACAAGGATTCCAGAGGTGGACGTGTTATTACCTTGGATGAATTCCGTCAAGATTTCAGAGCTCACCATATCCCTCGGAGCGTGGTTGAAAGCAAGCGTGAGGAATTCCGCAACCTGAAGCAAGGCTCTTTGTCTGTCTATGACTACAACAAGTTGTTTCAGAAGCTTGCCCGCTTTGCCAAGCAGGACGTCCCTGATGAGAAGAGCATGATATACCAGTTCAGGGGTGGTCTGAGAGAAGAAATTCAGCTAGCTCTTGTTCTCTTCGAGCCCTTGAGATACGATGAGTTCTATAACATGGCACTGAAGCAAGAGGCCGCTCAATTGAGGTGTGATGCTTCCAAGAAGCGAGTCAGACATGCTACTCCTTCTTCCTCTACTCAAGTGGCCAAGCAGCAGAAGTATTGGCTTCCTCCTCCTCCGTTCCGTCAGCCGTATCAGCAGAAGAGCAAGGGTGGCAGTGGATCTTCCCACCCACCCAACCCTGGTTTTCTGAACAAGACTTTGTCTCAAGCTCCAAGATCGAGTGCTTCGTACCACCGTCCTCTTTCATAGGTCACGTGCAACAAGTGCCAACAGAAGGGTCACTATGCCAACAAGTGCTTCAATCAGAGGCGTCTCCCTCCTCCTCCTCCTGTGAGATCGGCAAGTACAACTGTGGTCAAGCATAACCCCAAGCACGCCAAGGTCAACTTGCTGAATGCAGCTCAGGCAGAGGACTCATCAGATGTCATCATGGGTTACTTTCCAGTTAACTCTTTTCCTGCAAAAGTTCTTTTTGACACTGGTGCATCGCATTGTTTCATGTCAAGATCATTTGTTTCCAAGCATGACTTCGTTTCGCAAATGTTGGGTAAACCTATGGGAGTGGTTTCTCCGGCTAAGTCTATGAGGGCTACTTCAATAGTCCCGGATATTTTTATCATGATGGGTGATTTCAAGTTTCTGGCTTCCCCAATGGTTCTTGGTAACTCGGATATTGATCTTATTCTCGGAATGGATTGGCTTTCTAAGCACAAGGCTCAGCTTGATTGTGCAGCCAGGCAGATTCAATTGACTCATTCGTCTGAGGATGTAATTGTCTATGCCGCGAATGACGATACCATCCGTCTATTTTCTCTCAATGAGAAGGGTGAACTGGATGCCATCTCGCAAATTCCAGTCGTTTGCGAATATCAAGACGTCTTTCCAGAAGAGCTTCTAGGAATGCCTCCGCACCGGCCAGTTGAATTTGTCATTGATCTTGAACCCGGCACGGAACCTGTGTGCAAGCGTCCTTACAAGCTCGGACCTGAAGAGTTGAAGGAGCTGAAGAAGCAACTCGATATTCAAGAGAGAATGGGTCTCATCCGGCCTAGTTCTTCTCCGTGGGGTTGTGGTGTTCTTTTTGTGAAGAAGAAGGATGGAACGGACCGACTTTGTGTTGATTACCGTCCATTGAACAAGAAGACCATCAAGAACAAATACCCACTTCCCAACATCAATGAGCTGTTCGAACAACTCAAAGGTGCCCAAGTATTCTCCAAGCTTGATCTCCGTATGGGTTATCATCAGATTCGAATCCATGAGCAAGATATTCCCAAGACGGCTTTCAGAACAAGCTATGGTTCATATGAATACACTGTCATGTCTTTTGGCCTCGTCAACGCTCCTCCGACGTTCTCTCGCATGATGAACTTCATCTTCAACGCCTACACCAATGACTTCGTTTTGGTCTATCTCGATGACATTCTGGTTTTCTCAAAGAACAAGGAAGATCATGCCAAGCACTTGCGTTTGGTACTCGATAAGCTGAGGGAACACAAGTTCTACGCCAAGTTCTCCAAGTGCGAATTTTGGCTCGATGAGGTTCTTTATCTTGGTCATATCATCTCTGCCAAGGGCATTGCTGTGAATCCTGAGAAGGTGTCTGCAATTGTGAATAGGGAACCTCCTCAGAATGTGAAGCAACTCCGTAGCTTCCTCGGTCTCGCAAGCTACTGCCGAAGATTCGTTGAAAACTTTTCCAAGATCGCGAAGCCTCTCTCAAATCTTCTCCAGAAGCACGTCAAGTACGTTTGGTCTCCGGAGTGTGACATTGCTTTCAACACTTTGAAAGAGAAATTGATCACTGCTCCAGTCCTGACTCCGTCCGATGAATCCAACCCGTACGAGGTCTTTTGTGACGCCTCTCTCCAAGGTCTTGGCACAGTGTTGATGCAAGAGAAGAAAGTGGTTGCTTATACCTCTCGCCAGTTGAAGCCCAATGAGAAGAACTACCCCACTCATGATCTCGAGTTGGCGGCAGTTGTGCATGCTCTTTTGACTTGGAGACATCTCTTATTGGGAAGAAAAGTGGACATTTTCACTGATCACAAGAGTCTCAAGTACATCTTCACTCAGCCTAATCTCAACCTCAGGCAAACTCGATGGGTCAAAATGATTCAAGAGTATAATCCGAGTATTGAGTATACTCCAGGCAAGGCCAATGTGATTGCTGACGCATTGAGCAGGAAGGCTTATTGCAACAGTTTGATTCTCAAGCCTTATCAACCCGAGCTTTGTGAAGCTTTCCGCAAACTTAATCTGCAAGTTGTTCCTCAAGGTTTCCTCGCCAACCTTCAAGTCTCTCCTACCTTGGAAGACCAGATTCGCCAAGCTCAGCTTCTTGATGCTATGGTGAAGAAGGTGAAGATTGGGATTGCCAAGAGTCAACCCAAGTACAAGTGCTACCGCCTTGATGACAAGGATACTCTCTTCTTCGAGGATCGTATTGTTGTACCCAAAGGTGACCTCTGTAAAGTGATCATGAACGAGGCTCACAATTCTCTCCTCTCCATCCACCCTGGGAGCACGAAGATGTATCAGGACCTCAAGCAGACTTATTGGTGGACTCGAATGAAGCGCGAGATTGCTCAATTCGTGAATGAGTGTGATGTCTGCAGAAGAGTGAAGGCAGAACACCAAAGGCCAGCTGGTCTCCTCCAACCTCTTGCCATTCCAGAATGGAAGTTTGACCACATTGAGATGGACTTCGTGACTGGGTTTCCAAAGTCCAAGCGTGGCAATGATGCTATATTCGTTGTCATCGATAAACTCACTAAAGTGGCTCACTTTCTGCCTATCAAAGAGTCAATCACTGCAGCTCAATTGGCGGAACTCTATACCTCTCAAATTGTCTCTCTGCACGTTATTCCTCAAGTGATATCTTCAGACCGTGGCAGCATCTTTACCTCCAAGTTTTGGGATTTTTCTCAGAAGGCCATGGGCACCAACATCCGCTTCAGCACAGCTTTCCATCCTCAAACTAGCGGTCAATTCGAGCGTGTCAACCAGATTCTTGAAGATATGCTCAGGGCTTGTGTGATCTCCTTCGGCATGAAGTGGGAGGATTATCTTCCTTATGCTGAATTCTCCTACAACAACAGTTTTCAAGCAAGTTCGGGCAAGGCCCCATTTGAAATCCTGTATGGCAGGAAGTGCCGTACCCCTCTCAACTGGACGAAACCGGTGAACGTCAGCTGCTGGGTAATGACTTAATCACAGAGGCAGAGGAAATGTGCAAAGTCATTCGAGATAACCTCAAAGCAGCCCAATCCCATCAGAAGAGCTACTATGACAGTAAGCACCATGATTTGGCTTTCGAGATCGGAGATCATGTTTACCTCCGCGTCTCTCCTATGAAAGGTACTCGTCGCTTCGGTATCAAAGGGAAGCTTGCCCCCAGATACGTGGGACCTTTCAAGATTGTCAGCAAGAGAGGTGATCTCGCCTATCAACTCGAGCTTCCTTCAAACTTTGCAAATGTTCATGACGTGTTCCATGTCTCTCAGCTCCGAAAGTGCTTCAAGACTCCTGACTGCACCGTCAACTTCGAGGACATTGAGCTCCAAGAAGATCTCTCCTATCGTGAGCACCCAGTTGCTATTCTTGAAGAGACTGAACGCAAGACTCGCAACAAGTCAATCAAATTCCTCAAAGTGAAGTGGTCACACCATTCCTACCGTGAAGCTACCTGGGAACGCGAGGATCACCTCTGTTCTGAGTACCCGACGTTCTTTCAGTCCTAGATCTCGGGACGAGATCCTTTCATAGTGGTGGAGTGTTGTAACACCCCGGATATGACTTTCCCAATATGTAATCCAACTCTTGCCGTTTCCGGCCTTAAGTTATTTTATTTTCTCGGGTTCGGGTCTTTGTCTCCGTGTGTTGTTATCGTTGTCATGCATCTCATATCATGTCATCATGTGCATTGCATTTGCATACGTGTTCATCTCATGCATTCGAGCATTTTCCCCGTTGTCCGTTTTGCATTCCGGCGCTTCGTTCTCCTCCGGTGGTCATTTCTACCTTTCTTTCGTGTGTGGGGATTAAACATTTCCGGATTGTACCGAGACTTGCCAAGCGGCCTTGGTTTACTACCGGTAGACCGCCTGTCAAGTTTCGTACCATTTGGACTTCGTTTGATGCTCCAACGGTTAACCGAGGGACCGAAAAGGCCTCGTGTGTGTTGCAGCCCAACACCCCTCCAAGTTGGCCCAAAACCCACCAAAACCCTCTCCATCATCTAGAGCGTTCGATCGCGATCGCGTGGCCGCAAACCGCACCTCATTTGGACTCTCCTAGCTCCCTCTATGCCTATAAATAGGTCCTCCTCCGAAAATTCGGATCTCTCCCCCGAAACCCTAGCCCTCTTCTTCCTCCGTGCGCCGGACAACGTCCGCTGGCGCCGGACGTGTCCGCTGCACCCGCCGCCGCCACGTGGCACCTCCCCATACGCCCGGCCGCCTCCCTCCGCCGCCGGCCCGCCGAGCCCAGGCAGGGCCCCCGCAGCCCGCACCGCGCACCGCCCGCCGCGCCATCCCCGCGACCGCGCCCGACCCTCGCCGCCGTTCCGCCCGGGCCGCGCCGCCCTTCACCGGAGAGCGCCACCCCGCGCCGGTGTCCGCTTCCTCCGCCGCCTCACCGCTCCACCTCGCCGCCCGAAGCCGGCAACCGCCCCGGTGCTCCCTCCGGCCGGCGAGCCCCTCCACTCCAGCGAGTTCTTCAGCTCTGGCCGGCCATCCTCGACATCCGCGCCAGATCTGGATCTGAGATCCCGTTTGGGTTGACTTTTCCCCCGAAACCCGAGCTCATATGCTCCTGTTCATTGCATCGTAACTCCGCATCCGTAACTCCGTTTTGGGCATTTAGCATATCAAAATGTTCGGCTCAGAGAGCACATCATTTAATTCCATTGCATCATTTTCATTTGAGTTCATCTTGATGCCCGAAAAGCTGTTAGAAGAGTGCTACTTGAGATAGTTGTCAGATCTGCTGCTCCAGTTAGATATTTGTCATTTTTGCCATGATTATTGCGTGCATGATATGCCCATGAGTTCTACATATGTTTTGTTAAGGGTTTTGCCATCTTTCCAGAGGTGCAACCCATGTATTTTTGTGATGTGTGTGGTGACTAGCACAAGCTTGCAAAGTGAGGCACTTGGTAATTCTGATTTCAGGGACTTAGCATTTCCACTGTCCTTGACCTGTTTATCTCATATGGCCATATGTTCATGTTGTTTCCGAGTGATCCGTTCCTCTTTTGAGGATGATCAGTAAGGATGTTTTGTTAATCTTGTAGTGCTCTTTCCCTCCATGACCTTGTTTGCAATTATGGAGCACCCTAGCTTGAGTCAATCGAGCTCTACTTTTGCTACTTCGTGAATCTGGGCAGATTGTCTACTTGTTAGCGATTTTGCTGAGGATGTTGTAGTTGATCCGTGCATGCTATGCTATTGTTCTTGCCATGTCTAGCTTGCATTTTGTGTATTCTTGATGGGTGTATGCTTATCTTGTCATGACTTTCTCCGTAGTGAGTGCATCAAGCTTGTAAACATGCCTACTTGATATCTGTTTTCAGCATGCTCCAGTTTTCACAAAGTCTGAGAACTGATTATGTTTTTGCCATGTTCACATGCTTGCCATTATATTTTCTGATCCCTTTTGGCTCAAGGTCACTAAGGGACATTTGTTAAGATCTTTGAGTAGCTCCATGCCATGCATTACTTTGTTATGTTCAGGTCTTGTAGCATATAGTTTTGTTGCTCCGAAGAGTGCTATCTGATCTGAAATTCCAGACAAGTGTTAATTTCACCAAGTCTGAGATCTGTTTACCATATGCATTTTTGCCATGCTTGTTTGAACCTGTTAATGGATGAATTGGTCGTAGCTCAGTGCTAGACTTTTTTTAAGCATCATGAATGCATCCCTGCCATGTACTTTGTTGTCATGTTTGAATGCTGTAGCTTGTTCATCTCATTGCATTTAGATGACTACTTGCAGTAAATCGCAGAACGTGGTCATATTTGAATTGCTTGCCATTTCCAAACCGTAACTCCGATTCCGGCGTTCTTTATATTGTTTTCAAGAGATTTCATCTCATACTTCCAGTGGCACACTTGGATTCCCAAGTTGAGGCCAGGTTCATGCATCCCTTGTCAAATCTTGCATATGCATCCCGCATCGCATCCCGCATAGCATATCATCTTTGCATCATATCGTTTGAGCTTTGCACGTCGTTGATTGTGCCCTTGCTGCTTGTTTTTCTTGTTTGGGTAGAGCCGAGAGACAAGTTCGCTAACGAGGAGCCCGTTGAGTTTGCTTTCGAGGATCCAGTCAACTCTGACAACTTTGCAGGCAAGATGATCCTACCCTCGAAATCACTACTATTTTTGCTTTGCTAGATGCTCGCTCTTTTGCTATGCCAATGCTACGATGCCTACCACTTGCTTTCAAGCCTCCCGAATTGCCATGTCAAACCCCTAACCCACCATGTCCTAGCAAACCGTTGATTGGCTATGTTATCGCTTTGCTCAGCCCCTCTTATAGCGTTGCTAGTTGCAGGTGAAGATTGGAGGCCGTTCCATTTTGGAACATTATTTACTTATTGGGATATCATTATATTATCTTGTTATCTTAATGCATCTATATACTTGGTAAAGGGTGGAAGGCTCGGCCTCTCGCCTAGTGTTTTGTTCCACTCTTGCCGCCCTAGTTTCCGTCATATCGGTGTTATGTTCCCGGATTTTTGCGTTCCTTACGCGGTTGGGTTATAATGGGAACCCCTTGACAGTCCGTTTTGAATAAAACTCCTCCAGCAATGCCCAACCTTGGTTTTACCATTTGCCACCTAGCCTTTTCCCTTGGGTTTCGCGGACTCAAGGGTCATCTTATTTTAAACCCCCCGGGCCAGTGCTCCTCTGAGTGTTGGTCCAACCTAGAGCACCGTGCGGGGCCGTCCCTTGGCAACTTGGGTTATGTTGGTTCCCGTACGCTTAGCTTATCCGGTGTGCCCTGAGAACGAGTTATGTGCAGCTCCTATCAGGATTTGTCTGCACAGCGGGAGGTGTTGCTGGACTTGTTTTACCATTGTCGGAGTTGTCTTGAAGAACCGGGATACCGAGTCTGATCGGAACGTCTCGGGAGGAGGTCTATTCCTTCGTTGACCATGAGAGCTTTTCATGGGCTAAGTTGGGACTCCCCTGCAGGGATTTGAACTTTCGAAAGCCGTGCCCGCGGTTATGGGCAGATGGGAATTTGTTAATGTCCGGTTGTAGATAACTTGAACCTTAACTTAATTAAAATGAATCAACTGAGTGTGTTACCGTGATGGCCTCTTCTCGGCGGAGTCCGGGAAGTGGACACGGTGTTGGAGTAATGTTTGCGCAGGTTGTCCTCTAGTTTCTCGCTCGCGCTTTGCCTCCTCTTCTCGCTCTCTTATGCGAACATGATAGCCCCCATATTTTGCTAGTCGCTTGCTGGAGCTCCACATATTTACCTTGCCTTACCTATAAGCTTAAATAGTCTTGATCGCGAAGGTGCGAGATTGCTGAGTCCCTGTGGCTCACAGATTACTATTAAACCAGATGCAGGGCCTGATGATTCCGCTCCAGGTGACGCGCTTGAGCTCAAGTGGGAGTTCGACGAGGACTCTCAACGATACTATGTTTCCTTTCCTGATGATCAGTAGTGGTGCCCTGTTGGGGGTGATCGGGACCGTGTCGCATGTTAGGTTATTTGTTATTTTGGCGTCGTAGTCGGGCCATGAGTGTTTGGATGATGTAATGTTATTTATGTACCTTGATTGACGTGGCGAGTGTAAGCCAACTATGTTCTCCCCTTTATTATTTATATTACATGGGATGTTGTGAAATTACCTTACTTGCGACATATGCCTTCAATGCGATTATGCCTCTAAGTCATGCCTCGACACGTGGGAGATATAGTCGCATCGAGGGTGTTACAATGTGATCGGGTCCCTTATAGCTAAACAATCAGCATGTAGTAGGTTGAGTTGATCATCAAAGAAACAGTACACTCGTCATGTAGCGGAAATACTCCCAAATCTGGTACTCAAAAAATCAAGAAACACAAGGACCATAATCATCATCACGATTTGGATAGATGTGGTCCATGTGAACAATTTTGCAGACAGAAATTATAAAAAAAATTCACATGGATTGGAAATCAAGCTACAAATGTGAACTGAAAACCAAACCGGGTTGTCCATCTAGAGGAGGCGGAGGAGGATGGAAGACTCATTCGCGTACTCTATTTGCCTAGCGGTGGAACCCCAAACCATCCCAGCGACCAGCCCGCCCATTTCAACAAAATTTTGCCGAGAATGAAGGTACGTCCTACCTCGCGGTAGGCGGGGCTCCGCCCGTCCCTGCAAGAGTTATTGGGGTTGCTTCAAGATGATCTTCTCAGCGCATCCGACCTTCTTCACTAGAACAACCGGAAGTCTGCCAGATTGGTGGTCCTCCCGTGCACGATGCCCACGAGAGTTGACCGTGGCAATGTTTGACTAGGTCGCATAGACTCGCGATAAAGATCTCCTCCGATTTAGCAGTTTGGCTCGATCTCACCGGTGAGCATGCGAGAGGGAGGGAAAGAAAGGCTTCGACGACGGCGAGCCTGAGATCACGGGAGAAGGAGTCGGTGGTGGTGGCGGCCGCGTGAGTGAGAGAGAATAGGGGAGGGCGATGGGTGCATGAGAGAGAGGGGGCTTTGCTTGGATGCGGTCATGCTGGTGGCGGCGGGATTTGATCTGGTGTAAAGAAATAACCAAAGGGAAGAGAAGGGGAAGAAAACGGTATGGGAGGGCGGACGAGAGCCCTTTTCTCACGTGCTGGAGGGGGGCGATCGATGAAGGGAGGCAGGATGTGGTCTAGGAAAAGGAATGCTACGCGTTTTTTACGTACTCCCTCCATTCCACAATGTAGTGCTTCCTCTATCCACGTGCTTCAACTTTGACCGTAAATTTAACTACCAAGACCGATTGTGACGGGAGCAAAAATTATATCAGTGAATTCGTATTCAAAAGAAGTTTTCAATTATATAACTTTTTCTCCCGCCGCAGTTGGACTTGTTGGTTAAATTTATGGTCAAAGTTGGACCTCGGAAAGCGTGAGCGCACTATATTTTGGAATGGAGGGAGTAGTAGAGTTGTGATTGAATGAATTATGGTAAGGTTAATTAATTTAGATTTGGTCTTTAGAGATTTATTGTGATTGATTCTTTTGCACATAAATACATCACTAAATGTGTTACACCTGCATGAAAGTTCTGATCCGTTTATATTTATTCCGATTTGTGTCAGAGGTGATGCGAAAATAAACCAGTGGGAGGGGTGTTGGGTGGGGGACGAAAAAACCCAGCGAAAGTGGTGGGACGAAAATAAACTGTAGAGGCTATTCACCAACTCAGACATTAGGAGTAGAGATATGTTGATGTTTTGTAGACAGAGCATATCACATTGCACATGAACCAAACTAGGGAACCCATCGGTCATGAATTCATCAGTGACAGATAGTTGTATACCAGCAAGCATTTGCCCACAACACACATGGCTCACTCCATCACAAACAGCTCGGATGGATCAACTGTATGCAACGTATGGCACACGCTACTCTAATCTGATTCGTGCTTGATGTCTCCACCATCGCTCGCACAGTTCTTCTTATTTTCTACATATCACTGTGCCGTCCTCTGCTCGCATCCCTCGGCGCGTTGTGCTCGCCGTTTGGCGCTGCAGCACGCTGTGCTCACCATTAGGCTGCGCGGCGCAGTCTGCTCTCATCCGTCGGTGTGCTCTGCTCACGTACCTCCACGCGCACGGCTTGTGGACAGCTTTACCTTGCGTGTTCAACTGCTATATGCATATATATGGTTCCTCGCCGTTGAGGCGACTGCGGAGCGCTCTGCTCGCGTCCCTCCGCGTGCGCTCTGCTTGCGGTTGGGACTGCGCACGATCTTGTAGGGGGGCACATATGCATGCGGTTGCACTGCGCGCGTCGCCATGATGCAGTTACGTGCGACATGATGGAGTTACGCGCTACAAATTAGAACTGCCATCCGGGCGTGCCGATATTCTAGGCCGTCTGGCTTCCCCTTTAATTTCCGCAGCCATTATAATAACCTTAGTCCCTTCAACCCTTTGATCGCGCTCAACAACACAACAAGCACACCCATGACGACACATAGAGAGGGGATGTCTAGCAGCACTCCAATGGAGTTCGGCGAGCATAAAGTGGAGGTCCACGCGAGGAGACAGATCTCTCGGTGGTGTACACCATCGACCCGGCCGTGGTGGACGACTACATTAACATCGTTGAGCAGTTACTTGCTCGAGACAAGTACAAGGTGGTTGGCATTGACCTCGAGTATACCGGCGGTCGTCCCAACATAGATCAGAAGGTTGTTGTCGCCCAGTTGTGTGTGCGCCATCATGTCCTCATCTACCACTACTGCATGGCCACATAGCCTTGCGACCATTTCGCCAGGTTTGTCAACAACACCGACTACAAGTTCGCTATGGTGGAAACCACTGACGATGTAAAAGCGCTCAGGGTTACGGGCTTGGCCTGCAACAACCTTGTCAAAATCCATGATCACTACAGGGTCTGTGGTAGCACGAAGAAGGACTCCCTGGTTGAACTCGCCTCGGCCATCATCGACCCATACTACGAAAAGATGAAGTAGGATGCCAACAGAACACGTCCCATATCCTGGCACAGGGCCTAGATGTGGCAACTACATGAACCTCACCTTAGGTTTGCAGCCAAGAGCGTGTACACATGCTATGAGATGCACAGGCAAATCATTGATATGAGGAAGTGCCTCGTTACGGAAATCAACGAGGTTGGATCGATCCACAAGCAAAGCAATAGCAGCAAGCGTCACAAGAAGTAGATGATGATCGGATGGTCATTTATCCTAGTTAATTATGCATGTAATACATAGTTGACTTTGGTGTGTGGAAATGTCATGTGTGTAGTAGCCACCTATGTAATTATGCATGTAATAGTTTACTTTGGTGTGTGCAAATGCCATGTGTGTACTAGCAACCTACGTAATTGGATGTTTAATTTGGTTATGAAACCATGTCTGTATAAGTGTGTGTGTGTGTGTGTGTATGTTTTGTTCTGTATGCAATCCCAACGCACAACACACATGTCCTATTAGCAGCAATCGTATGTGTTATTATCGATATTCGCACAAATTTCTGATTACAGACCTGTTTGTCGTGTATTACACACATCTTGTTATATTGAACCATTTATGTTAACTTGGCTCGGCGCAAACAATTCATCCAAGTGAACCATATGTTGTATATCAGACACACCTTGATCTGGCTGACCGTTTCTTTTGTTCCGCCTAATCACAAACAGTTCATCCGAGTGAACCGTATTCTCACAACAAGCATGATGGTTTCGATAGGGAACATCCCACCTTTGGGGACAAAACGATATCAATTGCCTCTTATTGCTTTCACATTTTTTCTCGTGTCAACATAGAACAATAGGAGTGTTGTGTCAATTTTTGTGATTTTTTGGGGTTCGTTTGGACATTTTTATGCATTAACTGAGTTTTCAATGTGTTTATGTGCATAATTCAAATTTGAACTACATGCACATGCTCCAGTGCATATAAATTGTTTGAAAAATAAAATATGTGTCCTTGGGTGCATGCTTAGGTCCCATGCAAGCAATGGGAATGAATTTCAAACACCAGGGCATCGTTGATTGCCGGCAAAACGTTGAGATGCCTGGTTTTTAAATTCTAGTAAATCCAAAACTCGTGTGAAATTCATGAAACTTGGCATGCTATCATGGAGAGGCATCAACATGTCGTGGTAAAAAATTTGTCCCATTTGGGGCAGGTTTGGGTATATGCTTCTCGCAAACCAGAGCTTCTCACAACAAGCATGATGGTTTCGATAGGGAAAGTCCCACCTTTGGGGACAAAACGATATGCATTGCCTCTTATTGCTTTCACATTTTTTTTCTCGTGTCAACATAGAACAACAGGAGTGTTCTATCAATTTTTGTGATTTTTCAAGGTTCGTTTGGACATTTTTATGCATTAACTGAGTTTTCAATGATTTTATGTTCATAATTCAAATTTGAACTACATGCACATGCTCCAGTGCATATAAATTGGTTGAAAAATGAAATTTGTGTCCTTGGGTGCATGCTTAGGTCCCATGCAAGAAATGGGAATGAATTTCAAACACCAGGGCACCGTTGATTGCCAGTAAAATGTTGACATGCCTGGTTTTTAAATTCTAGTAAATCCAAAACTCGTCTGAAATTCATGAAACTTCGCATGCTATCATGGAGCGGCATCAATGTGCTGTGGTAAAAAATTTGTCCCATTTGGGGCAGGTTTGGGTATATGCTTCTAAAAAACCAGAGCTTCTCACAACATGCACGATGGTTTTGATAGGGAACGTCCCACCTTTGTGGACAGAACGATATCCATTGCCTCTTATTGCTTTCACATTTTTTTCTCGTGTCAACATAGAACAACAGGAGTGTTGTGTCAAATTTTGTGATTTTTCGGGGTTTGTTTGGACATTTTTATGCATTAACTGAGTTTTCAATGCATTTATGTGCATAATTCAAATTTGAACTACATGCACATGCTCCAGTGCATATAAATTGGTTGAAAATCAAATCAGTGTCGTTTGGTGCATGCTTAGGTCTCCATTTTGAGAGAAGGCGCACTCGAATAATGATAGCCAACAAAGGCATTTTGAAAAAATAGCTTCCACTTTAATATCTCAAACGTTTGTATAATTCAAACCATGTGCATTATGTTAACCATTCACGTGACGCCACATGTCTTGGTTTTAATGGCTATAGGAGGTGTCGTGTGGACAGTTGCTTGACTGAACGGGAGGCGTGCGAGCCCAGTCCGGTGCGTAGGCTCACCGGGAAGCGTACAAGCTGTTCAACGCAGGATCTATGCATCTCTTCAACGCAAATGGTTGAGATTACGGGGTACAAATTAAAGCCAGACTTCGGCACTAAGCTAAGAGACACTACGATTTGTCAAAATATGCAGCTAAAAATCAATAGCACTATCTATTTTTTGCAACTAAAATTCAGTAATTAAGCATAGATTTCATTCATACTTGAGATTAAGCAGTTGTTCTCATCGGGAAGCGAGACAGCCTTGGACCGCCACCCGCCTCGCTCCCACTGGTCTATATTAATGGCACCGCTGAGCGGACACACCCCCATCCTCGCCACACAAAGAATTCCTCTCACTCCGCCCGCATCCTCGACGCTGCTCTAAGTCCTCAAAGCCGTCAATGTACGAGGATGCCGCTGAAGTGCCCCATCGGACGGAGTGGCGACGTCAGGGCTGCTGAAGCACCGGAGCACGGCGTGAGTTTGGAGACAGAGGTTTCCATCACCACCGATGAGGTGGATAACAAGGCTGCCAACAAGCGGAGGCGGGTTGAGAAAGAACCGCAAGCGACTCCAGCAGGCCTAGACTTCATCAACAACCTCCCCGATGATATGTTGATAGTCATCATATCCCTCCTTCCAATCAAATATCGAGCGAGGAGAGCCACCCTTTCCCGGTGCTGGTGCCCCCTATGGCTCCTCACCCCTGCCATGGTTATCGCCAAAGCTTGGATGTGTTCTCCCAGATCCTCGGCAGTCACCATGGCCCAATCAAAGGCCTTATCACGGGCAAGTTCCGTTCCAATGGCAAGGACAGAGCCAAGCTTGACTAGTGGTTCTAATCCCTCGCCATAGATCAGCTCGAGAAGCTCAGCTATAATGATTGGCATATGCGCTTGCTGCCAACGTCCATGCTCTGCTTCGCGCCCACGCTGCGCCTTGCCAAGTTCATGAACTGCCATGCCTCCCCCTCTTAATGACGCGCCCGCTCTTTTTCTACCATGACTGAAACACCTCGAGCTCATCGCCATCTGCATCCCAAAGGATGACATGGAGCACCTACTCCATGGTTGTACTGCACTCGAGTTCCTTCGTCTTCAGGCGATGAATGGGTTGAGTAGCTGCACACCACCTCCAGGACTCTTTGGACTATTTATGTGTGTTGCCTGGTGCTGTAGCGAGAGATCGCAAAATATGGACCACAATATGGTCATCCAGGACACACCGTCACTTGAGAGATTACTTGTAGTTGATCAACAAGGTCCAACAAGAATCAATGTCATTTCTGCGCCAAAATTGAAAGTGGTGGGCTACTCGTCTGTCAAATACTACAACTTTCAGGTACAATAGTTGCCTTATACCTCTCCTTCTTGATATCAACGTTGTTTCTAGTTTTGAAGATGTACGTTCGTCTGTCATCTAGCGAAGCTTCACCCAGACTCTAGGCATAGTGAAGGTCTTGGAACTAGAATCTGTCGGCCCCAACCTATACCAAGTTGTCAGTTGCTTGAGATGCTTTCCGTGCCTGAAGAAGCTGTATATCAAGGTGATGTTCCTTTCCTGTTAAATGTTAACCATAAGGGATTTCAATTTTTGCACCTTTTCCCAAGTTTATAATGACAATGTACTACGATTTCTGAAGGAATTTTGGAGGATTTTAGGACATACACCCCCCATCCCATATTGGTAGCTTCATTCATATGGTTACAATCATCCATAAGCATTTCTCCTTTGGATAAATCTATACTAGTTTTCTTAGGGATTTTTTCATCTGATCCAACCTCTTCTGAAGAAGGCTACATGTTTCTAGATTGTAATGAAATTCCCATGTTAATCATGCCAAATCGAGGACGGCACATTGGTGCATTTTACAAATCCTGCAAACCAAATGGGTGTGTAGCAGTGTTCAAAACTGCATGTTGGCACTAACACTTTTTGCAGATAATAATTGGCCCGGAGGTGGATAATGTTTATAATGACAATCACATCGAATGCCTGGATCTGCATCTCTCAAATATTACTTTGAACTCTTACCGAGGGACCTTACCGAAGATTACACTCACCAGGTTCTTTCTTGCCAGAGAAAAGGTGCTAAGGGTACTGAGGTTGAACACGCATTTAATTAGGAAAGATGAATGGTATGATTATCAGAGTCGGAAGGTACTGCGGAATGGAAGAGCCTCCAAAAATGCCAAACTTCGTATTGGAAGAGCATATGCAAAGCAATTGGAAGTCATTGTGTCAAACCCATACATGACTTGTCAGCGGCTGATCCCTTTTTAGAAATGACACAGCTTGCAATGTCTGAATTTGGGCGTTGTAATCTTTGAATTTGAACATTGCAATATTTATGGTATTTGTTATATTGAACCGTTTCTGTTCTCTTATCTCAACGCAAACAGTTCATCCGAATGAACCGCATGTCGTATATCGCACACACCTTGGTCCGGCTGACCGTTTCTTTTGTGTTGCCTAATCACAAACAGTTCATCCGAGTGAACCGTATGCTGTACATTGCACAAACCTTCATCTGGCTGCCCATTTATTTTGTTCCTCCTCATAAAAAATGGTTAATTGAATTGAACGGTATGCCCTGAATCACACACGCAACTAAAATCTGAACCGTGTTTGATGCATCCTCCATCGCAAATTTTTTGCACCTTTTTGACGGTTTTTTACACCACCGTTTGCGATTATTGCATCACACACAGTTTCGTCGAAGGGTCTCTGATTGTAGTGTCACGTTAGCAGCATCCTGCAGTAGTGATGTTACTATTAAACTTGCTAATAGAGACACTATATCACCAATTCAGATTGTTAGAGATGTTGAAGTCTTGTGTGGGAAAATAAAATAGCCTACTGATTTTCTTGTTCTTGGTTCCCCACAAGATGACTTTTGTCCCATTATCTTTGGTAGACCTTTCCTGAACACCGTTAATGCTAAGATAGATTGTGAGAAAGAAATTGTCGGTGTTAGTTTTGGTAATGAATTCATGTGTTTAATTTTTCCAAGTTTAGTAGAAATCATCATGAAAAAGAATTGCCTAGTAAGGATGAATTAATTGGTCTTGCTTCTATTGCTGTACCACCTACAGATCCTTTAGAAAAATATTTGCTAGACCATGAAAATGATTTTCATATGCATGAAAGAAATGAAATAGATAAAAATTTCTTTGACAACGTCTTCTGCTTAAACAAAATTTGCCTATTGAAACTCTAGGAGGTCCTCCTCCACCTAAAGGTGATACTGTGTTTGAATTAAAACAATTGCCAAACACTTTGAAATATGCTTATCTTGATGAAAAGAAGATATATCATGTTATTATTAGTGCTAACCTTTCGGAACATGAAGAAGAAAGATTATTCAAAGTTCTAAGGAAGCACCAAGCTGCTATTGCATATACTCTTGATGATTTAAAGGGAATTAATCCCACTCTATGTCAGCACAAAATTAATATGGAACCTGATGCTAAACCCGTTATTGATCACCAACGTCGGTTAAATCCGAAGATGAAAGAAATGGTAAGAACATAAATATTAAAACTTCTGGAAGCAGGTATAATCTATCCCATAGCTGATAGTAGATGGGTAAGTCTTGTTCATTGTGTTGCTAAGAAAGGAGGTATAACTGTTGTTCCTAATGATAAGAATGAACTTATTCCACAAAGAATTGTTACAGGCTATAGAATGGTAATAGATTTTATAAAATTAAACAAAGCAACTAGAAAAGATCATTACCCTTTGCCTTTTATTGATCAAATGCTTGAAAGATTATCTAAGCATACACACTTTTGCTTCCTTGATGGATATTCTGGCTTTTCTCAAATACCTATTTCTCAACCTGATCAAGAAAAGACCACTTTTACTTGTCCCTTTGGAACTTATGCTTATAGACATAGGCCTTTTGGTTTATGTATGCACCTGCTACCTTTCAAAGATGTGTGACTACTATATTCTCTGACTTTTGTGAAAAGATTGTTGAGGTTTTCATGGATGACTTTTCTGTTTATGGGAAGTCTTTTAATGATTGTTTAAGCAATCTTGCTTGAGTTTTGCAGAGATATGAACAAACAAATCTTGTCTTGAATTGGGAGAAGTGCCACTTTATGGTTAATGAAGGCATTGTCTTAGGTCATAAAATTTCTGAAAGAGGTATTGAAGTGGACAAAGCGAAGGTTGATGCAATTGAAAAAATGCCATGTCCTAAAGATGTATAAGGTATTCGTAGTTTCTTAGGTCATGCTGGTTTCTATAGGAGATTTATCAAGGACTTTTCAAAAATTTCTAGGACTCTTACTAGTCTTTTGCAAAAGGATATTCCTTTTGTTTTTTATGATGATTCTTTAGAAGCCTTTGAAACACTTAAGAAAGCTTTAATTTCTGCACCTATTGATCAACCACCTTATTGGAACTTGCCTTTTGAAATTATGTGTGATGCTAGTGATTATGCTGTTGGTGCTGTTCTAGGACAAAGAGTTGATAAAAAACTTAATGTAATTCATTATGTTAGTAAAACTCTAGACAGTGCTCAAAGAAATTATGCTACTACTGAAAAAGAATTCTTAGCAGCGGTGTTTGCTTGTGATAAATTTAGACCTTATATTGTTGATTCCAAAGTAACTGTTCACATAGACCATGCTACTATTAAATACCTTATGGAAAAGAAAGATGCTAAACCTAGACTTATTCGATGGGTTCTCTTGTTACAAGAATTTGATTTACATATCATTGATAGAAAAGGAGTTGAGAACCCAGTAGCAGATAATTTATCTACGCTTGAAAATGTACTTGATGACCCACTGCCTATTGATGATAGTTTCCTGATGAGCAGTTAGCTGCAATAAATGTTTCTCATAGTACTCCTTGGTATTCTGATTATGCTAATTACATTGTTGCTAAATATTTACCACCTAGCTTTACTTACCAACAAAAGAAAAAAAATTCTTCTATGCTTTAAGACATTACTTTTGGGATGACCCGCATCTTTATAAAGAAGAAGTAGATGGTATTATTAGACGCTGTGTACCTGAGCATGAACAGGGACAAATCCTACGGAAATGTCACTTCGAGGCTTATGGAGGGCATCATGCTGGAGATAGAACAAATAATAAGGTATTGCAGTCTGGATTTTATTGGCCTACTCTCTTCAAGGATGCCCGTAAGTTCGTCTTATCGTGTGATGAATGTCAAAGAATAGGTAATATCGGTGAGCGTCAAGAAATGCCTATGAATTATTCACTTGCTGTTGAACCATTTGATGTTTGGGGATTTGATTACATTGGACCTTTTCCTTCTTCTAATGGGTATACACATATTTTGGTTGCTGTTGATTATGTTACTATATGGGTACAAGCTATTCCAACCAGTAGTGCTGATCACAACACCTCTGTTAAAATGCTTAAGGAAGTTATTTTCCCAAGGTTTAGAGTCCCTAGATATTTAATGACTGATGGTGGTTCACACTTTATTCATGGTGCTTTTCGTAAAATGTTGCCAAGTATGATGTTAACCATAGAATTGCATCACCATATCACCCTTAGTCTAGTGGTCAAATTGAACTTAGCAATAGAGAAATAAAATTAATTTTGCAAAAGACTGTCAATAGGTCCAGGAAGAATTGGTCTAAGAAATTATATGATGCACTTTGGGCTTATAGAACATCATATAAAAATCCTATGGGTATGTCTCCTTATAAAACGGTATGGAAAAGCTTGTCATTTGCCTCTTGAGTAAGAACATAAAGCATTTTGGGTAATCAAAGATTTCAATTATGACTTCAAACTTGCTGGTGAAAAGAGGTTATTTGATATTAACTCTCTAGATGAATGGAGAAACCATGCTTATGAAAATGCAAAAATATTGAAAGAAAAAGTAAAAAGATGGCATGACAAAAGAATCCAAAAGCATGAGTTTAAAGTCGGAGAATATGTTCTTTTGTACAACTCCCATTTCAGATTCTTTGCAGGAAAACTCCTCTCAAAATGGGAAGGACCATATGTCATCAAGAAGGTTTATTAGTCTGGAGCAATCAAAATAAATAATTCTGAAGGTACTAACCCAAAGGTTGTCAATGGGTGTCGCGGGATTTCCGGGGCCACCTATGGGACCGGGTGGCCCCTTGTTGGTTCGGCAGGGGGGCGTCGTGTTGCACAAAGAGCGGACCAGCATACGGTAGCGCAGCAGAGAGCAAACATTCGATTTACGCAGGTTCGGGCCGCCGCGAGGCGTAAGACCCTACTCCTCCTTTAGTGAATGTGGTGGTGCGTGGTACACTTGCCCGACAAGGTTTGCCTGCGGTGACTACGTGCATGTGGTGGCTTGGGGTTGTCCACTTTTCAACCTTCTAACCCCTCCTACGAGTGCCATGGGCCTCCCTTTATAGATTAAGGGGTCACCACAGTGGCAAAGTGGTCATTATCCATTGATATGATAGAAAACCGTGCTATCATACCTAACTCTGCGGGTTGACAGGGTGCATTAAATGTGCCACTTAGTGTCACATCACTGGGCGCCCGGCAAGGCCTGCCGGGCTATCTCGCTAGCTACGCACCTGTTCTCTTGACACATCGCAGGACGGGTGTCATCTGTAGGCATCTCTGTAGGAAATGGCTGCCATGTGGCGAACAACTGCCACTTAATCATCTTTTGGCTTGACACTGCACTGATTGACGACGTGAGTCGTGTTTGAGTGGTTGGTGGGGCGGTTCTGCCCTCGCGAGCCCCGGCAGGCTCTGCCAGGGACCCTCGGTTGCTTGCGTCTGGTGGTGGCTGTCGGTGTCAAAACCGGCGGATCTCGGGTAGGGTGTCCCGAACTGTGCGTCTAAGATCGATGGTAACAGGAGATGGGGGACACAATGTTTACCCAACTTCGGGCCCTCTCTATGCAAGTAATACCCTACTTCCTTCTTGATTGATCTTGATGAATATGAGTATTACAAGAGTTGATCTACCACGAGATCGTAATGGCTAAACCCTAAAAGTCTAGCCTAACTATGATTATGAGGATGTATCTACGAGCTAGCCCTCCGGTTTATGTAGGCACATGAGGGATCTAGGGTTACACAAGGTCGGTTATAGAGAAAGGAATCTTCATATTTGGTCGCCAAGCTTGCCTTCCACGCCAAGGAGAGTCCCATCCGGACACGGGTAGAGTCTTCGATCTTTGTACCTTTACGGCCCATCAGTCCGGCCCATATCCAATAGATAGGACACCTGAGGACCCCTTAGTCCAGGACTCCCTCAGTAGCCCCTGAACCAGGCTTAAATGACGAGGTGTCCGGCGCGCAGATTGTCTTCGGCATTGCAAGGTGGGTTCCCCTTTCCGAATACTCCAAGATAGTCTTCGGATAAAACAAATGTTTCCGGATATGCAACACAAGTACCACACACGACTGCAGAGAATATAATATTTCACGAGTCCCATCTGCTGACAACTTTTGTAATGTGACAGCATGTTTGCCGGTCGTTATTTCGAACCGTTTCCTGTTCCATGTTTCGAGGCGTGGTTTTTATTGGCACATTCTGTCGAAGCAGAGATCGTGTCCCCTTATTAAGGGATCCTCATTAATACGAGCATGGGTAACCCAACCGTTCCACTAGAAAGATTCCTTGGGAATAGGAAGGTTTTCAGGCTTAGGAGGAGGCATTCAATACCCGCTACCTTTATAAAGGAACCAAGGGTCGTCCTTTTACGGCAAACCTCTCCACAACCTTTCCAACCTTGAGTTCTAGCACCCAAGGTTCGACTTTGTTGATTCAAGCTTCCCCATCATGTCCGGACCTAGCCCTCAAGGCCGATGGGTGGCTTCCTCCGTCACAGAGGAGGATATTGCAAAGCTTCACGCGGCCAGACACCTAACCGCGGAGGTCCACCACATGCTTCCTCCTCAAGGACAGGTTATTCCGACCCCCAGATCTGGTGAGAGGGTCATATTCATCTCTCACTTCCTCTGCGGGCTTGGGTTCGCTCTCCACCCCTTTGTCTGGGGGCTAATGTTTTATTACGGACTAGATTTTCACGATCTAGCTCCGGATACTTTCCTTCACGTCTCGACGTTTATTGTCACGTGCGAGGCCTTCCTCCGAATCCCCCCACAGTTCGGCTTGTGGCTCAAGACCTTTAGTGTGAAGCCAAAGGTAGTCGATGGGGAACAGGTGGAGTGTGGCGGTGCTGTAGTAAGCTAGCTTACCAACACTCCCTAGCCAAAAGGCTCTTTCACTGAAACTTCCAACCAATGGCAACGAGAGTGGTTTTACGTTACGGGACCCCGTAGCACCAAGTGGGCAGCTACACCTGCATTCCCTTTTGGCCCCCCATTACAGCTTGCATCATGGGTCAATAAGGGTTTTATTGGGGATCAGTTGATGAAGTGCGGACTCTACAGAGCCGCGTCCGAACCCTCCTCGAGAGGGACATCGATCTTGTCAACGTGATTCAATTAATGCTAATCCGTCGAATCCTGTCATGCCAGCGTAGGCCTCTCCGCATGTGGGAGTTTAATCCGAAAGGGCCACAAACCCTCCAACACTTCTTTGGCGCTACGCACAAAGGGATGTGGAAGATGTTTTTTGGGAAACAAAAACGTTCGCTGGACACCACTGAAGACGTCGGCCTTGACTGCAACCCTCCGAATACCCCGGTAAGCACTTGTCTTCCGAAAACTTTGTAGTTAAGTATATCGTAATATGTTACCGAGCAAACTATCTTCTTTCAGGGCTGGATAAAAGAAAGCAGAACTAATTAGGTGTTCGCCCCCCCTTCCCGAAGCCTCAGCGGATCCCGTATTAACAACGATGCTGGCCCCGGCACCATACCAGATGTTTGTGAAGGAGGAGAAGATGGATAGCGGGAGGACCAAAGAGGGCCTCCATCCCGAAGATATTTTAGATATTGTGTCCAGGGAGATGAAAATCCCATCGCCCGAAGGCAAAAGTGAAGGAGAAGCCAACATTCATTCCTCTATGATATGAAAAGGACCATCTCTGAAGATTGGGAAGAAAAGGCTCCCAAGTGAGGCAAGATGCCCCTGTCAGGTGGCTCGGGCTTGAAGGACAACATTATCGCGCAGTCCTTCAGTGAGGCCAAGCATAAATCGTAAGCGAACAAGGGTGTTCTACACATACCCCGTTCCTCTCCTGTGACCAGGGTAACATCTAAAATGTATGTTTTTTGCAGCTCGGCGCATAGTCTTTCTCAACAATCATCATCCTCGGGGGATCTTCTCCCAGAGATGATGGAAAGCAAGACGCATCCACCAGTCTCCTCGCCCAATAAGGCGGATGACTTCGAGGTGTCATCCCGGAGGGTCTCTCCTGATGCACAAGTGATGTGAGGGGTGACGAAAACACGAACCGAAGATGATACTTTGGTAGCCCAGGGTCCAGGGACCAACAATAAAGTCCCCGGACTGTCCGGCTTTCAGCCACAGACAACTCTACGGGTGAATGAACGGATCCCTTTGAAGGGGGGCCGTGCTACTACGACTGCTTCCGGAGACCCAGAAACGCCGGATATATTGATGAACATGCTGCGATAGGCATCCGTCTCTGAAGACCATCATACCTTGATGGGTACGGTGGTTAAAAAGGTCTTGTCCATGAAAAGCGGATTGAATGAGGCCTTCACGAGCCTGCTAAGAGGTTTCGAGGTTTGTGTTGTAATGCTTTCAATTGTGTTTTATTCACAAAATACTTCTATGTATAGATAGTAGCCCCTGAAACTCTGATAGGCTTCCCAAGGGAGGCAATCAGAGGATCAAAAATATTTATCCAGGAAATAATCTGACTACTTGGAACACAGGCTACTACATCCCCTACGACTGCCCGATACGCGGAGGTTCCAGATCTACATCGGAAGATTGATGAGGAGGATGATGACATCACGCTGGTTAACGGGCGTCTTGACGAGGCGCAAGGTATGTTTTTGGGTCAGCCAGTATATTTATGCATGATAACATGATCATGAAGCTGGAATTGTATACTGAGACATGCATAACTACAGATGGTGCTTCTGCGGTGGAGGCCCTTCGGGCTGAGCTTGTCCTTGCTGTCGGTGTCAAAACCGGCGGATCTCGGGTAGGGGGTCCCAAACTATGCGTCTAAGGTCGATGGTAATAGGAGACAGGGGACACGATGTTTACCGAGGTTCGCGCCCTCTCTATGGATGTAATACGCTACTTCCTGCTTGATTGATCTTGATGAATATGAGTATTACAAGAGTTGATCTACCACGAGATCGAGATGGATAAACCCTAAGAGCCAAGCCTGTATGACTATGGTAATGATTGTCCTCTCTCCGGACTAAGTCCTCTGGTTTATATAGACACCGGGAGGATCTAGGGTTACACAAGGTCGGTTACAAAGAAAGGAATCTACTTATTTGATCGCCAAGCTTGCCTTCCACGCCAAGGAGAGTCCTGTCCGGACACAAGTGCAATCTTTGGTCTTCGTATCTTCACAGTCCATCAGTCCGGCCCATGGCTAACAGGCCGGACGCCCGAAGACCCCTTAGTCCAGGACTCCCTTCGTAGCCCCTGAACCTGGCTTCAATGACAAGGTATCCGACGTGTAGATCTGTCTTCGGCATTGCAAGGCGGCTTCCTCCTTCCGAACTCTAAAATGGTCTTCGGACATAATGGTCGTGTCCGGACCTGTACCACACACAACCACACAGAATATAATAATCCACGAGTCCAATCCGCTGACAAATTTTTGCAACATGACATCATGTCCGTCTGGTCATAATTTTGAACCATTTTTCGTCTGCCGCTCCATGTTTCGAGACACGGTTGCCATTGACACGTCTTGTGAAAGCAGAGATCGTGCCACCTTATTGCGGGATTCTCATCAATACGGGTGTGGGTAACCCAACCGTGCCATTCACACAACCCTTGGAAATAGGCGAGTTTTAGGGCGAGTGGGGAGGCGTTCGATATTCCCTGCCTTTATAAGGGGATAAGGAATCCCCCTTCTTCTCCCACGCCTTCTCTCTTCCTCTGCCCTTCCACTCTTGAGCTCCAGCGCCCAAGTTCTCATCTTCTTCCCACTCGAGCAAGCACTGAACCATGTCCGGATCCCGAGGTCAAGGCAAGTGGATGGCCTCCTCCGTCAAGGAGAAGGACATTACTGAGCTTCAGGCGGCTGTGTACCTGGGAATGGAAATCGCCCACCGTCTTCCAGCCAGGGGCAAGTCGTCCCCACACCGAAGCCCAATGAGAGGGTGGTATTCATCCCTCATTTCCTCCGCAGGCTAGGGCTTCCACTCCACCCTTTCGTCCGCGGGCTAATGTACTATTACGGGATAGATTTCCATGATCTATCCCTGAACTCTTTCCTCAACATCTCTGCATTCATCATCGTGTGTGAGGCCTTCCTCCGCATCCAACCCCACTTCGGGCTGTGGCTCAAGGTCTTCAACGTGAAGCCGAAGGTGGTGGATGGCCAGCACGAGGAGTACGAAGGCGCCATGGTGAGCAAGATGACCAATGTCTTCTGGCCAAAAGGCACTTTCATGGAGACTGTAAAGGAATGGAAGAAACAGTGGTTCTACATCACAGAACCCTGCGGCGCCACCTGGGCCGGAGCTGCCGAATTCAACTTCGGCGCTCCCATGCGCCTCACCTCCTGGGTCGAGAAGAGCCCGAACTGGTGTTCGCCAGATGAGCTGATAGCGCTGCAGACGCGCATTCAAAGCATGGTGGACAAAGATGTCAAACTTGTCGATGTAATACAGGTGATTCTAGTTCGCTGGATTCTCCCGTGCCAAAGTCGAAGCCGCCCTCTATGGGAGTTCAATCGAAGAAGCACCATAGCTTGAAGAGGCTCTTTGAAACCACTCACGAAGATGCTTGGAAGTTGCTCTTCAAGGGCAACGAGACACCGCCGGCAACAGATTCGGGCCGTGGGCACGACATTACTCAACCTGCCAACGAGGTAAGCCTTTAACACACCCTCTACTTGCTTACTTCAAGGAGGATATCTAAACTTTTATTGTTTCAGGTATGGACGGAGAGAGCGGAGCGGGTTCAGTGTCCGGCTCCGCTTCCCAAGGAACCAGTCATCCCGCGCCTATTGAAGATGCTGATACCGGCGCCCTATATGGCACCGGAGAAGAAGGCCAAGAACAAGGCCAAGGGGGTCCAGAGTGGCCCCGTCGCATGGGCACTTCGGACGTGACGTCCGAAGACAAGACCCGCTCCTCTGTTGCTGAAGACGACGATAGGGAGGAGGAGGAGGAGGAGCAGAGCAACTCTCCCCCTGATGGGGGGAGGAAGAAGAGGCCAGCTTCCACAAATCTGGAGGAGGAGGCTCCCAAGAAGGGGAAAGGCCCTCTCGCGGACAACTCCGCGTGGGACGTCGACAGCAGTCCGGAGCGGCGCCCCCGGAACAAGCCCCTGGCCGCATCGTGAGTACTAGGAACCCGCACACATCCATTTATCCAACCACTCCACGTTTTGGTATTTTATATGACTGATCATGTTATTGCAGTCCGGCCCACAACAGCTCCCAACGATCCTCATCAAGAGGCTCATTGGATTCGAAAGCAATAGCCAACGATTCACCGCCGGCCGCTTACTCTCCCAAGGCCAAGGAAGACGACGAGGTGCTATCCCAAAGGACCTTCCTGGGCCAAGGAGAGGTTCAGGAGGCCGTCATGGCGGCGCCGGAGGGCAACACCTCGGCCGCCGGACACATGGGGGAACAAACCCCCAGGGAGACTGACGATGGGGGCCATGCTCAGTTCGGCCCTCATCCAAACATGGATCCAGAGACCCATGTGGCTTCGAAATCCAACAGGCAGCCTCCTTCTAGAGAGGGGGCGTGCCTATCCCACCAGTGACCTCTGTCCATCCAGAGGCGCCGAATAATCTACTGGAAGCGCTACGAGGCGCTTCCATTGGGGAAGAACACCGTATCTTTATGGGTATGGTGATTGAGAAGGTTCTGTCCGTCAAGAGCAGACTGACCGAAGCCTGCAGCGGCCTGCTGACAGGTTTTGAGGTAAGCGACGCCAAAGGGAAAATCCCTATATATATACAGTAGCCCCTGAGACACTGTCCGGTGTTCACAAAGAAAAGCCGAACAGGGGATCAATTAAATTTTGCAGGGAACTAACTAAATGCGTCTTATGTGAATAAGCAGGCGTCGTTGCTGGCCGCGACCTCACACACTGCCCAAGTCTCCGGACTAAAGCAGAGACTAGAGAAGGCCAAAGAGGAGCTCGGCCAAGCAAGGAAGCAGTTGGAAGACCAGCAAGGTATGTAGTGACTTCGCTATTTATTCAGAAATAATAAATGATGTATGCTGACCGTGATGTCATGATATGTGTAGGAGCAACGACCGAGGTCGAGGCCCTGAAAAAGGCCCTGGTCGAAGTCGAGGGAAAAACTGTCAAGGAGCAGGCTGCTCGTAAAAAGCTTAAGGCCAGGCTGAATGAGGTCTAGTAGGAGCTTCGAGATGCTGTCAAGAAGTATGAGGCCTTGGAGGGAGATGTTTCGGCTCGAGAGGCCGAACTCTCAAAGGCTCGCCAAAGCACGGAAGCGGCCCGGGTTGAAGCCCAGGGTGCCCTCCAGGACATCCAGGAGGTCAAGAAGATCGCAGCGGGTAAGGCATTTAGTATGCAAAGCAAGCATGTGAAGAAGAAATAGTTGCTACTCGCCCAGATTCAGAGTTCCCAGGGGCATTTGCGGATCTGCCGCGCAGCATGTCCGATGCTGCGGAGTTCTTCCAAGCCAAAGAAGGGAGATCGACGGAGAAGCTGTTCTGGTCACAATACCTTGCGCCAGAACATCCGGTGCCCTTCACCGATCAGCTAAAACAGCTAGTCGAGCTGCATAGGGTGGCCGAACTGGCCATGAAGAATTTAGTAATACGGTTGTGGCCTGCCGAAGCCGTACCCAGCAGCTACTTTGGACTTGTGAAGTGGCTGGTAGGTGCCTGCCCTCAGCTGGACATCGTCAAGAGGTCGGCTTGCATCAAGGGTGCACGCATGGCCTTCGCCCGCATCAATGTGTCGTGGGCGAAGATGGATGCCATCAAGCTTGTGACTGAGGGGCCACCTGAAGGCAAGGAGCACCGCATGCCGGAGCGGTATTTTGAAGACGTCCTGGAGGGGTCCCGCATTGTGGCGACGCAATGTGCGCAGGACATTATCTTTGAATGAATGTATTCAAGTTCCTTCTACCATGTTATGATAGAACAAAGTGGGTTTTTAATATAATGCTTGTTATGTTTTAAATTTTACCTCCTATGCGGCCGTGTTGTATGAAATATGAGGGTTGGCCAGTCGTCGGCTTCTGCCCCCACGTTGGTAGTACGGAGGTGTTTGGGATGGAATCTAAACAATCTTGATCCAATTATATGGTCCTTGAAGGAGTTGTTTAGCGCAACAAACCAGGTAATCAGACTATGCGGCTTTAACGCCCTCACTTAGCCATAGGAGTTTGACAATAAAAACATGGGCGCAGCCCCTAGTATCTGAACGAGAGTGCTATAAGCATTTGATCGGGAAGTACCGATCCTTCGCGTAATGCGGAAGAAATCTCCAACGATTTGCAACCTCCGAAGAGCTGACCGGCTCTTGCCGCATCATGACAGTCAATTTTTGGCTTTTCTCTACTAAGGTGCTCCTTTGGATAAGCCAAGGCACAATCGCAGTAGTTCTCCCTTTACTACCTTAGCCGATATAGCGGAACGTAAGGTAGCAAGCACAGGAGCTGGGCAACCCAACTATTGACCAAAGACATGATTCGGAGCCAATGCATATAGTGCTAAATTCGGGGTGCCGAACTATCCTTATAAAAAGTGTTCGGACTTTTGTTGTCGTAGTGTGGGGTGCTATGAAGCCCCTGGCAAACAACCAACGTACCAAAGTGTACGGGTGCTACCTGATAGGGTTACCCACAGCGGAGAAAAAGAGAGAAAAAAAAGAAAGAAAGAAAACAGAAAGGGTGCAAAGGTAATAAGCTGGGGCCCTAAGCTCCAGCCGTGAACTGTTTTCATTGTAATTTGACTAATACATTGAGGCGCATTGATACAAGTAGTGCGATAAGCAACAGGCTATTTAACATGCCAAAAACCAACGGAGAGCTGCATGTGGGTCCTGGAAAATAGGTAGAGTGATTGTTAACGAAACCACCTTGAAGATCCCCTGTACGTCTGCGTTTCTTGCTATCTTGGTGTGTTTATCCTTCAAGAGGACTGGTGATCAGGCCATCAGATGGGGCCTGCGGGATTGAAACCTGAAAAGGAAATGAATAAAAGTGAAAGTATGTGTGTATCCGGTGTCGATTAAGCCGTACTATGGATCACTAAGTAGCTATGCCTCTGTTGATGCCCATGGAATTTTGAGTGTGTAATTATGTATGCGTGGTGCGAATGCCACTACTTGACCAGGACTGAGACGGAGGCCGAATTTCTAGTATAGCTCCTGACGAGCCAAGTTGTCCTGCTGCAGGGTAGTTCTGACCCTCTTGATGGTGTCCGTGGGCTCGGCGGGTGAATTAAGGTTCTGCTTGAGAAGGTCGCTTTGTACTTCTGCTGCTAAGGCAGCTGTGTGCTCTTCCGTACGGAGGGAGCGTTCCATATTTCCATTGACTGTTATGAAGCCATGTGGACTAGGCATCTTGAGCTTGAGATAAGCATGGTGTGGAACTGCGTTGAATCGGGCGAATGCGGTCCGTCTGAGCAGCACGTGATAGCCGCTGCAAAAGGGGACTATGTCGAATATTAACTCCTCGCTTCGAAAATTGTCCGGAGATCCGAAGACACCCTCGAGCGTGATTGAGCCCGTACAGCGGGCCTCTACACCTGGTATGACTCCTTTGAAGGTAGTCTTTGTGGGTTTGATCCGTGATGGATGAATGCCAAGCCTGCCTTCCACGCCAAGGAGAGTCCCGTCCGGACACAGGTGCAGTCTTCGGTCTTCGTATCTTCATAGCCCATGAGTCCGGCCCATGGCTAACAGGCTGGATGCCCAAGGACCCCTTAGTCCAGGACTCCCTCACTTGCCAAGGAATAAACTCGGTGAGTAATTTGGCTGCCCATAAGGCGGCTGAAGAGTTAAAAACCTAACAGGCTGTTCGGCGCCAGTGTGAGGAAAGAATTACTACCATGCCACGCAAGCTGGAGGAGACCACCGTCCAGTGCCAATTCCTTGAGAGGGATAACAAGGCGAAAGCGGCCGATCTCGACAAGGCCTTACAAGAGGAGAAAGAAGCACGATCTGAGTCTAGAGCGGCTCGAGAAGAGATCTGGCAAGCTGGGGAGATAGTGGCTGGTAAGTCTATCTTATTACAGACGAAGTTCGGCGATCCGAAGTATTCCCCGCTTAACCAAATGTGGAGTTCTCCGGATACCTTTTTGGACCTGCCGAAGAGTGCCTCCGATGCGTCACAATTTTACCAAGTGCAGGAAGGGTGTGCCACGGAGAAGCTTCTTTGGTCACAGTTCGGCGCGCCTAAGCGTTAGTTGTTAATAAATGAACAGATGGCCCAGTGGGCAGAGCTCCGCAGGATATCTGGTTCCGCCATGAAGGACATCATAGTCCGGCTGTGGCCTACTGAGCCCATTCCAAATAGTTACATCGGTTTGGTGCAGTGGCTTGTGGATGTGGTGCCGTGTATCGACGCGGTTAAGCGTTCAACGTGCATTGAAGGTGCATGGATGGCCTTTGCCCGTGTCAAAACATACTGGGCCAAGATGAAGGCCACTAACGTTGCAGCGAGGAGTCCCCTCAAGGGTAAGGACCATCACGCACCCGAACACTATTCCGAGGACGTCTTAGAGGGTGCCCGTTTGATAGAGGGTCAGTGCTCGAAAGATATGATATTTCAATGAAATGTATTGAATTGTAAAAGATAATATGATGATAATATTATGATTTTTGCTTAAAAGCTTTTGGTTCGTCCTGTGCGGCCGTTTTTGCATAATCTGAAATTTTTCCAGTCGTCGGCTTCAGCCCCCACGTGGAAAATACGGGGGTGTTCGGAAAAGCACATGATCACTCTTAACCCAACATCTTAGTCCATGAAGGAGGTGTTAATGCAGTGAACGGGGCAATCGGATTATAGGGCGTTAACACTTTCACTTAGCCATAGGAGTTTTATGGTGGGTCTACGATATAAACCTTGGTATGTACGCTGTTATCCCAATGTGGTGCGTTTACATGTATGACCTAAAGAAAGGTCCTTCGTGTAATACGGAGGGAATCGCGAAGGATTCCGATAAGTCATCGAGTGGTTGACCAGCTCTCCCCGCATCATGACAGTCAGTTTTTGGCTTTCTCTATTGAGGTGCTCGCCTGGGTAAACCAGGGCACAATCGTAGTAGTTCTCCTTTTACTACCTTAGCCGATAGAGCGGAACATAAGGTACCAAGCACAGGAGCCGGGCAATCCAACTATTGAGCCAAGACATGATTCGGAGCTGATGCATATAAGGCCAAACTCGCGACGCCGAAGTATGCTATAAAGTTGTTCGGACTTATTGGCAATTTAGTTTGTTCCCTTGTCGAGCCCCTGGCGGGGCGTGTGAAATAACAGAAGGTGCAAAATACAATTTTTTAGAGAAAAGTGAATACGGGATATAGATTATATTCACTAGAACTTGAGTGACATGCCAATCATTGTTTTTTATATAATAACGCCACGACCCTGGCTATTTGACATGCCAAGGGTCGATGGCTGAGGTAGAAGTTACTTTATAGGCTCGCAAAATAGAGACTACGGTCTAAAAAAAGTTGTTTTGGACCTCCTGTCGCACGTCTGCGCTGTCTTTCCTCGATGAAGGGGCTCCTTAAAGGGAGTAACTTTTGGATGAATGTACAAACCAGAACTCCGATGGAGTCGGTGAGATGACCAGCCTACGAGTCACCTATGATAAAGGATAATGAAAAGAGAAAAAGTGGTCAGAAAAGAATTGAAAAGAAGGGGGTTATAGAAGTACTTGTAGGCCCGTCCGTATGATGCCTCCGCTGATGCCCATGGTATTTTAAGTGCATACTTATGTATGCGCGGTATGGATTTCGCAGGTGTATGGGGCGGATGGCGGGGGCCGAACTACTAGTCCAGCTCCATATTTGGTTGGTCCTGCTGAATGGAGACTGGCGGCTTAATGGCCGACAAGGTATGCGGTTAGTAAGGCCGACTTTTACTCCGGCTGGAGGGAACGTAGTATGATCTTCAGTCCGAAGGGCATACATCTCGTGCTTCTCTGAAGGGGCGTGTGTCATGCATACCATGTTCACTGTTTTTACCTCAGGGGGAAATTGCTTCTGACCCCTGGTATTTGGGTGGTGAATCTCTTCGTCATCGCTATCATTGGGCGGCCTTTTCCACTTGTGTTCGGCGTTGAGCTTGGTGGCCTGCTTGAAGACCCAACAGCTTCTGTTGGTGTGATTAGCTGGTTTATCAGGGTTACCATGAATCTGGCAGGGTCGATCCAATATCTTGTCTAAGGTGGATGGTTCATCTCTGTTTTCCTTAAATGGCTTTTTCCGTTGACCGGGTTTAGGGCCGCTGAATCCGGCGTTGACCGTTGTGTCGGGAGTTCTTTCATTATCATTGCGACATTTGTGTTTGCTGCGTCGAGGTTTGCCACTGCCGTTTCGGACTTCAGAAGTGCCTGGATCATTGGCGCTGTTGCTTCTACGAGCGAGCCAGCTGTCTTCTCCCGCGCAAAAGCGGGTCATCAGAGCGGTAAGGGCTGACATGGATTTTGGTTTTTCTTGACCGATGTGGCGGGCGAGCCACTCATCCCGTACGCTGTGTTTGAAGGCTGCTAGGGCTTCTGTGTCTGAACAGTCGACGATTTGGTTCTTTTGAACTAAGAACCTAGTCCAGAGCTTCCTGGCTGATTCTCCGGGCTGTTGAACTATATGGCTTAACTCATTGGCGTCTGGTGGCGGGATATATGTGCCTTGGAAGTTATCGCGGCAGGCGTCTTCCAAATGCTCCCAGCTGCCAATAGAATTTTTGGGCAGACTGTTTAACCAGTGTCGAGCTGGACCTTTGAGTTTTAACGGGAGGTATTTGATGGCATGAAGGTCATCGCCGCGGGCCATATGGATATGGAGAAGGAAATCCTCAATCCATACCACGGGATCAGTTGTTCCATCATATGATTCGATGTTTATGGGTTTAAACCCGTCTGGGAATTAGTGCTCCATTACTTCGTCTGTTAAGCAAAGAGGGTGTGCGGCGCCTCTATGTTGGGCTACATTGCGACCTAGCTCCGATGGAGTCAGTGTAACACCCCGGATATGACTTTCCCAATATGTACTCCAACTCTTGCCGTTTCCTGCCTTAAGTTATTTTATTTTCTCGGGTTCGGGGTTTTGTCTCCGTGTGTTGTTATCGTTGTCATGCATCTCATATCATGTCATCATGTGCATTGCATTTGCATACGTGTTCATCTCATGCATTCGAGCATTCTCCCCGTTGTCCGTTTTGCATTCCGGTGCTTCGTTCTCCTCCGGTGGTCATTTCTACCTTTCTTTCGTGTGTGGGGATTAAACATTTCCGGATTGGACCAAGACTTGCCAAGCGGCCTTGGTTTACTACCGGTAGACCGCCTGTCAAGTTTCGTACCATTTGGACTTCGTTTGATACTCCAACGGTTAACCGAGGGACCGTAAACGCCTCGTGTGTGTTGCAGTCCAACACCCTTCCAAAGTGGCCCAAAATCCACCCAAACCTTCTCCATCATCTAGATCGTTCGATCACGATCGCGTGGCCGAAAACCGCACTCCATTTGGAGTCTCCTAGCTCCTTCTATGTATAAATAAGCCTTCCCTGTCCAAATCTCGGATCAAATCCACCCCTAACCCTAGTCTCCCCTACCTCCGCACGCCGGACACGTCCGCCCGGCGCCGGACGCGTCCGCACCGCCGCCCGCGCCAACCAGAAGGCACCACGTGGCGGGCGCCGCCGCCCCCGCGCCACCGTCCCGGCGAGCCCGCGGGAGGCCCCCGAGCCCGCTTCCTCCGCCGCCAGGCCGCGCCTCCTCCCCGAGCCGCAGCTCTCGGCTCCGCCGCCTCCTTCACCAACTCCGGCGGCCGGAGCACCACGCCGCACCGAGCTCCGGCGACCGCTTCCCGCGCCGGCGGCCGCTCCCTCCGCCGCCTCGCCGCTCCCCGCCGTCTCCGGCGACCCCTCCGGCCAGATCCGGGCAGGAGCCGGCCGGATCCGGCGCCCCGGTCACCTTCCCCGACGAACTCCGGCGGCCGTCGTCATTTTCGGCGACCTCGGCGTCCATGCGCTACAGTGTTCTCAGATCTGAGAATAGTATCTCGGTTGACTTTTGTTCCTAACCCTAGTTCATGTGCTCATGTTCATCATACTATATCTCCGCATCCATAGCTCCGTTTTGGGCATATAGCATATCAAAATGTTCGTCTCAAAGAGCACATCATTTCATTCCATTGCATCATTTTCATTTGAGTTCATCTTGATGCCCGAAATGCTGTTGGAAGAGGGCTACTTGAGATGATTGTCAGATCTGCTACTCCATTTAGATATTTGTCATTTTTGCCATGATTATTTTGTGCATGTTATGCCCATGAGTTCTACATATGTTTTGTTAAGGGTTTTCCCATCTTTCCAGAGGTGCAACCCATTTATTTTTGTGATGTGTATGGTGACTAGCACAAGCTTGCAAAGTGAGGCACTTGGTAATGCTGATTTCAGGGACTTAGCATTCCCACCAAGTCCTTGAGCTGTTTATCTCATATGGCCATATGTTCATGTTGTTTCCTAGTGATCCCTACCTCTTTTAAGGATGATCAGTAAGGATGTTTTGTTAATCTTGTAGTGCTCTATCCATCCATGCCTTTGTTTGCAATTATGGAGCACCCTAGCTTGAGTCAATCGAGCTCTACTTTTGCTACTTCGTGAATCTGGGCAGATTGTCTACTTGTTAGCGATTTTGCCAAGGATGTTGTAGTTGATCCATGCATGCTATGCTATTGTTCTTGCCATGTCTAGCTTGTATTTTGTGTATTCTTGATGGGGGTATGCTTATATTATCATGACTTACCCTGTGGTGAGTGCATTGAGCTCGTAAACATGCCTACTTGATATCTGTTTTCAGCATGCTCCAGTTTTCACTAAGTCTGAGAACTGATTATGTTTTTGCCATGTTCACATGCTTGCAATTGTATTTTCTGATCCCTTTTGGATCAAGGTCACTAAGGGAGTTTTGTTAAGCTATTTGAGTAGCTCCATGCCATGCTTTACTTTGCCATGTTCTGGTCCTGTAGCATGTAGTTTTGTTGTTCCGAAGAGTGCTACCTGATCTGAAATTCCAGACAAGTGTTAATTTCACTAAAGTCTGAAATCTGTTTGCCATATGCATTTTTGCCATGCTTGTTTGAACCTGTTAATGGATGAATTGGCTGTAGCTCAGTGCTAGACTTTTGTTAAGCATCATGAATGAATCCCTGCCATGTATTTTTTTGTCATGTTTGGGTGCTGTAGCATGTTCATCTTGTTGCATTTAGATGACTACTTGTTGTAAATCGCAGAACGTGGTCATATTTGAATTGCTTGCCATTTCCAAACCGTAACTCCGATTCCGGCGTTCTTTATATCGTTTTCAAGCGATTTCATCTCATCTTTCCAGTGGCTAACTTGTATTCCCAAGATGAGGCCAGGTTCATGCATCCCTTGTTAAATCTTGCATATGCATCCCGCATCGCATCCCGCATAGCATACCATCCTTGCATCATATTGTTTGATCCTTGCACGTGGTCGATTGTGTCCTTGTTGCTTGTTTGTGTTGTTTGGGTAGAGCCGGGAGACGAGTTCGCTAACGAGGAGCCCGTTGAGTTTGCTTTCGAGGATCCAGTCAACTCTAACAACTCTGCAGGCAAGATGATCTTACCCTCGAAATCACTACTATCTTTGCTTTGCTAGATGCTCGCTCTTTTGCTATGCCAATGCTACGATGCCAACCACTTGCTTGCAAGCCTCCCAAATGGCCATGTCAAACCTCTAACCCACCATGTCCTAGCAAACCGTTGATTGGCTATGTTACCGCTTTGCTCAGCCCCTCTTACAGCGTTGCTAGTTGCAGGTGAAGATTGGAGACCGTTCCTTGTTGGAACATTATTTTACTTGTTGGGATATCATTATATTGCCTTGTTATCTTAATGCACATATATACTTGGTAAAGGGTGGAAGGCTCGGCCTCTCGCCTAGTGTTTTGTTCCACTCTTGCCACCCTAGTTTCCGTCATATCGGTGTTATGTTCCCGGATTTTGCGTTCCTTACGCGGTTGGGTTATAATGGGAACCCCTTGACAGTTCGCCTTGATTAAAGCTTTTCCAGCAATTCCCGACCTTGGTCTTACCATTTGCCACCTAGCCTCTCTTTCCCTTGGGTTTCCGGAGCCCGAGGGTCATCTTATTTAAACCCCCACCCCCCCAGGCCAGTGCTCCTCTGAGTTTTGGTCCAATCGAGCGATGTCCGGGGCTACCAGGGGCAACTCTGGCCTGGCCTACCCGACCTTTGGCTCATCTGAGTGTGCCCTGAGAACGAGATATGTGCAACTCCTATCGAGATTTGTCAGCACATTCGGGCGGTGTTGCTGGTCTTGTTTTAACCTGTCGAAGTGTCTTGAAGAACCGAGATACCGAGTCTGGTCGGAACATCTCGGGAGAAGGTCTAATCCTTCGTTGACCGTGAGAGCTTGTCATGGGCTAAGTTGGGACTCCCCTGCAGGGATTTGAACTTTCGAAAGCCGTGCTCGCGGTTATGGGCAGATGGGAATTTGTTAATGTCCGGTTGTAGATAACTTGAACCTTAATTTAATTAAAATGAATCAACTGAGTGTGTTACCGTGATGGCCTCTTCTTGGGGGAGTCCGGGAAGTGGACACGGTGTTGGAGTAATGTTTGCGCAGGGTGCCCTCTAGTTTCTCGCTCGCGCTTTGCCTCCTCTTCTCGCTCTCTTATGCGAACATGATAGCCCCCATATTTTGCTAGTCACTTGCTGGAGCTCCACATATTTACCTTGCCTTACCTATAAGCTTAAATAGTCTTGATCGCGAAGGTGCGAGATTGCTGAGTCCCTGTGGCTCACAGATTACTATTAAACCAGATGCAGGGCCTGATGATTCCGCTCCAGGTGACGCGCTTGAGCTCAAGTGGGAGTTCGACGAGGACTCTCAACGATACTATGTTTCCTTTCCTGATGATCAGTAGTGGTGCCCAGTTGGGGGTGATCGGGACCGTGTCGCATGTTGGGTTGTCTTTTATTTTGGCACCGTAGTTGGGCCATGAGTGTTTGAATGATGTAATGTTATTTATGTACCTTGATTGACGTGGCGAGTGTAAGCCAACTATGTTATCTCCCTTTTTATTAATTATATTACATGGGATGTTTGTGAAGATTGCCTAACTTGCGACATATGCCTTCAATGCGATTATGCCTCTAAGTCGTGCCTCGACACATGGGAGATATAGTCGCATCGAGGGTGTTACAAGTTGGTATCAGAGCCTTCCCCGACCTTAGGAGCCCCATTGCTTGATCGTTTTTAGCGGCCGAGTTGTGTCTAGAAAAAATGTTTTGAGTCATTTAGGAATTATATATCGGAGATTTTAGGAATTCTTTTTACTTCCCAGTCTCCTCATCGCTCTGGTAAGGCATCCTGACGTAGAGTTTGACTCTTCTCTTCTCAAATTTCACTAAAAAAATTTTTTAGGATCACGCGGGTATCTTGGAATTGTTCCGATGGTTTTATGATGAGAACATTGTCTTGGTGCCTCCTGTCAGGGGTTTTGTGGAAGTGTCCCGGGGAGTTGAGCTCTCAGGTGTTGTCGTCATAATTTTATCGTTGCAGTTCTGTAATACCTGAGTTTAGTACGCCGACATCGAAAATCTCTTTTATGCAGTTCGTTGGTGAGATAACCTCGACGCCACCCAGTACTGGGGCGGGAGTTCGGGAGTATCGCCATAACTTGTATAACGGATGCTTTTCGAAGGTTGAGGTAGATGGTTTCCGAAGTTTTTCTCAGTTATGTGTTGAAGGATGGATACAGCTGGATGTAGGATTTGCTAGATTTGGGTGAGATATTATGCTTCCCCTGTATCCCCGACACCTGATTGCATAACCGGAAGGTTCGGGAGTTTCATAGGTGGGAATTCTCGTAGCTCTAGTTCCTCTTCCACGGATATTGGTTTGAGATTGGGATTTCTTACCGATTTTTCGTTCTTGATCCGTACCTTGTTGATTTATTTCTCTACCTAATTCTACGTGGCTTCTCAATTTATGGATATGTGACCATTTCAAGAGGAATGCATTCGTTCATTTTGTTCGGATGTGAAGACTATATGTTGCAATTTTCATTCCGTTGGATTCAGCTTCATTTTATCTGTCTATGTGCTAACGGTGGTCAACCTCTTCAGGATGGCTCCCGCTAAGAGCACCAGTCAGAATCAGAATCAGGATCCGCCACCACCTCCACCTCCTCCGGAGGCATGGCAAGCTCTGATGGCCGCAACCAATGCAAACACACAGTTGATCATGCAAATTCTCCAAGAGCGCAATCAAGGAAACCAAGGGAACCAAGGCAACAATCAGAATCACTTTGCAACACTCAACCAGTTCCTTGCTAACGGGCCAAAGACATTCAGCAATTGTGTTGAGGCAACCGATGCTGACGATTGGCTCGTGGATCTATGCAAGCATTTCGAGTGCAGTAACGTCAGGCCTGAGGACTTCGTCAAGTTCGCTTCCTTCCAACTCAAAGATCAAGCTGCAGAATGGTTCCAGCAGTACAAGGATTCCAGAGGTGGACGTGTGTGATCACTTGGGATGAATTCCGTCAAGATTTCAGAGCTCACCATATACCTCAGAGCGTGGTTGAAAGCAAGCATGAGGAATTCCGCAACCTAAAGCAAGGCTCTTTGTCTGTCCAGGACTACACCAAGTTGTTCCAGAAGCTCGCCCGCTTTGCCAAGCAGGACGTCCTTGATGAGAAGAGCATGATATACCAGTTCAGGGGTGGTCTCAGAGAAGAAATTCATCTAGCTCTTGTTCTCTTCGAGCCCTTGAGATACGATGAGTTCTACAACATGGCATTGAAGCAAGAGGCTGCTCAATTGGGGTGTGATGCTTCCAAGAAGCGAGTCAGAGATGCTACTCCTTCTTCCTCTACTCAAGTGGCCAAGCAGCAGAAGTATTGGCTTCCTCCTCCTCCGTTTCGTCAGCCGTATCAGCAGAAGAGCAAAGGTGGCAGTGGTTCTTCCCACCCACCCAACCCTGGCTTTCAGAACAAGACTTCATCTCAAGCTCCAAGATCGAGTGCTCCGTATCACCGTCCGCTTTCAGAGGTCACGTGCAACAGGTGCCAACAGAAGGGTCACTATACCAACAAGTGTCTCAATCAGAGGCGTCTTCCTCCTCCTCCTCATGTCAGATCGGCAAGTACAGCTATGGTCAAGCATAACACCAAGTCCACCAAGGTCAACTTGATGAATGCAGCTCAGGCAGAGGATTCGTCAGATGTCATTATGGGTAACCTTCCTATTAACGATATTCCTGCCAAAGTTCTTTTTGAAACTGGTGCATCGCATTGTTTCATCTCGAGACCATTTGTTTCTAAGCATGAGTTGCCTTTACAAGATTTGCCTAGACAGTTATCTGTTGTTTCTTCGGGTAAATTCATGAATGCAAGCGCTATGGCCCCGGATGTTACTATCACGTTGGGCGATTACAAGTTTCTCTCTTCTCCGGTGGTTCTTGGTAATTCGGATATTGATCTTATTCTCGGAATGGATTGTCTTTCTAAGCACAAGGCACATCTTGACTGTGCGGCCAGGCAGATTCAATTGACTCATTCGTCTGAGGATGTAATTGTCTTTGCCGCTCGAGATAATACCATTCATCTGTTTTCTCTCAATGAGAAGGGTGAACTGGATGCTATCTCGCAAATTCCAGTCGTTTGCAAATATCAAGATGTCTTTCCAAAAGAGCTTCCAGGAATGCCTCCGCATCGGCCAGTTGAATTCTTCATTGATCTTGAGCCCGGCATGGAACCTGTGTGCAAGCGTCCTTACAAGCTCGGACCTGAAGAGTTGAAGGAGCTGAAGAAGCAACTCGATATTCAAGAGAGAATGGGTCTCATCCGGCCTAGTTCTTCTCCGTGGGGTTGTGGTGTTCTTTTTGTGAAGAAGAAGGATGGAACGGACCGGCTTTGTGTTGATTACCGTCCATTGAACAAGAAGACCATCAAGAACAAATACCCACTTCCCAACATCAACGAGCTGTTCGAACAACTCAAAGGTGCCCAAGTATTCTCCAAGCTTGATCTCCGTATGGGTTATCATCAGATTCGAATCCGTGAGCAAGATATTCCCAAGACGGCTTTCAGGACAAGCTATGGTTCATATGAATACACTGTCATGTCTTTTGGCCTCGTCAACGCTCCTCCGACTTTCTCTCGCATGATGAACTTCATCTTCAACGCCTACACCAATGACTTCGTTTTGGTCTATCTCGACGACATTCTGGTTTTCTCGAAGATCAAGGAAGATCATGCCAAGCACTTGCGTTTGGTGCTCGATAAGTTGAGGGAACACAAGTTCTACGCCAAGTTCTCCAAGTGCGAATTTTGGCTCGATGAGGTTCTTTATCTTGGTCATATCATCTCTGCCAAGGGCCTTGCGGTGAATCCTGAGAAGGTGTCTGCAATTGTGAATTGGGAACCTCCTCAGAACATGAAGCAACTCCGTAGCTTCCTCGGTCTCGCAAGTTATTGCCGAAGATTCGTTGAAAACTTTTCTAAGATCGCGAAGCCTCTCTCAAATCTTCTCCAGAAGCACTTCAAGTACGTTTGGTCTCCGGAGTGTGACATTGCCTTCAACACTTTGAAAGAGAAATTGATCACTGCTCCAGTTCTGACTCCGCCTGATGAATCCAAGCCGTACGAGGTCTTTTGTGATGCCTCTCTCCAAGGTCTTAGCGTAGTATTGATGCAAGAGAAGAAAGTTGTTGCTTATACCTCTCGCCAGTTGAAGCCCAATGAGAAGAACTACCCCACTCATGATCTAGAGTTGGGGGCAGTTGTGCATGCTCTTTTGACTTGGAGACATCTCTTATTGGGAAGAAAAGTGGACATTTTCACTGATCACAAGAGTCTCAAGTACATCTTCACTCAGCCTAATCTCAACCTCAGGCAAACTCGATGGGTCGAAATGATTCAAGAGTATAATCCGAGTATCGAGTATACTCCACGCAAGGCCAATGTGATTGCTGACGCATTGAGCAGAAAGGCTTATTGCAACAGTCTAATTCTCAAGCCTTATCAACCCGAGCTTTGTGAAGCTTTCCGCAAACTTAATCTACAAGTTTTTCCTCAAGGTTTCCTCGCCAACCTTCAAGTCTCTCCTACCTTGGAAGACCAGATTCGCCAAGCCCAGCTTCTTGATGCTATGGTGAAAAAGTTGAAGATTGGAATTGCCAAGAGTCAACCCAAGTACAAGTGCTACCGCCTTGATGACAAGGACACTCTCTTCTTCGAGGATCGTACGTACCCAAAGGTGAACTTCGTAAAGTGATCATGAACGAGGCTCACAATTCTCTCCTCTCCATCCACCCTGGGAGCACGAAGATGTATCAGGACCTCAAGAAGGCTTATTGGTGGACTCGAATGAAGCGCGAGATTGCTCAATTCGTGAATGAGTGTGATGTCTGTAGAAGAGTGAAGGCAGAACACCAAAGGCCAGCTGGTCTCCTCCAATCTCTTACCATTCCAGAATGGAAGTTTGACCACATTTATATGGACTTCGTGACTGGGTTTCCAAAGTCCAAGCGTGGCAATGATGCTATATTCGTTGTCATCGACAAACTCACCAAAGTGGCTCACTTTCTGCCTATCAAAGAGTCGATCACTGCAGCTCAATTGGCGGAACTCTATACCTCTCGAATTGTCTCTCTGCACGGTATTCCTCAAGTGATCTCTTCAGACCGTGGCAGCATCTTTACCTCCAAGTTTTGGGATTCTTTTCAGAAGGCCATGGGCACCAACATCCGCTTCAGCACAGCTTTCCATCCTCAAACTAGCGGTCAAGTCGAGTGTGTCAACCAGATTCTTGAAGATATGCTCAGGCCTTGTGTGATCTCCTTCGGCATAAAGTCGGAGGATTGTCTTCCTTATGCTGAATTCTCCTACAACAACAGTTTTCAAGCAAGTTCGGGCAAGGCCCCATTTGAAATTCTGTATGGCAGGAAGTGCCGTACCCCTCTCAACTGGTCCGAAACTGGTGAACGTTAGCTTCTCGGAAATGACTTAATCACAGAGGCAGAGGAGATGTGCAAAGTCATTCGAGATAACCTCAAAGCATCCCAATCCCGCCAGAAGAGCTACTATGATAGTAAGCACCGTGATTTGGCTTTCGAGATCGGAGATCATGTTTACCTCCGCGTCTCTCCTATGAAAGGTACTCGTCGCTTCGGTATCAAAGGGAAGCTTGCCCCCAGATACGTGGGACCTTTCAAGATTGTCAGCAAGAGAGGCGATCTCGCCTATCAACTCGAGCTTCCTTCAAACTTTGCAAATGTTCATGATGTGTTCCATGTCTCTCAGCTCCGAAAGTGCTTCAAGACTCCTGACCACACCATCAACTTCAAGGACATTGAGCTCCAAGAAGATCTCTCTTATCGTGAGCACCCAGTTGCTATTCTTGAAGAGACTGAACGCAAGACTCGCAAAAAGTCAATCAAATTTCTCAAAGTCAAGTGGTCACACCATTCCGACCGTGAAGCTACCTGGGAACGCGAGGATCACCTCCGTTCTGAGTACCCGGTGTTCTTTCAGTCCTAGATCTCGGGACGAGATCCTTTCGTAGTGGTGGAGTGTTGTAACACCCCAGATATGACTTTCCTAATATGTACTCCAACTCTTGCCGTTTCCGGCCTTAAGTTATTTTATTTTCTCGGGTTCGGGTTTTTGTCTCCATGTGTTGTTATCGTTGTCATGCATCTCATATCATGTCATCATGTGCATTGCATTTGCATACGTGTTCATCTCATGCATTCGAGCCTTTTCCCCGTTGTCCGTTTTCCATTCCGGCGCTTCGTTCTCCTCCGGTGGTCATTTCTACCTTTCTTTCATGTGTGGAGATTAAACATTTCTGGATTGGACCGAGACTTGCCAAGCGGCCTTGGTTTACTACCGGTAGACCGCCTGTCAAGTTTCGTACCATTTGGACTTCGTTTGATACTCCAACGGTTAACCGAGGGACCGTAAAGGCCTCGTGTGTGTTGCAGCCCAACACCCTTCCAAAGTGGCCCAAAACCCACTAAACATTCTCCATCATCTAGATCGTTCGATCACGATCGTGTGGCCGAAAACCGCACTCCATTTGAAGTCTCCTAGCTCCTTCTATGTATAAATAGGCCTTCCCCGTCCAAATCTCAGATCAAATCCACCCCTAACCCTAGTCTCCCCTTCCTTCGCATGCCGGACACGTCCGCACCGCCGCCCGCGCCAACCAGAAGGCCCCACGTGGCGGGGGCCGCCGCCCCCGCGCCACCGGCCCAGCGAGCCCGCGGGAGGCCCCCGAGCCCGCTTCCTCCGCCGCCAGGCCGCGCCTCCTCCCCGAGCCGCAGCTCCCGGCTCCGCCGCCTCCTTCACCAACTCCGGCGGCCGGAGCACCGCGCCGCACCGAGCTCCGGCGACCGCTTCCCGCGCCGGCGGCCGCTCCCTCCGCCGCCTCGCTGCTCCCCGCCGTCTCCGGCGACCCCTCCGGCCAGATCCGGGCAGGAGCCGGCCGGATCCGGCGCCCCGGTCACCTTCCCCGACGAACTCCGGCGGCCGTCGTCATTTTCGGCGACCTCGGCGTCCATGCGCTACAGTGTTCTCAGATCTGAGAATAGTATCTCGGTTGACTTTTGTTCCTAACCCTAGTTCATGTGCTCATGTTCATCATACTATATCTCCGCATCCATAGCTCCGTTTTGGGCATATAGCATATCAAAATGTTCGTCTCAAAGAGCACATCATTTCATTCCATTGCATCATTTTCATTTGAGTTCATCTTGATGCCCGAAATGCTGTTGGAAGAGGGCTACTTGAGATGATTGTCAGATCTGCTACTCCATTTAGATATTTGTCATTTTTGCCATGATTATTTTGTGCATGTTATGCCCATGAGTTCTACATATGTTTTGTTAAGGGTTTTCCCATCTTTCTAGAGGTGCAACCCATTTATTTTTGTGATGTGTATGGTGACTAGCACAAGCTTGCAAAGTGAGGCACTTGGTAATGCTGATTTCAGGGACTTAGCATTCCCACCAAGTCCTTGAGCTGTTTATCTCATATGGCCATATGTTCATGTTGTTTCCTAGTGATCCCTACCTCTTTTAAGGATGATCAGTAAGGATGTTTTGTTAATCTTGTAGTGCTCTATCCATCCATGCCTTTGTTTGCAATTATGGAGCACCCTAGCTTGAGTCAATCGAGCTCTACTTTTGCTACTTCGTGAATCTGGGCAGATTGTCTACTTGTTAGCGATTTTGCCAAGGATGTTGTAGTTGATCCATGCATGCTATGCTATTGTTCTTGCCATGTCTAGCTTGTATTTTGTGTATTCTTGATGGGGGTATGCTTATATTATCATGACTTACCCTGTGGTGAGTGCATTGAGCTCGTAAACATGCCTACTTGATATCTGTTTTCAGCATGCTCCAGTTTTCACTAAGTCTGAGAACTGATTATGTTTTTGCCATGTTCACATGCTTGCAATTGTATTTTCTGATCCCTTTTGGATCAAGGTCACTAAGGGAGTTTTGTTAAGCTATTTGAGTAGCTCCATGCCATGCTTTACTTTGCCATGTTATGGTCCTGTAGCATGTAGTTTTGTTGTTCCGAAGAGTGCTACCTGATCTGAAATTCCAGACAAGTGTTAATTTCACTAAAGTCTGAAATCTGTTTGCCATATGCATTTTTGCCATGCTTGTTTGAACCTGTTAATGGATGAATTGGCTGTAGCTCAGTGCTAGACTTTTGTTAAGAATCATGAATGAATCCCTGCCATGTATTTTGTTGTCATGTTTGGGTGCTGTAGCATGTTCATCTTGTTGCATTTAGATGACTACTTGTTGTAAATCGCAGAACGTGGTCATATTTGAATTGCTTGCCATTTCCAAACCGTAACTCCGATTCCGGCGTTCTTTATATCGTTTTCAAGCGATTTCATCTCATCTTTCCAGTGGCTAACTTGTATTCCCAAGATGAGGCCAGGTTCATGCATCCCTTGTTAAATCTTGCATATGCATCCCGCATCGCATCCCGCATAGCATACCATCCTTGCATCATATTGTTTGATCCTTGCACGTGGTCGATTGTGTCCTTGTTGCTTGTTTGTGTTGTTTGGGTAGAGCCGGGAGACGAGTTCGCTAACGAGGAGCCCGTTGAGTTTGCTTTCGAGGATCCAGTCAACTCTAACAACTCTGCAGGCAAGATGATCTTACCCTCGAAATCACTACTATCTTTGCTTTGCTAGATGCTCGCTCTTTTGCTATGCCAATGCTACGATGCCTACCACTTGCTTTCAAGCCTCCCAAATTGCCATGTCAAACCTCTAACCCACCATGTCCTAGCAAACCGTTGATTGGCTATGTTACCGCTTTGCTCAGCTCCTCTTATAGCGTTGCTAGTTGTAGGTGAAGATTGGAGACCGTTCCTTGTTGGAACATTATTTTACTTGTTGGCATATCATTATATTGCCTTGTTATCTTAATGCATCTATATACTTGGTAAAGGGTAGAAGGCTCGGCCTCTCGCCTAGTGTTTTGTTCCACTCTTGCCACCCTAGTTTCCGTCATATCGGTGTTATGTTCCCGGATTTTGCGTTCCTTACGCGGTTGGGTTATAATGGGAACCCCTTGACAGTTCGCCTTGATTAAAGCTTTTCCAGCAATGCCCAACCTTGGTCTTACCATTTTCCACCTAGCCTCTTTTTCCCTTGGGTTTCCGGAGCCCGAGGGTCATCTTATTTAAACCCCCCCGGGCCAGTGCTCCTCTGAGTGTTGGTCCAACCGAGCGATGTCCGGGGCTACCAGGGGCAACTCTGGGCTGGCCTACCCGACGTCTGGCTCATCTGAGTGTGCCCTGAGAACGAGATATATGCAGCTCCTATCGGGATTTGTCGGCACATTCGGGCGGTGTTGCTGGTCTTGTTTTAACCTGTCGAAGTGCCTCCTCTTCTCGCTCTCTTATGCGAACAGGATAGCCCCCATATTTTGCTAGTCGCTTGCTGCAGCTCCACATATTTACCTTGCCTTACCTATAAGCTTAAATAGTCTTGATCGCGAGGGTGCGAGATTGCTGAGTCCCTGTGGCTCACAGATTACTATTAAACCAGATGCAGGGCCTGATGATTCCGCTCCAGGTGACGCGCTTGAGCTCAAGTGGGAGTTCGACGAGGACTCTCAACGATACTATGTTTCCTTTCCTGATGATCAGTAGTGGTGCCCAGTTGGGGGTGATCGGGACCGTGTCGCATATTGGGTTGTCTTTTATTTTGGCGCCGTAGTCGGGCCATGGGTGTTTGAATGATGTAATGTTATTTATGTACCTTGATTGACGTGGCGAGTGTAAGCCAACTATGTTATATCCCCTTTTATTAATTATATTACATGGGATGTTTGTGAAGATTGCCTAACTTGCGACATATGCCTTCAATGCGATTATGCCTCTAAGTCGTGCCTCGATACGTGGGAGATATAGTCGCATCGAGGGTGTTACAGTCAGTCTATGGTTTTCGGGCCCGGAGTGACTAGGCTTGTTATGTACGACTAGATAGCCATCGTCGCATGTCGGGGCACGTCCTCGCGATCCGTAGTTTGATCTGGTATGTCCTGTTCTGTTGTCCAGGTCTTGTCGAAGGTCATATGTATGACCTCGAGCTGTTTTGCCTCTGCCTTTATGATGAGGCGGGGCTGGTTGGTGTTTGCCTTGAGTTGCGGCTTTATCCTAACCACGTGGTGGTCGGTCAGCCGCATTGCGCGATGATGGTATGTGCTCCGGTGCGTCGTCGTCGAACTGAGGCAGTAATTTGCGCCTCGGGTAGCTTTTGGCTGGGCGCTTGAGGCCGTGTTCTTCGGCTGCCAAGACATCAGTCCATCTGTCATTGAGTAGATCTTGGTCAGCTTGAAGCTGCTGCTGCTTCTGTTTCAGGCTCCTTGCAGTGGCTATTAGCCGGCGTTCAAAGCGCTCCTGCTCCTGAGGTTCCTTAGGCATGAGGAAATCCTCGCTGCCGAGGCTCGCCTCATCCTCGAAGAGCGAAAGGTAATTACCGTTCTCCGAGTCTTCGTGTGTGGCCTTTCCATCAGGGCTAACTTGCCCATCTTCCAGTTCGTTTTGTACAGCTGTTGCATCGACGGTGTCTTTGTTGTCTTCGGCACCTTTCGGAGTGTTATTTTCCCATGTGCCAGTATCGCCGTCTATTCCATGACGCGACTTAGAGTGGCGCCGCTGACGCCGGCATTTTGGTTGTGTCACAGGAGGTTCATCCTCAACTGGATCTTCTTTCCCATCGTCGTTAGTTCTTTTAGGTGTATCCACCATGTACACGTCGTAGGAAGAAGTGGCCGTCCAGCGTTTGGTAAACGGTGGGTCTTGGCCGGCTCCTCATCGGCATCGTCGTCTGTACTGTCGATGTCTTCAGAGCCTTAGTCGAGCGTGTAGGTTAAGTCTTCGACAATGTGTATGAAGTGGGCGGTGGGTGGGAAGCAAAATTCTCCATTATCAATCTCCAGTTCGAACCGAATACGGTTCGGATGTGAGCCCCCCGCTAAGGATAGTTGATACGTCTCCAAGGTATCTATAATTTTTGATTGCTCCATGCTATTATATTATCTATTTTGGATGTTAATGGGCTTTATTTTAAACTTTTATATCATTTTGGGACTAACCTATTAACCGGAGGCCCAGCCCAAATTGCTGTTTTTTTTTCTATTTCAGTGTTTCGCAGAAAATGAATATCAAACGGAGTCCAAATGGAATGAAACCTTCGGGAACATGATTTTCTCAACAAACGTGATCCAGGAGACTTGGAGTGGGCGTCAAGAAACAATCGAGGAGGCCACGAGGCAGGGGGCGCGCCCTCCACCCTCGTGGGCCCCTCGTTGCTCCACCGACCTACTTCTTCCTCCTATATAAGTCCTCGTGCCTCCCAAACATCCAGGAGCACCACGAAAACCTAATTCCACCACCGCAACCTTCTGTACCCGAGAGATCCCATCTTGGGGCCTTTTCCGGAGCTCCGCCGGAGGGGGCATTGATCACGGAGGGCCTCTACATCAACTCCATTGCCTCTCCCGTGATGTGTGAGTAGTTTACTTCTGACCTTCAGGTCCATAGTTATTAGCTAGATTGCTTCTTCTCTCTCCTTGGATCTCAATACAAAGTTCTCGTCGATCTTATGGGAGATCTATTCGATGTAAATTTCTTTTGCGGTGTGTTTGTCGAGATCTAATGAATTGTGGGTTTATGATCAAGTTTATGTATGAACAATATTTGAATCTCCTCTGAATTCTTTCATGTATGATTGGTTATCTTTGCAAGGCTCTTCGAATTATCAGTTTGGTTTGGCCTACTAGATTGATCTTTCTTGCAATGGGAGAAGTGCTTAGCTTTGGGTTCAATCTTGCGGTGTCCTTTTTCAGTGATAGCGGGGGCTGCAAGGCTCGTATTGTATTGTTTCCATCGAGGATAAAAAGATGGGGTTTATATCATATTGCATGAGTTTATCCCTCTACATCATGTCATCTTACTTAAAGCATTACTCTGTTCTTATGAACTTAATACTCTAGATGCATGCTGGATAGCGGTCGATGTGTGGAGTAATAGTAGTAGATGTAGAATCGTTTCGGTCTACTTGTCGCGGACGTGATGCCTATATACATGATCATACCTAGATATTCGCATAACTATGCTCAATTCTATCAATTGCTCGACAGTAATTCGTTTACCCACCGTAATACTTATGCTCTTGAGAGAAGACACTAGTGAAACCTGTGGCCCCCGGGTTGACAACCGCTTTATCGGTTTGGTTGCGAGGTTCTTATTTGTTTGTGTAGGTGCATGGGACTCGAGCGTGATCTCCTACTGGATTGATACCTTGGTTCTCAAAAACTAAGGGAAATACCTACGCTACTTTACTGCATCACCCTTTCCTCTTTAAGGGAAAACCAACGCAATGCTCAAGAGGTAGCAAGAAGGATTTCTGGCGTTGTTGCCGGGGAGATTCGCGCCAAGTCATGTCAAGATTTGACTCCCGACAACGAGCCATTTCTGGCATCGTTGTCGGGGAGTCTACGCACAAGTCAAGACATACCAAGTACCCATCACAAACTCTCATCCCTCGCATTACATTATTTGCCATTTGCCTCTCGTTTTCCGCTCCCCACTTCACCCTTGCCGTTTTATTCGCCCTCTCTTTTTCGTTTGCCTTTTTTCGCTTGTTTCTTGTTTGCTCGTGTGTTGGATTGCTTGCTTGTCACGATGGCTCAAGATAATACTCCCTCCGTAAACTAATATAAGAGCATTTAGATTACTATTTTAGTTATCTAAACACTCTTATATTAGTTTGCAGAGGGAGTACTAAATTGTGTGACTTTACCTATACCAACAACAATGATTTTCTTAGCACTCCGATTGCTCCTCTTACTGATGCTGAATCTTGTGAAATTAATGTTGCTTTGTTGAATCTTGTCATGAAAGATCAATTCGCCGGCCTTCCTAATGAAGATGCCGCTACCCATCTAAATAGCTTTGTTGATTTGAGTGATATGCAAAAGAGGAAAGATGTGGACAATGATATTGTTAAATTAAAGCTATTTCCTTTTTCCCTTAGAGATCGTGCTAAAGCTTGGTTTTCGTCTTTGCCTAAAAATAGTACTGATTCATGGAATAAGTGCACAGATGCTTTTATCTCTAAGTATTTTCCTCCCGCTAAAATCATCTCTCTTAGAAACGATTTTATGAATTTTAAGCAACTTGATCATGAACATGTTGCACAAGCTTGGGAGAGGATGAAATTAATGATACATAATTTCCCTCCACATGGTTTGAATCTTTGGATGATTATACAAAAAATTGATGCCGGATTGAATTTTGCTTCTAGAAATTTTTTAGATTCGACCGCGGGACACACTTTTATGGAAATCACTTTAGGAGAAGCTACTAAACTCCTAGATTATATTATAATTAATTATTCTCAATGGCGCATTGAAAGATCTATTAAAAAAGTGCATGCGATAGAAGAAATTAATGTTTTAAGTGGAAAGATGGATGAACTTATGAAATTGTTTGCTAATAAGAGTGTTTCATGTGATCCTAATTATGTGCATTTGTCTATCTTGATTGAGAATAATAATGAATCTATGGATGTGAATTTTGTTGGTATGAATAATTTTGATAACAACGCGTATAAAGAAAAATTTAATCCTAGGCCGTTCCCTAATAATCTATTATTTAACTATTATTATTTAATTAAAACAAGAGGCAAACAAGCCATTACGTTCGTTCACACAGAATAAATTATCTTGACCATTAATGTTATATACTAACGGCCAAGATTTAATGATGTAAACATTACACACAAATATTGTTATGTACCAACAATTAGCCATGTCACGTACCAATAGCGTGATGGACGGGATCACATGAGAGGTAAACTGAGAAGTTCAGATTGGCAAGAGATTCTCTAAAAAAATATTGTCAAAAAAGATTGGCGAGGAAAAAAAGGAAATTAGAAAGGGTAAGCCGACCGGAGTTAAAAAGGGTCCTGCTACAGCGTATGCGTATAGGCAAGTCGAAGCCTATTGTGCGGCGTACGTGCGTAGGCCACACAAATCCTATTATGAGTAGGACAAGGACAGATTATTAGAAATACTATCTGGATCGATGGTACATGCATATATACCTAGGATTCCAGCTTTTTGAAGTGATGACTACCTCAGGCTTCACGCGACCTCGCCGCCGGCGAGCCGGCAAGCGGCCAAAATGCAATTATGACTGTACCTAAAACATTGTTTACCTAGCTACTGGATATGTATAATTGTATCAGCGGTAGTGTGGCTACGCGACAATGGAAGAGGCGCATGTGGCTGGACAGAAACCAGACGGCATGGCCACGGAAGGACTCGGCGATTGTGGCGGCGCGGTCAATTCGGGTTAAGAGGTAAACACTGGGTGCTTTGACCGAGCACAACACAAACACACACGTACACATGTGTCTAGATGTGAACAAGACACGTTGATTAATCTATCTCCCGCTAAGCACCCTAGGTGGTACCAACTACTGCATGCGTTATACCAGCTAGGCTACATATTATGTATGCATGTCATGCGTTTGTGAGATATATGTGTTTCTTTTTTGCAGCGGTACAAGATATATACGTGTTTTTTCTTTGCAGTGGTATATACATTTGTTTTAATTTTTTAGATGGGATATGCATTATGCATGTGTGTGAAATTATTCGGTTGTGAAGTAACCACATATTTCTTAGATGGCCAATGTTCTGGACTTTTTCTTACAAAATCCATTGGATTAAGAATCAATGATCATATAATGTTTAGATAGATTAAAAAAATGAAATTGCGATGATCAGCTATATTAAAGATCTACAAAATGAATTTCCTCATGCTTTGCTTTTATGTGATATTCTTGAGCATATATTTCTTTTCTCTCTTCAACGGTTCAACCTGCACTGTAAATTTTTATATATGGTTCAGCTAACAAATGACATGCTTTTGGGGTGATTTTAAGCGTATTTTTCTCTTTTTAAGAAACAATTACTTTTACTATATATTAGTAGTTTAACATATATCGGTTTCTAATACAAAGGTTAAAAATATATACACCATTGATTTAGATAATAGTGGTTGAGTTGAAAGACCAAAAATTGCCAAAAACAATAGGAATTACAATTATTTGCATCGGACATCTCGGTCAAAAGAAAACAATTATTTGCATCAGACACGTACATGATCTAGCCAGCCATCGTGTCACCGGTTATCCTGGCAAAAAAACATGGCACAAAGATGCGCTACATGTGTGTGTTCCCTAGAATAAAAAAGTATACATTTTTTATAGGATACGAGACAGAAAAATCAATCAAGCTCCTGCATACATGTCCGTATTAGAATCTACAGTAAATCACAAAGCAAAGCAGACAGTTCAAAACAAAAAGCAAAGGAAGAAAAAAAAGGCTTTACGCCCAACCAAATAGCAGTCGGTGCTGTGTTGCATCACTGACATCATGGGTCATGTTAGCAGTTGACATCATTGGTGCTGACAGCACCAACCAATTTAATATATTTTTTCAAATTGGAATTTGTTGCATAATTTAAACTGAAATATCTGTAAAATGTAAAGAACGTAACTATTTAGTTAAAATAATTCAAACTACGATATTAAGAATGTGACTATTTTACAAATGAATTTTTGAAAGAGAACGAATGTTAGTAGTTTGGCTTTTGTACAAAAATCCCATCTGTAAACTATAGAATCTAATTCAAAATGAGCTATATTAAATATTCATTTTTATATGGATGAATAACACATATCTTTTTATATGTGATTTTTGAAATTTGAATAAATGGAAAGTAGCAACCTACATAATACATATATATATATATAGTCCATAAATAGCAAAGCTCAAAATATACTCTAATATCACATAATAGATCCGAGTACTATATACATAATTCTAATTGGTATATACAGGTGGGAAGTAATTTCAATGTACATATTTTGAATATCATTTGAAGTCAACAATATGCAATATTTATTAACAGAGGAAAAAGGCCAATGTATGAAAGCGACCAGGAAGTGGTAAATACAGAAGGGACACAAGTGTATTTGCATCTGTACCCATCACAAAAAGGGTATGGACATCATATGGTAAAGTGAACCGGTAGATCTCTGGGAGTGTGATATGTATAAGATGGAGCATACCATGTCAAAGAAGGAAAATGTTGTTGTGGCAACAATAACAAATCTTGGAATTAAAAATCATTGGAAGTGTATAATAATAAATCAAGTTAGTTTTCCTTAGGAATGAAATTTGACACTAACGACATGTGGCAATCAGAATTTACAGAAGTAAGAGTATTTAAGCGTTGAAGAGTAGTTAGTAAATTTTGGTGATTATGTAAGGATGAAGGCACTAAGTTGATGGCCAATTGACGACATGCATTTCGGAAAATTGATTTTTTTTGTAAAGCATTTAGATACATGAAGGACACACAAATAGAACAATGTAATCTGTAATTAATATCACAGATGATGTGGCAGGTGGATGAAAGGAAGTTTAAACTGATATAATTCTGGATGGAAAATTCTGGAGGAGATATTTAGAAAGCATCAGAACATGTTCATACTTTAGTTTTCTAACTACACGTTGGTGACAAAACATAAATGCATACAGTGACAACAATGTGTGCTTCAAACTTTTCTAACATTAGCGTTACCGTAGATTATTTTAATTTCCAAGTAAAATGTACATTTTATTTTCCTTGCAGATTGTTTTTGTGACAATATTATTTATAATTTTATCCAGACACATCCATAAAATACATAATTAAAAAATGTGCGCCCAAAAGCGAGTCAAAATCTATGAGGATGTCTATATACAAATAAATAAGATCTAGCCGCGCAAATGCGCGGGTCACACTACTAGTTCCTCTAATAATTATGATAATTCCTACAACAATTCTTATGGAAATTTTAATAAGATGCCCTCTGAATTTGAGACTAGTGTTAAGGAGTTTATGAATTCGCAAAAGAATTGCAATGCTTTGCTTGAGGAAAAATTGCTTAAGGTTGATGAATTGGCTAGGAACGTTGATAGAATTTCTCTTGATGTTGATTCTTTGAAACTTAGATCTATTCCACCTAAGTATGATATCAATGAGTCTCTCAAAGCCATGAGAATTTTCATTGATGAGTGCAAAGAAAGAACCGCTAGGATGCGTGCTAAGAACGATTGCTTTGTGAAACCATGTTCTTCTAGTTTTCATGATAATAAGGATGAAGATCTAACAGTGATTGATGTGTCTCCTGTTAAGTCTTTGTTTTGCAATATGGATCTTGATAATGATGGGACTGAAGATGAGCCACCTTTACGTAGAAGGTGTTCCAAAAATTCAGAGTTTTTAGATCTTGATGCAAAATTTGGTAAAAGTGGGATTGAAGAGATTAAAACTTTAGATATTAATGAACCCACTATTTTGTATTTCAAGAAATTTAATTATGATAATTGCTCTTTGATAGATTGTATTTCCTTGTTGCAATCCGTGCTAAATTCTCCTCATGCCTATAGTCAAATTAAAGCTTTTACTAAACATATCGTTGATGCTTTGATGCAATCTTATGAAGAAAAACTTGAGTTGGAAGTTTCTATCCCTAAAAAACTTTATGATGAGTGGGAACCTACAATAAAAATTAAAATTAAAGATCATGAGTGCTATGCTTTGTGTGATTTGGGTGCTAGTGTTTCCACGATTCCAAAAACTTTGTGTGATTTGCTAGGTTTCCGTGATTTTGAGGATTGTTCTTTAAACTTGCACCTTGCGGATTCCACTATTAAGAAACCTATGGGAAGAATTAATGATGTTCTTATTGTTGCAAATATGAACTATGTTCCCGTAGATTTCATTGTTCTTGACATTGATTGCAATCCTTCATGTCCTATTATTCTTGGTAGACCTTTCCTTAGAAAGATTGGTGCAATTATTGATATGAAGGAAGGGAACATTAAATTCCAATTTCCATTAAGGAAAGGCATGGGACACTTTCCTAGAAAGCTAATTAAATTACCATATGAATCTATTATGAGATCCACTTATGGATTGCATACCAAAGATGGCAAAACCTAGATCTATCCTTGCTTTTATGCCTAGCTAGGGGCGTTAAACGATAGCGCTTGTTGGGAGGCAACCCAATTTTATTTTTATTACTTGCTTTTTGCTCCTGTTTAGTAATAAATAATTTATCTAGCCTCTGTTTTGGTTGTGTTTTTTGTGTTTAATTAGTGTTTGTGCCAAGTAGAACCGTTGGGAAGACTTGGGGAAAGTCTTTTTGATCTTGCTGTAAAAAAAGAAACTTTAGCGCTCACGAGAATTTCTGCCATTTTAATTTGGAGAGTGCTATTTAGTTAATTATTTTTGCAGATGATTAATAGATGAATTACTCACGTCCAGAAATTTGTTTTAGAATTTTTGGGGTTCCAGAAGTTTGCGTTAGCTACAGATTACTACAGGATTTTCTGTTTTTGACAGATTCTGTTTTTCGTGTGTTGTTTGCTTATTTTGATGAATCTATGGCTAGTAAAAGAGCTTATAAACCATAGAGAAGTTGGAATACATTAGGTTTAACACCAATATAGATAAAGAATGAGTTCATTACAGTACATTTTAATGGTGTTTTGTTTTCTTTCGCTAACGGAGCTCACAAAATTTTCTATTTTGAGTATTGTGTTGTGAAGTTTTCAAGTTTTGGGTAAAGTCTTGATGGATTATGGAACAAGGAGTGGCAAGAGCCTAAGCTTGGGATGCCCATGGCACCCTAAGGTAAAATTCAAGGACACCAAAAATCCTAAGCTTGGGGATGCCCCAGAAGGCATCCCTTCTTTCGTCATTGTCCATCGGTAACTTTACATGGAGCTATATTTTTATTCACCAAATGATATGTGTTTTGCTTCGAGAGTCTTGTATGATTTGAGTCTTTGCTTTTTAGTTTACCGCAATCATCCTTCTGGTACACACCTTTTGAGAGAGACTCGCATGATTTGAAATTTGTTAGAATACTCTATGTGCTTCACTTATATCTTTTGATCTATATAATTTTTGCTCTAGTGTTACACTTATATCTTTTAGAGCACGGTGGTGGTTTTATTTTATAGAAATAATTGATCTCTAATGCTTCACTTATATTATTTTGAGAGTCCCTTAGAACAACATGGAAAATTTCTTTTAGGAATAATATAAAAACTTTCATAGAAGTGCATTGAATACTATGAGAAGTTTGATACTTGATAATTGTTTTGAGATATGGAGATGGTGATATTAGAGTCATGCTAGTTGAGTAGTTGTGTTGAGAAATACTTGTGTTGAAGTTTGTGATTCCCGTAGCATGCACGTATGGTGAACCGTTATGTGATGAAGTCGAAGCATGATTTATTTATTGATTGTCATCCTTATGAGTGGCGGTCGGGGACGAGCGATGGTCTTTTCCTACCAATCTATCCCCCTAAGAGCATGCGCGTAATAATTTGTTTCGATAACTAATAGATTTTTGCAATAAGTATGTGAGTTCTTTATGACTAATGTTGAGTCCATGGATTATACGCACTCTCACCGTTCCACCATTGCTAGCCTCTCTAGTATCGCGCAACTTTCGCTGGTACCTTAAACCCACCATATACCTTCCTCAAAACAGCCACCATACCTACCTATTATGGCATTTCCGTAGCCATCCCGAGATATATTGCCATGAAACCTTCCACTGTTCAGTTATTGTGACATGCTTCATCATTGTCATATTGCTCGCATGATCATGTAGTTGACATCGTATTTGTGGCAAAGCCACCGTTCATAAACCTTCATACATGTCACTCATTCATCATTGCACATCCCGGTACACCGCCGGAGGCATTCACATAGAGTCATATTTTGTTCTAAGTATTGAGTTGTAATTCTTGAGTTGTAAGTAAATAAAGTTTGATGATCATCATTATTAGAGCAGTGTCCCAAGTGAGGAAAGGATGATGGAGACTATGATTCCCCACAAGTCGGGATGAGACTCCGGACGAAAAAAATGAGGCCAAAAAAAGAGAAAAGGCCCAAATAAAAAAAATGAATTAGAGAAAAAGAGAGAAGGGACAATGCTACGATCCTTTTTCCACACTTGTGCTTCAAAGTAGCACCATGATCTTCATGATAGAGAGTCTCCTATCATATCACTTTCATATACTAGTGGAAAATTTTCATTATAGAACTTGGCTTGTATATTCCAATGATGGGCTTCCTCAAAATGCCCTAGGTCTTCATGAGCAAGCGAGTTGGATGCACACCCACTTAGTTTCTTTTGTTGAGCTTTCAGATACTTATAGCTCTAGTGCATCCGTTGCATGGCAATCCCTACTCACTCACATTGATATCTATTGATGGGCATCTCCATAGCCCGTTGATAAGCCTAGTTGATGTGAGACTATCTTCTCCTTTTTTGTCTTCTCCACAACCACCATTCTATTCCACATATAGTGCTATGTTCATGCCTCACGCTTATGTATTGCGTGATGATTGAAAAAGTTTGAGAACATCAAAAGTATGAAACAATTGCTTGGCTTGTCATCAGGGTTGTGCATGATTTAAATATTTTATGTGGTGAAGATAGAGCATAGCCAGACTATATGATTTTGTAGGGATAACTTTCTTAGGCCATGTTATTTTGAGAAGACATGATTGCTTAGTTAGTATACTTGAAGTATTATTATTTTTATGTCAATATTAAAATTTTATCTTGAATCTTTCGGATATGAACATTCATGCCACAATAAAGAAAAATTACATTGAGAAATATGTTAGAAAGCATTCGACATCAAAAATTCTTCTTTTATCATTTACCTACTCGAGGACGAGCATGAATTAAGCTTGGGGATGCTAGATACGTGTCCAATGTATATATAATTTTTGATTACTCCATGCTATTATATTATCTATTTTGGATGTTAATGGGCTTTATTTTACACTTTTATATCATTTTTGGGACTAACCTATTAACCGGAGGCCCAGCCCAAATTGTTGTTTTTTGCCTATTTCAGTGTGTCGCAGAACAGGAATATCGAACGGAGTCCAAACGGAATGAAACCTTCGGGAACGTGATTTTCTCAACAAACGTGATCCAGGAGACTTGGAGTGGGCATCAAGAAACAATCAAGGAGGCCACGAGGAAGGGGGGCGCGCCTACCCCCTTGGGCATGCTCTCCACCCTCGTGGGCCCCTCGTTGCTCCACGGACCTACTTCTTCCTCCTATATAAGTCCACGTACCCCCCAAATAACCAGGAACACAATGAAAACCTAATTCCACCACCGCAACCTTCTGTACCCAAGAGGTACCATCTTGGGGCCTTTTCCGGAGCTCTGTCGGAGGGGGCATTGATCACGGAGGGCCTCTACATCAACTCCATGGCCTCTCCGGTGATGTGTGAGTAGTTTACTTCAGACCTTCGGGTCCATTGTTATTAGCTAGATGGCTTCTTCTCTCTCTTTGGATCTCAATACAAAGTTCTCCTCGATCTTCTTGGAGATCTATTCGATGTAATCCTCTTTTGCGGTGTGTTTTTCGAGATCCGATGAATTGTGGGTTTATGATCAAGTTTATCCATGAACAATATTTGAATCTCCTCTGAATTCTTTTATGTATGATTGGTTATCTTCGCAAGTCTCTTCGAATTATCAGTTTGGTTTGGCCTACTAGATTGATCTTTCTTGCAATGGGAGAAGTGCTTAGCTTTGGGTTCAATCTTGCGGTGTACTTTCATAGTGACAGCAGGGGAAGCAAGGCACGTATTGTATTGTTGCCATCGAGGATAAAAAGATGGGGTTTATATCATATTGCACGAGTTTATCCCTCTACATCATGTCATCTTACTTAAAGGATTACTCTGTTCTTATGAACATAATACTCTAGATTCATGCTGGATAGCGGTCGATGTGTGGAGTAATAGTAGTAGATGCATAATCGTTTCGGTCTACTTGTCGCGGACGTGATGCCTATATACATGATCATACCTAGATATTCTCATAACTATGCTCAATTCTATCAATTGCTCGATAGTAATTCGATTAGCCACCATAATACTTATGCTCTTGAGAGAAGCCACTAGTGAAACCTATGGCCACTGGGTCTATCTTACATCATATTAATTTTTCAACACTTAGCTATTTCTATTGACGTTTATTTTACTTTGCATCTTTATTTCTCTTTATCATAAAAATACCAAAAAAATTATCTTATCATATCTCACTCTCGTAAGTGACCATGAAGGGATTGACAATGCCTTTATCACGTTGGTTGTGAGGTTCTTATTTGTTTGTGTAGGTGTGTGGGACTCGAGCGTGATCTCCTACTGGATTGATACCTTGGTTCTCAAAAACTGAGGGAGATACTTACGCTACTTTACTACATCACCATTTCCTCTTCAAGGGAAAACCAATGCAGTGCTCAAGAGGTAGCAATAGTGCTCTTAACGAGTTTAACACGTCGCCCAAGGGCGAGTCTCGGAAGATGTTCGCGGAGATGAATTCGACGATCGATGACCGATCAAGCTCGACCTATGCGGACGCACAAGGTTCGAAACCTGTAGCCCGAGACGAGTCCGTAGCTCCGGTGTCATAGATGTCACTTGAAGTTAAGTCTGTGTGCACCTTCGACGCTGCTGAGTCTGCGGCTTCCGCGGAGGGGTTGAGCTTCCCATCTTCGGATGGCGCGATCTGCTCCGGATTTATGGCTAGAGCAGCTACAGGTACTATCTCCTGCGTATGGACCGATGACAGATTTACGTCATGTTCATCGTGGTGGCAGGGAGCGGCTGCCGTGGTCTTGAATCCGTCGAAGATCAAGTCTCCACGGATATCTGCGACATAGTTCAAGCTTCCGAATCTGACCTGGTGTCCAGGGGCGTATCTTTTGATCTGCTCCAGATGGCCAAGCGAGTTCGCCCGCAGTGCAAAGCCGCCGAGCACAAAGATCTATCCGGGGAGGAAGACTTCCCCTTGAACAACATTGTTGTAGATGATTGAATGAGCCATCAAATCTTTTGGGGACGGCACAGTGGAACTCTCAATGAAAGCACCAACGTCGGTGTCAAAACCGGCGGATCTCGGGTAGGGGGTCCCGAACTATGCGTCTAGGATCGATGGTAACAGGAGACGGGGGACACAATGTTTACCCAGGTTCGGGCCCTCTCTATGGAGGTAATGCCCTACTTCCCGCTTGATTGATCTTGATGAATATGAGTATTACAAGAGTTGATCTACCACGAGATCGTAATGGCTAAACCCTAAAAGTCTAGCCTGACTATGATTATGAGGATGTATCTACAGACCTAGCCCTCCGATTTATATAGGCATAGGAGGGATCCAGGGTTACACAAGGTCGGTTACAGAGAAATGAATCTTCATATTTGGTCGCCAAGCTTACCTTCATGCTAAGGAGAGTCCCATCTGGACACGGGTAGAGTCTTCTGTCTTTGTATCTTTACGTCCCATCAGTCTGGCCCATATCCAATAGATCGGTCACCCGAGGACCCCTTAGTCCAGGACTCCCTCAGTGGCCTCGCCCCTTGCCGGGCTCGCCTGCCCGGCAAGGGAGGCCCTTCTCTTGCCGATATCTTGCTCCTTAGGCTCAACCTTGGTCCATCTGAGCTGCATGTTGGCTCTTAAAATCTCTTGGTTTTCCAATCTCTGACTTAAGCTGGTGCTTCAATCTTGATCTTGTGCCTGTGCACAGTTGCAACAGACCCAGGGTTTATTGCACTGATAGAAGCCCCCGGGCCTTCCCCGAATGCGCTGCTGAGCATCATCGGGGTAAGGCCTAATAAGTGCACAGGCAAAGGTTGCTGAAGGGGTTGGACCCTTAAGTTTTCCATTGCTGCTTCATCATCCTTGATTCCAGGCCAATTTCTGGTTTTCCCCTGTGTGGCTTAAAGCCAACAGTGGTGGGGTTGCTCTAGTAACGACCCGTGAATGACTTTAACGCACGGGGTAGAAACTGCCAATTTATTCTTCCCACAGTGCGCCCTTATCCTTAGCCACGTATGAGACATGCACCGCGCGGGGTAGGTAACAGAGGCGCATGTCGCGGGAGAGTACCATGGGAAGGGCCCGCCTATCTTGAATTGGGGGAGGAGGGCTGTTATTACCCGTGGAGGGAGACGCTGCCCCTCCTCGCCCGGACTATAAAAGGGAGGAGCGGAGGAGGGCAGAGTCATCCATTTTCTGTGGTCCTCCTCTCCTCATATTTTGTTTCTGCTGGTCATGCTTGAGAAGGAAGCCTGGGGCCAGCCCTCAGGCTCGAGGCATACGTCGCCTCACGCTGGTGCTGAGGCTTGGGGAGTGAGCCTGGTCCTTGGCGTGGCGAATCTTTTGGCATCTCCGAGGCTCGTCTGGGAGGAGGGGCTGGAGATCATTGGTAATCCCAGCATCGCCCTCCCGGAGGTCTCAGGGATGACATCGACGAGAGGTGTGCCTTCCTGCCTGCCAGGGGGGCGCGATACGCCTCGTACCTCCTGGTCGTCCTCGTTGCTAGCTGTTTCTCCGCTGGAGGCGCCGGGCCGGAGTCTTGGCGCTTCCCGGGAGCAGCGGTGGTGAGGAGAAAGCGAGGGAAGATGGAGAAGGCGGGTGGCAGGGGGTCAGGTCGGAGTACGATGACGTGGATGCCTCCGCCTTCTACCATCGACCTGCCGTCTCGACTTTCCACTCTTCACCTCCCTCCCCGGCATCGTCATCACCAGCCTCTTTGGGTGATAGCCGGGGAGGGATGTTCTCTTGGTGCCATCTCCTCACCTCCAGCAGTCTTTCGGTTGAGCTTTGGTGGATGACTCCATGGGCGCCCAAGCCGGGGCTTCTTGCTGGCTCTGGAGGTGGCGACCAGAAGGTGTCATCCCGTCCCCCGCGCTACTCCTTCGCAGCCTCGCCACTCCCGGTCTTGTCAGGCCGTGCCTGACGGGCCCTGACGAGACCGGGGTGGGCTCCTGCTTGGGTGCTCCTTTTCTCATCTTTTCCTCCTTCCGCCGCAGTGCCTGAAGGAGGGAAAATGAAAATATGGGATCACGGGGCAATTATCCTTTTTCAATCTTAAAACTTGTAGGAAACTACCAAATTTTAATTCAAATAATGTAATCTCTCGAGTCCATCTTTGTGTTCTGTAATGCTTGTACTTGTATCTGCATGTCAATGAAAGAGATAAACCTTGCCGAGAACTCGTGCATGTATATGTCCATGCATAGGTGGAGTGCCTCTTTATTGTAGTTAAATGAGTTTTCCCGACAGGATATCCTGCCGGCAACCTTTTCGTCTCCCGAAGAACCATGTCAGTCGGGGAATAGACTGAGGTTCTAGCCCCCGCGCACTCCCTTTTCATCAAGGGCCACTTCTAACATCCAGGTCAAAGCAACGTTCGAGGCGAGGATGGGAGCACCCTAGTTTCAAGAGAACGGCGAGGTTTCTCTATGCACAAGTTATAGCTTACAAAACACTAATGGACAAGAGGTAAACTTATCTGTTTGGCTTATCGGGGACCACGGTGCCGTGCAATCTTCTCGTCCCTTGTTGGAGTCAAGTTCACGGCAGGAACCTGCAACTCCATGTAGATGAGAATGAATGTAGGATGCAGTCCTATATATATGCATATGCAAATGCTCATGAAATGCTTATGAAGTGATCTAGATGTGCTTGTGCATGCATGCTATCTTGATCGGGGCCCCCCACGGTGCTTCTTTATTTTATCTTGCACGGGGTCATCGCCCCGGCTTTGTACAAGGGGTTACATGCAACTGAGGCAAGGCCTATACAAAAGGGTGGCTGCAGGGCGGTGCCCAGCAGCCTCGTGCCTTACGGGTAGTAATTATAGAGATGCTCAATATTCCATGAGTTTTGCAACTGTGTGCCATCTTTGGTCTCCAGACGTACTGCGCCAGGTTTGGTGGCTCGTACCACCCGGTAAGGGCCTTCCCACTTCGGTGATAACTTGTTTGCACCCTTGGTGGACTGAATGCGCCTAAGGACAAGGTCACCTTCCTCAAAACACCGGGCATGAACCCTGCGGCTATGATAGCGATGCAGGGTTTGCTGGTAGTGTGCAGCATGCGTAGCAGCCCGGAGATGGTTCTCCTCAAGTAGCACAGTATTATCATGCCGGTGTTCATCTTGCGCTACTTCATCATAGGCAAGCACTCGAGGGGACCCGTAAATGAGTTCCGTGGGGATAACTGCTTCTGCCCCGTAGACCAGGGAGAAGGGAGTCTGCTCGGTAGCTCGGTTAGGTGTCGTTCTGAGGGACCAGAGAACTACCGACAGCTCCTCAATCCACCGCATGTTGTGCTTCTGCAGCGCATCGAAAGTTTTTGTATTGAGTCCACGGAGCACTTCAGCGTTCGCCATCTCAGTTTGTCCATTGCTCCGGGGGTGTGCCACACAAGCGAATGAGATTTTGCATCTGAGGGTGTGAACATATTGCATGGAGGCGTGGCTCGCAAACTGGGTTTCATTGTCTGTGATGATCCTTGCCAGAACTCCGAAATGACACACAAATTCTTCCAAGAACTTGGTAGCTGACTGGGGAGTCACCTTTCTCATGCCAGTCACTTCTGGCCAATTTGTAAACTTGTCGGCGGCAACGAACAAGAATTCAAAGCCCCCGATTGCTCGGGGGAAGGGGCCGAGGATATCAAGCTCCAGACCAAAAATGGCCATTTTAGAGGGATTGTCTAAAGGGCTTGGGCAGGCAGGTGTATTCTCTTGGAATGGAACTGACAGGCTTCACATTTCATGACGAGCTCAACTGCATCTTGGAGGGCTGTGGGCCAATAGAATCCTTGCCAGAATGCTTTCCCAACTAATGCCCTTGATCCAATGTGTGAGCCGCACATTTCTTTGTGAATCTCAGCCAACAGTTCCTTTCCATCCTCCTGGCAAACACACTTCAATTTCACACCGTTGGGCCTCCTTCTGTACAGAGTGTCATCGACAAACTGATACATACTGGCCCACCGGACTACTCTTTCATCTTCATCATGATTGCTAGGGAGTTCTCCGGTTTGGAGGAAGTGGACAATGTGCCTTGCCCAAGTTGGAGCCTGAGGCTCGACAACGAGGACTAGCAGCACCTCCTCGGCTACGGGAGCACCAGCCTCGTTCGCGGGGTCCATAGGCCCGACTGGAGGGGATGGTCCGGCAGACTGTGAGGAGTTGTTTCCGGCAGGGTCCCTGCAGGGAGCGGATGGCTCTACCAGGAGAGGCTTACCGTAGTACATTTTCTCCTTTTTCTAGGCCATTGTGGCTAGTGATATAGAGGGTTGAGAGAGATGGAGCACAAAAGTTCCTGGTTCCACAGGAAGGTTATGTGCAGCACACTTTGACAGGTGATCAGCTATGCTGTTTTCTGCATGGGGTACGTGCTCTGTTTGCAACCCGTCAAAGTGCTCCTTCAATCTCCTTACTTCCTCAATGTATTCTTCCATCAATGGGCTTTGGTAATCCTTGTTGACTTGTCTCACCACGAGCTGTGAATCTCCTTGAATGACCAGCTTCTTAATTCCCAATTCTGCCACAATCCTGAGCCCGGCAAGGAGCCCTTCATACTCTGCTGTATTATTGGTGGATTCTTCCTGGGCAAAGTGCATCTGGACGACGTACTTCAAGTGCAACCCGGAGGGGGCAACAAGAAGCACGCCAGCCCCTGCACCTTGTAGGAAAAAAGCACCAGCAAAATACATAATCCATTCTTGGGGTGATTCCTTGTTGGGGAGAGCTATCTCTGTCCTTTCCTCATCAGGGGTTGGCGTCCATTCTGCAATAAACTCTGCCAATGCCCTGCTTTGAATAGTTGAAGTGCTCTCAAACTTCAAAACAAAGCTGGATAACTCCAAAACCCATTCCACTATTCTTCCAGTTGCCTCAGGGTTTTAGAGTATCCTTTGCAACAGGAAACGAGTGACCACTACTAGGGAAAACCTTATACACAGAAATTTAGCAGTAGCGCGTGTCAAAAAAGGGCGCTAGTGCTAAATAGCAGTAGCGCGTGTCCGTAAACCACGCTACAGATACAATAGTAGCAGTAGCGCGTGCGCATGAAAACGCGCTACCACTAGTATCCCCTTTGCTACCCCCGATAGGCTACGCATATCAATAGCGGTCTTGAGGAAAGCGCACTACCGCTAGCACATAAGTAGCAGCGCGTTTCGCGCGGGAGCGCTACTGCTAATGGAAATAAAAAAATGGAAAAGTAAATGAAAAAGAAAGAAATAGAAAAAGGAGAAAGGAAAAAATAAAACGTAGAGCAAAAAAAATGAGAAAGCGGAAAAAAGGAGAAAGACGTAGCAGTAGTGTTTGTTCGTAAGAGGCGCTATAGCTAATGTAGCTGCAACGCGTTTCCTAGACCCCCGCTGTAGAAACAGAAAAGGATATAAGAAAGATGAAGGAAATTACATAGCTATAGCAGTAGCGTGTTTTTTGAAAATCGCTATAGCTAACTTAGCTATAGCGCGTTTCGAGAAAAGCGCTACCGCTAAGTTTGACTTAACCAAAAAACCGTTTCCCCCAGGCCACCATTTCTCCCCCAAATCCCTCGACCCACCCCGTCGCCGTCTGCCCGATTCACCGTCGCCCCACTTCGCCGCCGTCTCCTGCCGACATCGACTCCCCTGGAGCCACCAGAGCCGCGCGCCATCGACACCACCGAAGCCGCCCCCAACGCCACTGGAGCCGCGCAGCCTCATCAACGCCACCGGAGCCGCAGTCGACGCCACCGGAGCCTCCCTCGATGCAACTGCCTCCCTCGCCGTCAGCGGAGATGCCCCCGCCTCCCTCGCCACCACTGCCTCCCGCGCAACCACCGGAGCCATCCTTTGTAAGCCCCCACCCCTCCTCTCTCTCTATCTCTAAATTAGTTAGGTTAATTTAGTTAGGAAAATAATTTAGTTTGGTTAATTTAGTTAGGTTAATTAGTTAGGTTAATTTGACAGAGATGCCCCTGCCTCCCTCGCCGAAGGAAAAAATTGTATATGCTTAACTAGGGCAGTATGGTTAGGGTTGTAGTGTTTAATTACAAATGTTAGGAAAGTAAGGTTTAAATAGATGTTAACTAGGGTGGTAGGATTTAGTTTAGAGAAAAAATCAATATAAAAATATAAATTTCTATTAGTGTTGCAAGTCTAGTAGGTTCTTAATTTTTAGTGAATTTTTATTAGGACAAAAATGTAGGACAAAATTTGAGTTCTAGGTTCATAATTTGAGTTCTAGGGTTCATACACTAGGAGATGAAAATTTGAAGTGGTCGTGATATATGAAAAATCCTCAATTGTGTTTGCTCATTGATCATAATCGACATTGAAGTGGATCGATTGTGCCCAAGTGGCCTTTTGTTGTTTCCAGGGAATGAAACCGAGTGACCTATGTTTTGCCAGAATGTTGATTCATTTCTGTTCCGGCAAAATTCAGGCTCTTGATTTGTCCACTTTTTAGCAAAGGTCATGCCAAAATTTTCCATGAATTTTGGCATGACTTGTGCTACAAACTAGGACATATCGAGTGCCCGGGATTTGCCGCACCGGGAAGGAGTCAACGTTCCTGCAAAACAATAGGCCTTTTTATGTCATTATTCATTTTATTAGGTCTAGAATTAATTGACTAGATTTAATCATAGGAAACATGGCTAGCAACGATGAAGGACAGGGTTCTGGTGAATGCGACGACGTCTGACGGGCGGCAGACAAATTTTTTAGCCTTGCTGACATCGAGACCGGCGCTGAGACTCAGACCGGCATCGAGACTGAGACTGAGATCGGCGCTGAGACTCAGACCGGCATCGAGACTAGCACTGCCTCGGGGAGCGGAGCCGGTGTAGAACCGAAAGCAAAGAGGTAACGACCTCCTAACAAACTCAGGACTACTAGACTGGTGGTCACGGAGGTGGATAACGGCAATTTTGAGCCAAAGGCGCCCGAGGGCGCGCGTCGATGCTACGCAATCAGATAGGCTGCATCGTACGGACAACCGCCACCATCAACGATGAGAAACTACAGAAGATAGAAAATATGAGGAGCTCCCTCCTAAAGAAGTTTCACCAGATATTCTTGTTCCCAGGCCGGCAATGAAAAAGATAAACAAACACGCCATGACTGTCGGGACCCCGATTCCAAGTCACATCGATCTAGCTGGTAACACCTCATATCACTTTGCGGCCTCATGCCCGGTATTCCCACGGGTGTTGCCTTACTCTGGCCCGGGACCGTTTGCGCCTTTTGCCTCACGTATATGATTGTGTCGCTAGCATCCATATGACAGAGAACCCGGGCCGACATGGATAGTCGTGAACCCAAAGCGGCACTAACCTAAGGGGACAGGAATACATGATTCACATCGAGCATGTCGGTCAGCACAGTGTGAATCCGGGCTGTAGCACTGGGCTAACAGGACTCCGGGGAACCCGGGCTGTAGCAGGCTAGGCAGGACTCCGGATGTCACCGCGTGACATTTCCCCGAAGGGATATACACAGGAACGAAGTGAAACACATGTCGGCCAGTCAAGTGTCCTGAGTAGTAGTGCTGGGCTAGCAGGACTCCGGTGAACCGGGCTGTAGTGGACTACTATGGCTCAAGGAAGCACTAGACTACATTTCCTCATAAGAGAGGCTGCCAAGGATAAACAACTAGATTGTTGGATCCCACACATAGCAATACACGTCACACGTACGCATAACATGCAAGTATGTGTTGTACAACATGGCATCACAAAATAACGCAACTCATATAGATAAAGGCCCAGAAGAGCCACATAGCATTAAATACAAACAGGGGTCACATGACCCATCATTCAAAGCATACAAGCAACGGAAGCATTACATGTCTAAGTACAGACAACTACAAAAGAAAAAGGCTAAGCAGCCTGACTAGCTACAAGTCCCTCCCAAGGGTACAAGATCGTAGTTGAGGTAACAAGCTACTCGTCGAAGTCCAAGCGGTACTACTGGTGAGACAGATGTCTCACCTGCAAAACATAAATAAAGCAAACATGAGTACAAAGGTACTCAGCAAGACTTACATCAGATCCTATCATACATGCATTTGTATCAAGAAGGAAATGTGGGGTTTAGTTGCAACAAGCCAGCTTTGACTCAGTAGCTATCCTGTTCTACGACAATGAGAAACTTCTTTGAGGTGAGGCAGTGCACACGAGTCCACTAATCACCACATCAATACACTACTATGGATTCATCCTCTTCTTCTGATGAGAAAGCCATCCATAGCACTCCCACTTGTCTTGAGCATTCTAGAGTATCCACTTCAAGTTGTCTATGTACCACGTAAGCATCCAAGAAGTCCATAACCGAGGACACGGCCATTCGAATAGATCGTGATAACCCTGCAGGGGTGTACTTCTTCACACACGCTCTCGCCACTTACCGCCATGTACACATCATGTATCTCGGCAACCTTCAAGCGGAAGGCTAGCGAGGGAGTCGGCCACGACCTAACTAACCACACAAGACTATAGTCCAGGTTTATCACCTATTCGGGTTCCATCCGCAAGGAGATCTGGCCGGGGTGTCGCTCACGGCCCCAAACTATGTGTGCAGGGTTCCCAAGCCCACCTCGCCGGATGGATCTACGCTTGGTACACCGTGCCACTTGTGCCTAGTCTGTCCCAAGCCCACCTGGCCGGGTGCCACTTGGTAGACTACTAACACTACCTACAAACACCAGAAACTATTTGCGACTCCTGGACAGAGATCAAGTTAGTTAATAAGTCGAGAGAGCTTGGAGCGCCCGAAGCCCAATGTGTGGTAGTAGCTAGTCATTGGACAACTTACACAGAACTCAGTTCTTAAGGACGGTTCCAGTGAGACAACCCACCATGTACTCCTACATGGCCTCTCACCGCTACCTTCACCAAATCGTGTTCACACGCTTAACTCTCAGCACCAGAACATATCGTACCACTCCAATTCATTCCCGATGAATCAGACCTGACACAACTCTAAGCAATAGCAGGCATGGCATGGCAAGAACACAACATGGCTCAATCGACTCCTACACATGCTAGTGGGTTTTAACTATTTATTGTGGCAATGACAGGTCATGTAGAGGAATGGGTTCAACTACCGTAGCAGAAAGTAGCAGTTGAATCATGGTTGTCCTAATGCAATAAATGAGAGCAGGAGCGAGAGAGTAGGATTGTATCGGAATGAACAAGGGGGTTTGCTTGCCTGGTAGATCAACAGGGGGCACTGCTCCTCTGACAGGTACTCTGGATCGGTCTCCGGAGCAGGACCTATCGAGAAGGAACGGTGTCGAAAATCAAACACAAGCATATGCAACAATATGATGCATGATCATGGCATGAGTATGTGATGTTTGTTTGAGTTAATTCATCTAGCATTCATTTGCATGAAGTCCATTTGAACCAAAGTTTCAAATGCAACTCCAAAATAAGCCTTTATAAATGCCATTCATGTGTTTTCATATATACAACATGTATAGGTTGGTTTGTCATGCATGAAAATGGTACAGATGGATAGATTGAATTTTTCTGATAATTTTTCATATATAGATTATTTCAATCTGAGCTACGATTGAATTACTTTGAATTTTAGAAATTTATATCACTTTCTGGATTTTCCTGATTTAATTTAAATCCAGAAAATAAATAATTGCGTCAGCACTGCGTCATGCTTGCGTCAGCAAGTCAACAGTGCTGACTGGTCAAACCTGACGTGTGGGGTCCACACATGAGTGACACGGGTTAAACAGGGGTTAGATTATCCTAATTATAGGATTAGTGGCGTCGGGGCCCACTGGTCAGCGTTAGGGGGTTAAATAAGCGGTGATTAGCACTAAGCTAAATCACCTAATGGTTTGGACCCACGTGTCATTGACCCATACGGTCAAATCTGGTCAACTGGGGGGTTAAGCCCAGCCAACCCGCTGGCGTTTAGCCGCCGGCGAGGCCGAACGCGGCGGAGGGGCTCGAGATCGCGTCTCCGGTGACCAAACGGGCCGCGGAGACCATCTCCGAGGAGCTGGTGCTCGTGCGCATCCACTGGTGCCCTCCGTTTCACCGAAGACGACCTAAATCGACGGCGGCAACCACTTGGGAAGCGGCCGGAGTTCGACGGGGAAGGGAGAAGGGGCTACGGTGCACGGCAGGAGCAACAGGTGAGGGTTTTGGGATCCTGGCGTTGCACTGAGCACGGTGGTGTGCTCGGTCGTGGCCCTAGGTGACAATGGCCATGACAGTGACATGAATGGCGGCGAAGAGCTCTCGGCTCCGGCGACATCGTTGTTAGAGGAAAGAAACGAGCTAGGGGAGAGGGGGGATCGACGCAGTGGCTCACAGAGGATCCGGCGGAGGCGTCAGCGAGCTCGGGGGAGGTCCGACGCGGGCAGAATGGCGACGGCAATCTCGGGCGGCTGGAGGTGAAGATGACGGTGATGACGGCTCCTTGGGGCGCTCCGGCTTGCGTGGCTGAGGGAGATGATGCAGGGCAACGACACGGAGCTCGTGGGCACGACGAGAGGGCGAGGGGGAGGCGGTGAGCATGACAACGGCGAGTGGCGGCGACGGCAGCGTTCGGGCAGCAGCGGGGAAGAGAGCAGAGGAGGAGAGGGGCGACCAGAGGAGAGGGGAGTGAACGAGGGGGGTCGGGGTGTGCGTGGCAACGCCTAGGCGCGCCGGGGCAGCGGCGGGAAGCAGAAGGTGGCGGGGCGCGTGCTCACGCAGGGCGGCCAGGCGCGTGCTGTCCTCCTGGCGGGAGGTAGGTGGGGACTGGCAGAGGCCAGTGGGCTGGGCCTCTGCTGGGCCGCCAGGTAAGCCCAGGTAAGCTTTTCCTTTTTGTTTTCTTTTCTATTTTTCTGACATTTGTTTGGTTTAATAAAAATACTAAACCATTTTATTTCTTATGCCAATTTTTTTCAGGGGCTAGTGGTATTATTCCAGAGCTCCTCAACTACTGGCATAATTTTTGGACATTATTATATATATAATAATATATATCCAAAGCAAATAATTACTACGTTAATTCCAAATGCCCAAAATAAATACTTATGAGCTCCTGAAAATGTTGGCTTGATTTTTATCTCTGTCCAAAATTTTCAGAGAGCAACCTGAGCATTTTCTTGGACCTTTTTGGAGCAATTTTTTTACTTGGGTCATTTCCAGAAATAATTTCTGAGGGTTTCACAAATCCCCATTTCAATTTAAATGGAATTTAAACATGATGCACAAATGACTAGCTGGTCTAGGTCATACCAGAACTAGGGATGTGACAACTCGCCCCCACTCGAAAAAATCTCGTCCCGAGATTCAGGGGTTGGCGGAAGGAAAGCGGGGTACTCAAGTCGAAGACGATCTTCACGCTCCCAAGTAGCTTCTCTCTTGGAATGATGAGACCACTGAACCTTGAGAAACTTGATGTTATGACGTCGAATGACACGCTCTGCTTGATCAAGAATGCGAACATGGTACTCTCGATATGCAAGGTTATCTTGGGGATCAAGCGTTTCGTGGTCCACTTCACGGATGGGATCCGAGAAGCAATGCCTGAGTTGAGAGACGTGGAAGACATCATGTACTCGAGAAAGATGTGGGGGTAGTTCCAACTGGTAGGCAACCTCTCCTCGTTTAGTGAGAATGCGAAAAGGACCAATGTAACGAGGAGCCAAATTTCCCTTGATACCGAAACGATGGGTACCCTTCAAGGGAGTAACCCGAAGATAAGCCTTGTCGCCAACTTCATAAGCCACTTCCTTATGACGACGGTCATACTGGCTCTTTTGACGAGATTGGGCTGTTTTCAAATTCTCACGAATGATGCGAACTTGTTCTTCTGCCTCCTGGATCATATCCGGTACAAAGAATTGTCTTTCACTGGTTTCTGACCAGTTCAAAGGTGTTCAACATCTTCATCCATATAGAACCTCAAAAGGAGCTTTCTTGAGGCTGGATTGGTAGCTATTATTATAAGCAAACTCGGCGAAGGGAAGACACTTCTCCCAATCCATACCGAATGAGATAACACAAGCTCTAAGCATGTCTTCGAGAATTTGCTTGACCCTTTCCACCTGACCACTTGATTGAGGGTGGAAAGCGGTACTGAAGGAAAGATGGGTGCCCATGGTAGTTTGGAAACTCTCCCAGAAATGAGAAGTGAAAAGACTACCACGGTCTGAATTGATCTCTAGTGGAACACCATGAAATGACACTATTCGAGAAATATATAAGTCAGCGAGCTGACTAGCAGTGATACTCTCTCGAACAGGTAGGAAGTGAGCCACTTTGGAAAGACGATTAATGACTATGAAGATAGCATTATTCCCTCTCTTGGTCCTGGGAAAGCCGGTGATGAAGTCCATACCAACTTTATCCCATTTCCACTCGGGAATAGCTAAAGGCTGAAGGGTGCCAGCAGGTCTGTGATGTTCTGCCTTAACGCGATGACAAACGTCGCATTTAGCAATAAATTGAGCAATTTCTCTCTTCATCCTAGTCCAGCACAACCTCTGGCGTAGGTCCTGATATATCTTAGTACTAGCGGGATGAATCGTGAGAGGAGATTCATGGGCCTCCTTAAGAATCAGTTGCCGCAGATGTTGATTCTTGGGAACCACCAAGCGATTCTCAAAGAAAACAACACCTCGATCATCTAAGGAGAAACTGCCACCAACTCCCTTGTCCATGTTTCTCTTGATCCGGGAAATTCCCGTATCCTGCTTCTGAGCAGAGATGATCTGATCCACAAGAGTAGGTTTCGCCACCAAGGTAGAAAGGAATCCATGAGGAGCAATGTGAATGTTGATCTTACATAACTCCTCATGGAGAAGTGGTTGGCCCTGTTGCAACATGAGATTGTTGCAATAGGACTTACGACTTAGTGCATCAGCCATGACATTTCCCTTGCCTGGGGTGTAGGTAATCCCTAAGTCGTAATCTGAGATCAACTCCAACCAACGTCTTTGCCTAAGGATCAAATCTGGTTGGGTGAAGATATACTTGAGACTCTGGTGATCGGTGTAAATCTCGCAACGCTTACCAAGAAGGTAATGTCGCCAGGACTTAAGTGCATAGACTACGGCTGCAAGCTCTAGATCATGTGTAGGATAATTCTCCTCATGTGGATGCAACTGTCGAGATGCAGAGGCAATCACATGGCGATCTTGCATAAAATGCAACCTAGTCCCTGTCGTGAGGCGTCGCAGTAGATAACGAAGTCTTTAGTGAAATCCGGTGGCACAAGTATTGGAGCAGAAGTCAGGCGTCTTTTCAGTTCCTGAAAACTGTACTCACACTATGGGGACCACTCAAACTTTTTATCTTTCTTGAGAAGTTCCGTGAGAGGTTTGGCCACTTTGGAGAAGTTCTCAACGAAGCGGCGACAATAACTGGCTAGACCAAGGAAACTCCTAACTTGCTTAACTGTTTCAGGCGGAGTCGAATCAAGAACGGCCTGTACTCTCTCGGGATTGACAGCAATGCCCTTACCAGAGATTACGTGGCCGAGATAGGTCACTTCTGGTAACCAAAATTCGCACTTGCAGAACTTGGCGTAAAGGCGGTGCTCTCTGAGTTTTTCTAACACAATTTTAAGATGCTCGGTGTCGATGTACTAGAGCAGGGGTACCCTAGTACCCCGAACTTGTGCACGGGCAGTCGCAGCGTCCCGCGGCAAGGCTTGCCGGGTGACCGCCAAGGTCCTCCGTGGTTCCTTTGGAGCCATTCAAGAACAAAGTGTCCAAGCCAAGAAGACAAGACCCCGGCAAGAGGAGCTTGCTGGGAGGGCTAACAAAAGCATCCCAAGACCCCGGCAAGAGGAGCTTGCCGGGAAGGCCACCCAAGGCATTTCAAGGAACTTGCCGCGGCGCACCACGCGCCCCGGCAAGGCCCGGTGAGCGACAAGCTCCCGGACGCGACAAGACAACGACAGCGGCAAGGCGCTTGCCGCGGCAAGCCACCTCTCCGTGCTCGCGCTCCAGCACATCCACCGACGTGTCGCTCTGGGGCCCTTCCAGGCGTACGTGGCGGAAGGCTGTGCAGCCAGGGGCGTGCGGTGGCAAGCGGCGCTGACAAGATCGCCATCGTGGCGAACGGTGGCGTCCCTGGCGGTCCCTTTTCGCACTGTTTAGGCGACACAGACGGTCATTTAAGGCTCTTGTCTCCTGCCGTCAGGTTTAGGTATGATACACTGTAGCAGGTAGCTGTGCCTACCACAGCACCTTTCCATTTTTGCCCTTTACCTCCGTTGCCACCTGTCGGTAGCCCCTTGAGCATATAAAAGGAGGCCCGTGTGCAACGTAGAGGGGGGTTAGTCAATTCGAACACTCACGCTCGGTCTTGCTAGCCGCTGGTGTGTACTGTAGCACTCCGCGCTCCCGAGCTAGAAATCAATACAAAAACCACAAAGCAGGAGTAGGGTTTTACGCATCCGTGCGGCCCGAACCTGGGTAAATCGCTCGCGTGCTTTGCCTCGAATTGCTCTTTGCACGATCTCCGCCCCCGCCGAACCGAAAGGGACCCGGCCCGCCGGTCCCATAGGTGCCCGTGGATCAGCACCCCGGCATCTTTGGCGCGCCAGGTAGGGGGCGTCGAAGTTGTGTGAACCAGATCCGGCGTTCTCGCGAGCTAGATCTTCATCATCTTCATCAACATGCCGCCGAAGAAGAAAGTTTCGGAGGCAGCTGCTTCGTCCGCGCCGAGCCAGCCACCGCCGGAGCAAACGGTTGGTGGGGCAGCGCTGGCGGAAGGACACGCATCGACGAGGGAACTCACGGTGCTACCAGGTCCCAGGACAAGGCTGCGCTGCCCATCGGCGGCGTAGCTGGCTCCCACAATGACCGGGCGCACTCCAAGACCTCGGCGTCCGTGCATGCACCGCGCCCATCTCAGGAGGCGCGGGACCGGCAGCGTCATGGTACTCACGGTACCATGCGTTCGCTAGATCAAGATCGAGCTGGTGGATCTCGGAGCGCTCAGGACCACCATGCACGTCAACCTGCTGGCGCGAGCGAGACACGGTCGCCTGGACGAGATATTGCTCCTTCTAACGTAGTTAGAAGTCCGAGCATATCCCGCTCGTCGCACCGTTCGCCACCGCCACCCGCCACCGCAGCAGAAGCTCTGGCGCGAGCTCAGCTGCTCCTAGACTACCCTCCAGCGGCGGACAAGATCGACGACTGGAGGGCCACTATCCAGAGTCTCATCGGCTTTGCCAACGGCGACACTCCACGGCAGCCGAGCACGTCTCAGCCGCGGCAAGCCAGCCAGGCACGAGCCAGAGACGACAAGACTGGTGGGGGTGCAACTACTGTGCACTCTCCACCCCGAAGGCCAAGATCGCCGACTCGCCGGGTCCACCTCGACAGCGACTCCACCGCGTCGTCAGATCCGCGAGCTCGTCGCGATCAACGCCAAGTTCTTCAAGAACGACAACAAGAAGACACTCGTACTCGCATCGAGCGCCGGAGAGAAGCGCGGCATCAATCAGACCAGCGCGCTGGGCCCTCTGTTGACATGCATGCGCCAGGGGAACCAGGCGACTTGCCGTACGCGGTAGGTTGCCCTGCGTTCACTCGTGAGCTGCGGCAAGTCCAGTGGCCCAGTACGAAGAATTTCAAACCAGATGTACCAGAGAAGTACGACGGCAAGTCGCATCCGTCGGAGTTCCTCAGCATCTACACCATCGCGGTGCAGGCTGCTGGGGGGCGGGACGACAAGATCCTTGCCAACTACTTCCCGTTGGTGCTCAAGCCCAACGTCAGGTCCTGGCTCATGCACTTGCCGGACAACTCCATATCCTCCTGGGCTGATTTATGCCATCAGTTTGTCGGCGCCTTTACAGGCGGCCACAAACCTCATGGCCAAGAGAGTGATCTTCATCTGCTCGTCCAGAAGGAAGGAGAGCCCCTGCACAAATATATTCAGAGGTTCAGCCGTGTACAGTACAACATCCCAGACGTCCACCCCGCCGCGGTCATCAGCGCATTTCATCAGAACATGCGTAACCACAGGATGCGGGAGGAGATGGCGATGTGCAGGATCAGAGACGTCAGTGAGCTATATGCCCTGGCCGACAAGTGTGCACGCGCTGAGGAAGGGAGGAGACTCCCCAGAGAGAAGACGGGAGCAGAAGGATCTGACAGTGAGGATATTGCCCCGGCAAAGAAAAACCGGCGGCGGAACAGGAAGAAGAAAGGCAAAGAGGTGCTAGTCGTTGAGCAGCCCGGCAACGAAGGTGGCGCCAAGAAGGCCAAAGTTGGTAGCTCCGGCAAGGAGATTGCCGCGTGCGCCAACTACAAGGCTGTGGCAGCCACCGACAAGCAGGACGGCTCCGACAAGCAATACTGCAAGATTCACCGCACCAAGGGCCATGACCTCCAGAGCTGCAAAAAGGTCAAGTAGCTTGTCCAGCAGCAAAAGGCTGAGTACGAGCGGCGAGACAAGGAGAGGGCCCAAGGTGGCTCTGCAGAATCTGGCAAGAAGTGCGCCGGCCGAGGAGGACGCCGCGGTAAGGCCAAGCAGCGGCAAGGAGACAGACCTCCCCGCGGCCGCGACAACGATGAAGACGATGACGACGACGAAGACATGGATGATGTTGAGACCAGTGAGCAGGAGTTTCAGAAAGTCGCAGAGGTCTTGTGCGTTGACGGTGGTGCTTCTCTGCATACCTCGCACCGCCAACTCAAACAGTGGGTGCGGGAAGTTAATGCAGCAGAACCACCTATCGAATCACGTAAGCTTCTGAAGTGGTCCAGCACGCCTATCATCTTCGACATTGAGGACCACCCTGATCGCACAACTGCGGTCGGGTGTTTGCCGATGTTGGTATCACCAACTATCCGCAACCTCAAAGTCACCAAGATGCTAGTTGATGGCGGGGCCGGCTTAAACCTGACCTCCTCCGTTGTACTCCAAAAACTCCAAATCCCTGACAGCGAGCTCGAAGAGACCGGCACATTCCAAGGAATCAATCCGGGAAGGAGCAAGCCGAAGGGGAAGGTCACGCTGCCGGTAACATTTGGCAGCGAGCTAAACTTCAGGGCTGAGAAGGTCACATTCGACGTTGCCGATATTCCATTGCCTTACAATGGGATACTTGGCCGTCCAGCACTCGCCAAGTTCATGGCAGCCTCTCACTACGCATATAACATGCTGAAGATGCCAGGCCCGATAAGCGTCATTTCTGTCCCCGGCGACAAGAAGGATGCTCTTATCTGTGCCGACAAGATCTACCGGGAAGCAGCAGCCACGGCAGATCGCAATCCACTTGCCGCTGAAGCTCCCGGGGGGAAGAAGACCAAGTCCGGCAAGAGTTCTGATGCCCACTCCGGCAAGCGCACCTCTTCGGAGTGCTGCGCTGCCGTCGAGGACGCACCATCGAGCTCCACCGGCAAGTGCAAGAAGACGATGGCAGCTCCGCCAGAGACAAAGAAGGTATCCGCCAAGGAGGACGGCACTGGTGGTACCTTCACCATCAGTGCCACGCTCGACCCTAAATAGGAAAGCGCGCTCGTTGCTTTCCTGCGGGCGAATGTCGACGTGTTTGCATGGCAGCCGTCTGACATCCCCGGTGTTCCCAGGAAAGTGATTGAGCACCACCTTGCCGTTTGTCCCCATGCGCGGCCCGTCAAGCAGAAAGTCAGGAAGCAGGCAGTGGAGCGCCAAGAATTCATTGCAGAAGAGATCAAGAAACTGGAAGCAGCAGGCCTTGTCAGAGGAGTGCTCCATCCCACGTGGTTGGCCAATCCTGTAGTCGTGCACAAAGCAAACGGGAAATGGAGACTTTGTATCGATTTTACCGATGTTAACAAAGCTTGTCCCAAAGACCCATTTCCTTTGCCGCGCATTGACCAAATTGTTGACTCCACCGCTGGATGTGATTTGCTTTCATTTCTTGACGCATACTCAGGATACCATCAGATCTTCATGGCAGAAGAGGATGAGGAGAAGACCGCATTTATTACTCCATGTGGCACGTACTGTTTCGTACGGATGCCTTTCGGATTAAAAAATGCTGGTTTGACATTTGCAAGAGTAGTCCATGTTGCTCTTGAGCCACAAATACACAGAAATGTGGAAGCCTACATGGATGATATAGTGGTCAAGAGCAAGGACAGAGCAACCCCGATTCAAGATTTAGACGAGACCTTTGCAAATCTGCGCAAGATCAGCCTCAAGCTCAACCCAGAGAAGTGTGTGTTTGGAGTTCCCTCCGTCAAGCTTCTCGGGTTCTTTGTGTCTCAGTGGGGAATTGAAGCCAATCCCGACAAGATCAAGGCCATTGAGCAGATTGAAGCACCAAAGCGCGTCAAGGATGTACAGAAACTTGCCGGTTGCGTGGCTGCTCTCAGCAGGTTTATCTCTCGGTCTGCTGAGCGCGCCCTGCCGTTTTTCAAATTATTGAAAAAGGCAGGTCCAATGAAATGGACTCCGGAAGCGGAGGCTGCGCTGCAAGACCTGAAGAGATACCTGTCCTCCCCTCCAATACTTGTCGCACCTAAGCCACAAGAGAAGTTGCTGCTGTACATAGCGGCAACCAATCAAGTGGTTAGTGCTGCGTTAGTAGCAGAGAGGGAGGCAGATGATGAGCCAGCAACCGCGGCAAGTGCATCCAGCGACAAGCAGGGAGCTTCCCCGACAAGCTCTGGTCCCGACAAAGATGGATCTGCGCAGATACACGACGAGATACACAAGAAGATGGTGCAGCGCCCAGTTTACTTTGTCAGTTCCCTTCTGCAGGGGGCTAGGTCAAGGTACTCTGGTGTGCAGAAATTGCTTTTCGGCCTTCTCATGGCCTCAAGAAAGCTGCGCCATTACTTCCAAGCACATGAGATCACAGTTGTCACTCGCTTTCCGCTGAAGAGGATACTGCAGAATCCAGAAGCGACAGGCAGGATTGTTGAGTGGGCACTGGAATTGTCAAGCTTTGGCCTCAAGTTTGAAAGCACTTCAACTATCCAGAGCAGGGCATTGGCAGAATTCATAGCAGAATGGACGCCAACACCAGATGAAGAAATTCCAGAAACGAGCATCCCCGACAAGGAAGCAAGCAAAGAGTGGCTGATGTACTTTGATGGTTCCTTTTCGCTGCAAGGCGCCGGCGCCGGCGTGCTGCTTGTCGCACCCACCGGTGAGCACCTCAAGTACGTAGTCCAGATGCACTTCCCTAAGGAGCAAGCAACGAACAATACTGCAGAATATGAGGGCTTGCTTGCCGGTCTCCGGATCGCGGCAGACCTTGGGATCAAGAAGCTCATTGTCAGGGGTGACTCACAGCTTGTCGTCCGCCAAGTAAACAAGAGTTATCAGAGTCTGTTGATGGAAGCTTACGTCGACGAAGTGAGAAAGCTAGAAGAGCACTTTGACGGCCTACAAATGGAACATGTTCCAAGAGCTCAGAACGCCATTGCAGATGGCCTGTCAAAGTGTGCCGCACTTAAGTTACCTGTGGAACCAGGGATCTTTGTGCTCAAGCTGACTCAGCCGTCCGTAACGCCATCAGCTGGACAGAGCAAGAAGAGGAAGTTGGTTTCTGGTGACTATTTGCCGGCAGAGCTTCCCGAAGCCGCCGCCAAGAAGGTCCCCAAGATCAACGCCAAGAGTGCTGAGGAGCAGTCTGCTCCGGCAGACCCTAGGGTTTGTTCCGTTGAAGCAGGAGCTCCCGACAAGTTTTGCTCCGGCAAGCTTGCCGGGGAACATCACGCTCCGGCAAAGCCGCAGGTTCTTGTCGTAGAAGCGGATATTCCCGCAGCAGTCTCCAAGATCAACACCAAGAGCGCTGAGGAGCAAGATGCTCCGGCAAGCCCTAGGGTTTGTTCCGTTGAAGCAGAAGCTCCCGACAAGTTTTGCTCTGGCAAGCTTGTCGGGGAACGTCAAGCTCCGGCAGAGCCGCAGGTTCTTGCCGTGGAAGCGGATGTTCCCACAGCAGCAGATTTGCCTTTAGTCCTTGTTGTCGAGCCACAAGCTCCAGCATGGGCACAACAGATTGTCCATTTCCTTCAGACAGGAGGACTTCCCGAAGAGCAAGAAGAAGCGGAGAGAGTAGCCCGGCAGTCAAGTATGTACCAGTTTGTCAACAAGACACTGTACAGAAGAAGACTCAACGGTGTGAAATTGAAGTGTATTCCCCGGGAAGATGGACAAAATCTGTTGGCAGAAATACATGGAGGCATATGTGGTCACCACATTGGCGCAAGAGCACTTGTCGGTAAAGCTTTCCGGCAAGGTTTCTTTTGTCCAACAGCCCTCCAGGATGCAACTGCACAAGTAACCAAGTGTGAAGCGTGTCAGTTTCATTCCAAGCAGATACACCAACCAGCTCAAGCTGTCCAGACGATCCCTTTATCCTGGCCATTTTCGGTCTGGGGGCTCGACATCCTCGGCCCCTTCCCCCGAGCTGTCAGGGGCTTTGAGTACTTGTAAGTTTCAATCGACAAGTTCACAAAGTGGCCAAAAGTGGAACCAGTGAGGAAGGTGACAGCACAGTCAGCAGTCAAGTTCTTCAGGTCGATTGTTTGCCGCTTCGGGATCCCTAACAGGATAATCACCGACAACGGCACGCAATTTACGAGCCACACCTTCATGCAGTACGTCCAAGATCTTGGCGCCAAGGTCTTCTTCGCTTCTGTTGCTCACCCGAGAAGCAACGGTCAAGCGGAGAGGGCAAATGCTGAAGTGCTGCGCGGGCTCAAGACCAGAACTTTTGACAGGCTGCACAAGTGCGGAAGAAACTGGATCGAGGAGCTGCCGGTGGTTCTTTGGTCGATCAGAACGACGCCAAATCGAGCCACTGGACAGACACCTTTTGCTCTAGTCTATGGAGCAGAGGCAGTTATCCCCACGGAACTCGTATACGGGTCACCTCGAGTGCTCGCTTATGATGAGCTCGAGCAAGAGCGGCTGCGACAAGATGACGCGCTGCTCCTTGAGGAAGACCGTCTTCAGGCTGCTGTGCGAGCTGCTCGCTACCAGCAAGCTTTGCGCCGCTACCATAGCCGCAAAGTTAACACCAGAAGTCTCGAGGAAGACGACCTTGTTCTTCGGCGCGTTCAGTCCGCCAAGAATTCCAAAAAGTTGACGCCAAAGTGGGAAGGCCCTTACCGGGTGAAACGAGTCACTAGGCCTGGCGCTGTCCGCCTTGAGACCGAAGATGGCATTCCGGTGAGCAACTCCTGGAACATTGAGCATCTTCGTAAGTTTTACCCGTAAGGCGCGATTGTCGGAACCTGTTCCGGCAACCACCTTTTGTACAAGTCTTGCCGCTGTTGCATGTAATCCTTTGTACAAAGCCGGGCGCAGATCCCATGCATAAGTAAAGCTCATGTGCTCGGCACATTTTGTCAATTTTATGCTTTCTATTTTTTGGCATATATGATCTGACACTTTGTGCAGCACCTACCCCACGGTAAGCAATAACGAGCCGTAAAGCTCCATATCTGTATTGTCTCTTCTTCCTTTTGAAAGCAAGGTTCCCCTCGCCCACAGGTTTGCCAGGGGGGAAAGGAGAAGACGATGGTATGGACCAGGCGCCGTTCAAGAAAGTTTTGCCTTGCCGGGAAGCAGACAACAAAAAAGCTAAGTTGCCAAAGTTTGAGTAATCAAATTTTTTAAAATTTTAAGTTATCTCCCTTGAACGACCGCACTTTGTATGGAAAACCTGTGCGCGGAGGAACCAACTCGCAGCTAGTGGCGCCCTTACTTTGTTTCGAGTCCGCTCAACAACTTAAGTGAGCCGCTAGCGCCCTTACTTTGTTTCGAGTCTGCTCAACAATTTAAGTGAGCTACTAGCACCCTTACCTTGTTTCGAGTTCGCTCAACAACTTAAGTGAGCTGCAACTAGTCGCGACAAGGTTTCTTGCCGGTAGCGGCACCACCAGCAGGCTGCTGACGTCCCGCACTCAGCGCTCGCGGCTCTGATGCCTGCACCGGCAAGTTCCCTAAAAGCGTAGGGTAAAAAGCATACAAAGTAAAGAGTCAAGTAAAGGGAATAACATTGCAATGACTGCCTAGAATAAAGTTATATTACAAGGATAACTTGTCGTGGCCCTAATAGTCTGTTTTTATAACATGTCAAACAGCGACAAGGAAAGAAGAAATGGGCGGCCTAATCTACGCGATTGCCTTCAACCCTCTTAATCCCGCTCACCTTGTCCACAATGGGTGCGACAAGGGCCTTGAGCTCCTCCAGATCAGCTTCTGGCGGCAAGGACCTGAGGATGTTGGTGAGGTGGAGGCCCGGATTGCGGAAGGCCACCTTCATCAACACTTTCTCGAGGGCTCCTGCGCAGATCTCGCGCGACTCGTCAGCTAGTTGCTTGGGGATCCTCTCTCGGAGTCGCTGAAGGGCTGTCGCCACGCCCTTGAAGAACAGGACGAGCTTGGCGCTGGGCTGGAGGTTGTCGTCGGAGGGATACCCAAAATCTCCCATCCCCAGCTGCACCAACTCCCTGTCAATATCTGTGGCAGCATCCACCAGACTCTCCGTCCAATGCTCCACAGTCTCTTTGAAGGCGTTCTGGGTGGCAGCAACGCTCTCCAGCAGCACCTTGTCGGCCTTGATCTCTTCCTTCAAGGCCGCCTCCCGCTTCTTGGCGCCGTGCAGCGTCTTGGTCAAAGCGGTCAGCTTCAACTCAAAACCCGCGTTGGAGTCCTTGGCGGCGCTGAGCTCTTTGCCCTTCTCGGCAAGTTCGGCTTCTAGCTGCGCCACCTTCGTCTTCAGTTCCTCCTTGGCGGCCTCGGCGGCAGTGGCGGCGTCTTCTGCTTGTTTGAGGGCTTCGCCGAGTTTTCCCTCGCGCGTGGCAAGCTCCTCCTCATGGGCATCGAGGTTGACCTTCCGCTGCGCCAGCTCGCCCTCCTCTGCGGCTAGCTTCACAGCGGCAAGTCGTTGCCGCTCTTCGGCTTCGGCCTTCTCGAGGAGGAAGGCCTTCCGCGCTTCAGCGAGCTGCTCCCGCTCCTCCGCTAGGGATCAGAGGGCTTCCCGGTGGAAACCCCCGAGCTCTTCCGCGCGCTTTTCAATGTCTGCTCCCGCCTTCGCGACAAGCGCCTCGCGGGACTCCAGCTTGGCTTGTCGCGCGCGGTAGAGCGACATCAACCTGCGCAGCAGCTGCTCTTCTTCGGGCTCGTTGCTGCCGCTGCTTGGCGCGTCGACCAGCTTCAGCCCCGCGGAGGCGAGCACTTCTCCGTCGAAGACCTCCCCCTCGACCGGCGCTCTGGAGCTTGATGCCCAGGGAAGATTGATGAAGACGTCATCGCCGGCCTTCAAATAAACGCCCGGCTGGGGCTCCTTGGAACTTGACGCTGCGGCTCCGGCGGATGGGTCGGCGGTCGGCGTAGCGCCTGGCGCTCCTGCGGCCTCTGGGCCGTCAGTACGATCGCCAGATTCCTCGCCAGTTGCTGTGGCGTCAGCCTTGGCGGCCTCTGCGCTGGTGGCGTCTCCAGCACCGGCTGCTTCGTCGGCGGCGACCTCTGTCTCCATCTGCTCCGCAGCGGATGGATCTGACGGCCGGAAAAGGGGGGAAGAGTCAAACAGAATCCAGCAGAAACCCATAAAGATCAAGAAAAGAAGGATCCAAGAGAAGTTTTGAAGCAAGGGGAGTACCTGCACCAGGCTCTGCGGTCGTGGTCTCCGTCGTCGGGGGGCCGCTGGCGCTGTCCCTCGCCAGAGAACCCTCCCTTGCCGGAGACTTCTCCCTCACCGGGAAGCCTTCCTTTGCCGGAGAATTCTCCCTTGTCGGGGGATTCTCCCTTGGCTCCTGGTGGGGCTGCTCGGCTCCTACACAAGTCAACAAGCAGATATCAGCAAAGACAAGTACCCATGCACGCCTCGCCGCGGAAAATAATTCACACACTTACGCTGGGGGCTGCCATGGAGGAAAGTCGCCGGCTCCGGCAAGGTTGTCTCGGGCGCGCCACCTGTTGTCGCAGTGGGCTCGTCCTCGATGATGATCACCGGGGCCTTAGCTCTCTTTGCCGCTCTCTGGGCCAGAGTCCTAAAGAGGAACAGATTCAGGGAAAAGCAAGTGAGAAACAAGACCAACAGCAAGAGTTGAAGAAATACAAGTACAGCAAGAGAAGCTTACTCTTCTTCTTCTTCCTCGTCGGAGCTTAACGCGGAGAAGTCGAAGCCCGGCAAGCCTGAGGCGCAGGATCCTGGTGACGACAATCTTCAGCCTGTCGTCCTCCGGGGCCACGTCACTCCAATCGCTGCCGCGCGCTACTGGGGTTTTGCGCCGGGTGGTGAATGGCTGCGGGCTCTCCTCGTCGATCCAGCACCAATCAGCCCTCCACTCCTCCCACTTGCCGCGGAATTCTCCCTCCAGATACGTTTCCTTCTTGCCGACCCTTGAGATCCAGGCGATTCCGCCAGATAGAGCCTCTCCTCTCTCTACTCGGGGAATGAAAAAGTGGCGGAAGAGGGCTACGTTGGGAAGGACTCCGACAAAGTTTTCGCAGAGATGTGCGAAAACTGCCATTGTCAGGACGGCGTTGGGGGTGAAGTCAAGGAGGTGGAATCCATAGGTGTTCATGATGTCACAGAAGAAATCAGAGAAGGGAGGGCAGAGCCCGCAGTAGAAGAATAGAGCGAAAAAGGGGTATCCATTCGGAGCCTTCTTCCAAGCGGCAGCGGGGAGTACCTTTGTGCCCGGATGCGCGCGCGTCTCCGCCGACCAGAACAGATTGTAGTTCTCCCTCAGCTCCTTCGTGCCGAGCTTGGGGGGGAAGACAGACCGCTCCTTTCGCAGCGTCGCGAGCCGCTGCGCCTCGGTCGACTTCACGGCTTTCCCCTTGTCGGCCTTTGGAGCCATGGCGGAAGCAGTGGAGGAGATTGACGGCGTTGGTGGTGCTGGCGGCGGTGGGGGGCGAAGCGCTGCTCTCTCTCTCTCAGCTTTGGGGAGACAAGGGGAGCGGCGGAGATTTCTGAGATTGGAAGCGGCAACGGGCAAATGGACAAACTGCCCCTGTTTCCTCTGCTTATAAAGGGGGGAGCGGGCGGACGTTCCGCATTTCCGAATAAAGAAACCCCCACGATCTCTCCCACGACGCCGCATTCAACGCGTGCCATTCAGGGAGGGTGCGGTGGATACGGAGTGAGATACGGCGTAACCTAGGTCGCGCGTACCCGTGCCCTGTTTTGGGCCTGGCCCAACAGCGCTCGGCACCATGTATGGCCCAGGCCCGGGGGCTCCTGTCGGTGTACTAGAGCAGGGGTACCCTAGTACCCCGAACTTGTGCACGAGCAGTCGCAGCGTCCCGCGGCAAGGCTTGCCGGGTGACCGCCAAGGTCCTCCGTGGTTCCTTTGGAGCCATTCAAGAACAAAGTATCCAAGCCAAGAAGACAAGACCCCGGCAAGAGGAGCTTGCTGGGAGGGCTAACAAAAGCATCCCAAGACCCCGGCAAGAGGAGCTTGCCGGGAAGGCCACCCAAGGCATTTCAAGGAACTTGCCGCGGCGCACCACGCGCCCCGGCAAGGCCCGGTGAGTGACAAGCTCCCGGACGCGACAAGACAACGACAGCGGCAAGGCGCTTGCCGCGGCAAGCCACCTCTCCGTGCTCGCACTCCAGCACATCCACCAACGTGTTGCTCTGGGGCCCTTCCAGGCGTACGTGGCAGAAGGCTGTGCAGCCAGGGGCGTGCGGTGGCAAGCGGCACTGACAAGATCGCCATCGTGGCGAACGGTGGCGTCCCTGGCGGTCCCTTTTCGCACTGTTTAGGCGACATAGACGGGCATTTAAGGCTCTTGTCTCCTACCGTCAGGGTTAGGTATGATACACTGTAGCAGGTAGCTATGCCTACCACAGCACCTTTCCATTTTTGCCCTTTACCTCCGTTGCCACCTGTCGGTAGCCCCTTGATCATATAAAAGGAGGCCCGTGTGCAACGTAGAGGGGGGGTTAGTCAGTTCGAACACTCACGCTCGGTCTTGCTAGCCGCTGGTGTGTACTGTAGCACTCCGCGCTCCCGAGCTAGAAATCAATACAAAAACCACAAAGCAGGAGTAGGGTTTTACGCATCCGTGCAGCCCGAACCTGGGTAAATCGCTCGCGTGCTTCGCCTCGATTTGCTCTTTGCACGATCTCCGCCCCCGCCGAACCGAAAGGGACCCGGCCCGCCGGTCCCATAGGTGCCCGTGGATCAGCACCCCGGCACTCGGCATGCTCTTCCTCGTTCTTCGAGTAAATAAGGATATCATCGAGGTAAACCACGACGAACTTGTGTAAGTACTCCATGAAGATCGAGTTCATCAAGCGGGAGAATGTGGCTGGAGCATTGGTTAGACCAAAGGACATGACAGTGTACTCGTACAGACCATAACGAGTGACAAAAGCCGTTTTAGGAATGTCCCCATTTCTGATCTTGATTTGGTGGTAGCCTAACCTCAAATCCATCTTGGAAAAGACTGAGGATCCATCGAGTTGATCATATAGCTCGTTGATCCTGTGGAGCGGATACTTGTTCTTTATCGTGACAAAATTAACGGGACAATAATCTACAACCATCCGGTCCGTAACATCCTTCTTCTTGATGAAGAGAACGGGGCAAGCCCAAGGAGAAGAACTAGGAAGGATGAAACCCTTTTGCAAGACTCATCAAGTTGTTTCTTAAGCTCAGCTAGCTCTAAGGGTGCCATATTGTAAGGTCTCCTAGAAATTGGGGCGGTTCCTGGGAGAAGATCTATGACAAACTCTACATCCCTGTCAGGTGGAATACCTGGCAGTTCCTCAGGGAAGACATCCGGAGAGTCACGGACTACCAGGATATCTTCAAGGTCTGGAAGAGGGCTGGCATTAAGAGAATAAAGCTGACGCTTTGCAATTCTGGTGGAGACAGTGACTATCTTGCCAGAGGGGTGTGTGAGCTGAATAGACCTGGTGTAACAATCAATCTTGGCATAATGAGCTTTCATCCAGTCCATACCCAAGATGATGTTAATATCTGAAGACTTAAGAGATATCAAGGAAGCTAGGAATACAAGTCTGTCAACATGTATTTCATTGCCATAACTTATCCTAGAAGTTTGCCATTTGGATCTAGGAGTTTGAATGAGTAGTGGGGAGAGCATATCACAAAATGACATGTCATGCAAACGACCATAGCTTTCAGAAATGAAGGAATGAGATGCCCCAGTATCCAACAGAACCGATGTTGGATGATAGTTGACAAGGAGTGTACCAAGAACGACATCTAGATCATCATGAGCGTCTTTAGCTGAGACGTGATGCACACGTCCATGTTCAGTGGGAGCTGACTTAGCACTGATCATCTTGTGTGATGGCTTACTACCACGGCCAACAGACTTCTCGGGCTGGGATGGAGCAACACTGGTCTGAGTGCAAATACGAGCAATGTGGCCTGGCTCTCCACACTTGTAATAAATCTTGGAGGTAGGACGTGGACCCGCATTGGCAGGCGGTCCACCCATAGGCCTGGGTGGAGCATATGGCTGAACTGGGTGAGGCGCCACATAAGATGGTGTCGGTGTGTAGCCGGGTGGAGGAGCAGAGTTCGTAACACAAATTCGGCGCTTCTGAGAACTAGAACCGGAGGAAGAACCCAAATCACGGGTGTGCTTACGAGACTCCTCGTAAATGAGTTGAGCTGTCTCTGCATTAATGGCCTTGTCCACAAGAGCCTGGAATGTATTGCAATGATGCAAGTGGAGATCATGACGCAACTTGGGGTTGAGACCCTTCCGGAACCGAGCCTGCTTCTTGGCGTCTGTGGACACCTCTTCTGTAGCATAGCGGGCGAGGTTCTCAAACTCTCTACTATAAGCATCAATAACCATCTTTCCCTGGGTGAAACTACAGAACTCTTCTCTCTTGCGATCGATGAGGGCTAGAGGGATGTGATGCTCGCGAAAAGCCTCAGTGAAATCTCTCCAGGTGGGTATCTGGTCAGCTAGAAGCATAGCCTCATAGTTCTGCCACCAAATACTAGCAGGACCTTCCAGGTAATATGCAGCATAGGTGACCTTGTCACCTTGAGCTACGTTAGCAGAACGCAGCTTGATAGTGATACTACGGAGCCAGTCATCTGCATCGAGTGGTTCAATGGAATGATGGAAGGTAGGTGGTTTCAAACCAATGAAATCATAGATGGTCGCTGACTCTTCGTGCTGATGGGAGGTGTTCTCCTCAATACGTGCTAACAAGTAGTTAGACTCACGCTTGTTCATCTCCATCTCTAACATGAACTCTGCCAACGAAGACTGGTCGGGAGGATCCTCATCCCTACCATCTCTGTGGTTCCGACTATGAGCAACAGAACTTCGGTTAACCGGCAACATCCTGAAGAACGAAACCAAGGAAAGAAGGATGGATTCAGCATCAACTATAGGATGCAGAAGGTAGCACAAGAAATTAGTATCTCTCGAACTCCTAGTACAATTCCGACATCATAACGGCAGTAAAATGCTCAAAATGAGACATTCTGCAAAAGACGGGGTAGCACCATACTCAACATCATCACTCAAGGTTCTGAGATATTACTAAACAGGCTACACCGGAGGTACTCGAACTGGGATATGACTATGATCAACCAATCCTAAGAGACTACGGAGTAGTAACACGTGATCTTGATAGACAGAAGAGGAAGCCTAGTTCCTTAACCACGTAGGAAAGATAGGATGACTCAGATCAGAAGGCATGAGGTATAAGGAGTAAAAGAGCCTTACGTTCCCTTCCTCAATCAATTCCCTTATATAACTAAAGAGTTTCTAGAATCAACTTCGACCAGGTTGGCTTGGAAATCCTACAGGCAGTCAGGCTCTGATACCAAAGTTGTCAGGACCCCAATTCCAAGTCACATCGATCTAGCCGGTAACACCTCATATCACTTTGCGGCCTCACGCACGGTATTCCCACGGGTGTCGCCTTACCATGGCCCGGGACCATTTGCGCCTTTTGGCTCACGTATATGATTGTGTCACTAGCATCCATATGACAAAGAACCCGGGCTGACATGGCTAGTCGTGAACCCAAAGTGGCACTAACCTATGGGGATAGGCATACATGATTCACATCGAGCATGTCGGTCAGCAGCGTGTGAATCCGGGCTATAGCACTGGGCTAACAGGACTCCGGGGAACCCGGGCTGTAGCAGGCTAGGCAGGACTCCGGATGTCACTGCGTGACATTTCCCCGAAGGGACAGACACAGAAACGAAGTGAAACACATGCCGGCCAGTCAAGTGTCCTGAATAGTAGTGCTGGGCTAGCAGGACTCCGGTGAACCGGGCTGTAGCGGACTACTATGGCTCAAGGAAGCACTAAACTACATTTCCCCATAAGAGAGGCTGCCAAGGATAAACAACTAGATTGTTGGATCCCACACATAGCAATACATGTCACACGTACGCATAACATGCAAGTATGTGTTGTACAACATGGCATCACAACATAGCGCAACTCATATAGATAAAGGCCCAGAAGAGCCACATAGCATTAAATACAAACAGGGGTCACATGACCCATCATTCAGAGCATACAAGCAACAGAAGAATTACATGTCTGAGTATAGACAACTACAAAAGAAAAAGGCTAAGAAGCCTGACTAGCTACAAGTCCCTCCCAAGGGTACAAGATCGTAGCTGAGGTAACAAGCTACTCGTCGAAGTCCAACTGGTACTACTGGTGATACAGATGTCTCACCTGCAAAACATAAATAAAGCAAACGTGAGTACAAAGGTACTCAGCAAGATTTACATCAGATCCTATCATACATGCATTTGTATCAAGAAGGCAATGTGGGGTTTAGTTGCAGCAAGCCAGCTTTGACTCAGTGGCTATCCTGTTCTACGACAATGATAAACTTCTTTGAGGTGAGGCAGCGCACACGAGTCCACTAATCACCACATCAATACACTACTATGGATTCATCCTCGTCTTTTGACGAGAAAGCCATCCATAGCACTCACACTTGTCTTGAGCATTCTAGAGTGTCCACTTCAAGTTGTCTATGTACCACGTAAGCATCCAAGAAGTCCATAACCGAGGACACGGCTATTCAAATAGATCATGATAACCCTGCAAGGGTGTACTTTTTCACACACGCTCTCGCCACTTACCGCCATGTACACGTCATGTATCTCGGCAACCTTCAAGCGGAAGCCTGGTGAGGGAGTCGGCCACAACCTAACTAACCACACAAGACTCTATTCCAGGTTTATCGCCTATTCGGGTTCCATCCGCAAGGAGATCCGGCCGGGGTGTCGCTCACGGCCCCAAATGATGTGTGTAGGGTTCCCAAGCCCACCTCGCCGGATGGATCTACGCTTGGCACACCGTGCCACTTGTTCCTAGTCTGTCCCAAGCCCACCTGGCCGGGTGCCACTTGGTAGACTACTAACACTACCTACAAACACCAGAAACTATTTGCGACTCCTGGACAGAGATCAAGTTGGTTAATAAGTCGAGAGAGCTTGGAGTGCTCGGAGCCCAATGTGTGGTAGTAGCTAGTCATTGGACAACTTACACAGAACTCAGTTCTTAAGGACGGTTCCAGTGAGACAACCCACCATGTACTCCTACATGGCCTCTCACCGCTACCTTTACCAAATCGTGTTCACACGCTTAACTCTCAGCACCAGAACATATCGTACAACTCCAATTCATTCCCGATGAATCAGACCTGACACAACTCTAAGAAATAGCAGGCATGGCATGGCAAGAACACAACATGACTCAATCGACTCCTACACATGCTACTGGGTTTTAACTATTTACTGTGGCAATGACAGGTCATGCAGAGGAATGGGTTCAACTACCGCAGCATAAAGTAGCAGTTGAATCGTTGTTGTCCTAATGCAATAAATGAGAGCAGGAGCGAGAGAGTAGGATTGTATTGGAATGAACAAGGGGGTTTGCTTGCCTGGTAGATCAACAGGGGGGCACTGCTCCTCTGACAGGTACTCTGGATCGGTCTCCGGAGCACGACCTATCGAGAAGGAACGGTGTCGAAAATCAAACACAAGCATATGCAACAATATGGTGCATGATCATGGCATGAGTATGTGATGTTTGTTTGAGTTAATGCATCTAGCATTCATTTGCATGAAGTCCATTTGAACCAAAGTTTCAAATGCAACTCCAAAATAAGCCTTTATAAATGCCATTCATGTGTTTTCATATATACAACATGTATAGGTTGGTTTATCATGCATGAAAATGGTACAGATGGATAGATTGAATTTTTCTGATAATTTTTCATATATAGATTATTTCAATCTGAGCTACGATTGAATTACTATGAATTTTAGAAGTTTATATCATTTTCTGGATTTTCCTGATTTAATTTAAATCCAGAAAATAAATAATTGCGTCAGCACTGCGTCATGCTTGCGTCAGCAAGTCAACAGTGCTGACTGGTCAAACCTGACATGTGGGGTCCACACATCAGTGACACGGGTTAAACAGGGGTTAGATTATCCTAATTATAGGATTAGTGGCGCTGGGGCCCACTGGTCAGCGTCAGGGCGTTAAATAAGCGGTGATTAGCACTAAGCTAAATCACCTGATGGTTTGGACCCACGTGTCATTGACCCATGCGGTCAAATCTGGTCAACTGGGGGGTTAAGCCCAGCCAACCCGCTGGCGTTTAGCCGCCGGCGAGGCCGAACGCGGCAGAGGGGCTCGAGATCGCGTCTCTAGTGACCAAACGGGCCGCGGAGACCATCTCCGAGGAGCTGGTGCTCGCGGGCATCCACTGGTGCCCTCCGTTTCACCGAAGACGGCCTAAATCGATGGCGGCAACCACTTGGGCAGCGGCCAGAGTTCGGCGGGGAAGGGAGAAGGGGCTACGGTGCACGGCAGGAGCAACAGGTGAGGGTTTTGGGGTCCTGGCGTTGCACTGAGCACGGTGGTGTGCTCGGTCGCGGCCCTAGGTGACAGTGGCCATGATGGTGACATGAATGGCGGCGAAGAGCTCTCGGCTCCGACGACATCATTGTTAGAGGAAAGAAACGAGCTAGGGGAGAGGGAGGATCGACGCAGTGGCTGACAGAGGATCCGGCAGAGGCGTCAGCGAGCTCAGGGGAGGTCCGACGCGGGCAGAACGGCGACGGCAATCTCTGGCGGACGGAGGTGAAGATGACGGTGATGGCGGCTCCTCGGGGCGCTCCGGCTTGCGTGGCTGAGGGAGACGATGCAGGGCAATGACACGGAGCTCGTGGGCACGACGAGAGGGCGAGGGGGAGGCGGTGAGCGTGACAACGGCGAGCGGCGGCGACAGCAGCGTTTGGGCAGCAGCGGGGAAGAGAGCAGAGGAGGAGAGGGGCGACCAGAGGGGAGGGGAGTGTACGAGGGGGGTCGGGGTGTGCATGGCAACGCCTAGGCGCGTCGGGGCAGCGGCGGGAAGTAGGAGGTGGCGGGGCGCGTGCTCGCGCGGGGCGGCCACGCGCGCGTTGTCCTCCTGGCGGGAGGTAGGTGGTGACTGGCAGAGGCCAGTGGGCTGGGCCTCTGCTGGGCCGCCAGGTAAGCCTAGGTAAGCTTTTCCTTTTTGTTTTCTTTTCTATTTTTCTGACATTTGTTTGGTTTAATAAAAATACTAAACCATTTTATTTCTTATGCCAATTTTTTTCAGGGGCTAGTGGTATTATTCCAGAGCTCCTCAACTACTGCCATAATTTTTGGACATTATTATATATATATAATAATATATATCCAAAGCAAATAATTACTGCGTTAATTCCAAATGCCTAAAATAAATACTTATGAGCTCCTGAAAATGTTGGTTTCATTTTTATCTCTGTCCAAAATTTTCAGAGAGCAACATGAGCATTTTCTTGGACCTTTTTTGAGCAATTTTTTTACTTGGGTCATTTCCAGAAATAATTTCTGAGGGTTTCACAAATCCCCATTTCAATTTAAATGGAATTTAAACATGATGCACAAATGACTAGCTGGTCTAGGTCATACTAGAACTAGGGATGTGACAATGACCAAGTTTAGCGACGCGTTGGCCACCTGGAAAAATCGAGTGAAAGCAAAGATCATCGACAAGAAGGAACCCTACTCCGAGATTGTAAAGGATAATCCGACAATCACGGAAGAGAAGTTTCAAATATTCAAGGAGGCTTGCGAGGCCGAAGCTACCAAAAAAAGTCTAAGTACATGAAGGGGCTTCAAAAGAGGAACATTGGGAGCCACCACTCGGAAGCCGTGGTTACGGCGGAAAGAGGTCCAAATGGGCCAAGGAGGACGCGGAAGCCGCGAGTCTGGGCATCCCAGACCCCTTGGCGGATTTCACCGTCCCGCGGGAGCGTGACGTCCTCAGGGCCCGGCACCGTTGGGACCCAGTGAAGAAGGTTTACGAGACAAAACCGGTCATTACGGAGTTCATGAGACTGCTGGTAATTTTAGTTTCTGATCAATTCGACTGCACACATTAGTCATATTTGTAAACGATCCTTGTGCCTTTTGCAGAGAGAGCAGCACCGGATTGCGGCCGAAAGCGACTCGCCGTCTGAGGCATTGGCGAGGCCCAAGTGGGACACTCCATTCAACCGGGCGTTGAACATATCGAAACAACAACCGGTGGATACTCGATAGTCGTATGGACGCATGCACGGTGTCGGAGACGGTGCCACGTGGAAGAAGTACTACCATGAGACCATGGAGGAGAGAAAGGAAAGACGGAGGTTAACTAAAGAAAACATCGACAAGAAGGTTGAGATTGCGGTTGAGAAGAAATCATCTCAGACAGTCGCAACAGCGGTAACTGCCGCAAAACAGGTGGTTGTAGATTTGTCTACTTCCTTGGTGACGGGCGTTTTCACTTGGACAAGGCAACATCCAGAAAAAAATGCAGAGGACTTTCCCCTTGCTGACTTCTTGGGGAGCAGCTCGACTAGCGTTGCACCTGCTCCCGCACCGGCTGCCGCACCGGCTTCCGCACCTACTCCCGCACCTACTCCCGCACCGGCTCCCACACCTGCTCCCGCACCGGACGTGCTCGGTGGTGCTTCGTCTTTGGCTGAGCTCGACACACTCATGGTATCTGTCACACCGGTCCCCTTCAATATAAATGTATAATCTCCCGTTTTCGATGCCTTTCGGATGTCTCACATCGCAGACTTTTCTTTGCATTCCGACGAAACCCCGTGCACCATATTGTACACCATCGGCGACCAGAAGGTGGACGTGGGGAAGGTGACGATAATGAAGCCGAAGGAAACATTGTTCCACAGCCGGCCAATCCCCCCGAATGTCTTCAAGGTTTCCGTGGCCAGTGTCAAACCGGGCCACGAGAATTTGCCTCCTCCAATACTAGCGGGGGATGACTACGAGACACTGCGGCGGCTTGGTGATTGTTGCAATGGGTGGGTCCTGTTGTGGCCAAAGAGTCTGCTTCGTCTGGAGGCGACCGGGAGCACACCCACGAGCACGCAGCCTCAGCAAGGTATGAACATCAACACCCCACCTACCCAATTAGCATCGGGTGTTGGGTTGGGTGATAGCGGACGGGGTAAGGAGGAGGCTCCATTAGTCGCTGATGACGTCGCCATGGATGAGGATGAGGACGACGATGGCACTGAATAGTATGTCTATACTGACGCCTCCTCAGGGTTTGAGCGTCATGAGTCGGTGCCTGAATTGCTGTCTCAATGTATTATGGACGACCTTCCGGTAGTAAAGAAGTCTAGGAAGAGATCGAGGAAAGGCAAAAAAAGCTAATTCTATGATCCAGCAGCCTCGGCTTCAGGACCGTATATATATCCCCGGTCAACCAATCCTACCTGCAACAGCGCTACGGGCATGATTCGGCGATCTAAGGAGACTTCATGACGATGTGCTGCGGGTAGAGAAAGGCATCATTGCCTCGAAAGATCCAGGATACCCACTCTACGTGGTTAACGTTCCGCGGCAAATGTCATACATCAACAGCTTCCCCGCGGATAAGTTCTTCCTCCGATTCGATTACATATTCGACATGTTTCACGTGAAGAAGCTGGATTTGACGTTTATCCGCCTTTATGCCTTGCACATGAACTACATCATCGGGGTTGAGCAGATATCTAATATCTGTGTCGCTGACCCGTACTACATGCACGAGGGCTTCTTGGGAGTTTGCACAAAGCACTGTGAATATGCGAGCGATTACATCGTCAATTTCATGCTCGCCAATAAGGACAAGGAGGCGATTCTCGTGCCTTATCATCCCGTGTAAGTCATTCGCGCTGCTATCCTTCCTTCGATTTCAATCATTCATTTGCATGGTGGAGGCTAATTAATTTGAGGTGTACTTATTTTGCGCAGCGACGGGCGCGCCGTCCTCATCATCCTCTACCCCGAATTCTCCCACGCTCTTTACTTGGACTCGTCGAAGAACATTCACAAAAAGGAATACACCCACATCAAGGATGTTCTCGACAGTGCTATGTTTTACTACCAAGCAAGGGGTGGAGAGGTCAGGGACAAGAAGACAAGGGGCGGCAGGGCCGCCTTCGGCCATAAGACCGACTTCTGCTGCATCCAGCAACCGAACGATTCTCTTAATGATGGATTCTATGTCCTACACCACATGCTGGAGTACAAACGGGATCACCAGAACCTTCGCATGTCACCTAGATCCGGCGATGCCCATATTCTGTAATGGGCAAAGGACATAGGAGATATCGAGGATCATCGACTTCGAGCTGAGTTCTATAACATCCAGCGCGAACTTGCCCAAATCATCATGAAGGAGGTCGTCAGAAAAACAGGGATGTTCTACGGAGAAGGACAAATGTCGTGGGAAGACGTCTGAACATGGATAGCCTCTCAGCGTCTCGACATGAATCCTTTCACTAAGCTCAAGGACTATCTCCCTGACTTGGATGGATGGAACGACATGTTGGAGTGATTGTCGATATATGACAATGTGTCCGTTTAGTCCATACTTTCTGTATGAAAAAACTTTGAGTTATGCACGGTGAGACTTTATTTGTGATGTAATTAAACCGTTCTCCTCCTCGACTAGCGAAAATCACTCTAGTTAGGGCATTTTGGGGTACGATGAACTTTGTTATTTATGCTTATGATATGTTGTTTCTATTTTTGCCAAGTCTGTCTCTTTCTGTTGCATATCATCGACTCATGTGACGATGCAGGTGCGTAGATCATAGATGGAAAAGAAGTGCTATGCCAGGAGTATATATACGACAAGTGGCCGGAGTGTCAGGCCCAGGTGTATCGGTTTCCGGTTTCCGAGCGATAAGCAGTAGTTAGTTTAGGTTCATGTTAATGCGAGAGAGGGATACGAACTCATGTACTCAAAGTGATAGCTCTTCTCGCGTATATCATTTTTTAGATGGATGACGATGTATTTGCAAGTAATCAAGACTTGTATCGCTATTTTCGAGATGATGACGAGAGACCACTTTGTGTTGGATGATGATTATGATGATGACATCATTTGATGAGACTAATTGTATGTATATGCTATGATTAGATTTGCATGTGTATGATATGCTAAAGATTATTGTATAAAGCCTATTCCAATACAAAACAAATACAAAACAAATATGCAGGAAAAAAACTAATAAAACTAGTAGTAGCGAGGGGGGGGGGGATTTAGCAGTAGCGCCGCCTTACCAGTAGCGCTTCCCAGTAAACAGCGCTGCAGATAATATCAGCAGCGCCCTTTTCCAAAGAGCGCTACAACTATTCATGTATAGCAGTAGCGTGGGACAATAGGCTCTACTGCTATACGTTAGCTGTAGCGCCTTATTAGTAGCGCCGGTCCCCGCGCTACTAATAGGCCCAACACCCACGCTACTGCTAGGCTTTTCCCTAGTAGTGGACAACCGTGATCTCATGGGCATGGAAGTAGTGGCGCAGTTCCCTTGAGGCCATAATGAGACCAAAGATCAACTTTTGCATGCCAGAGTACCTCGATCTAGCCCCCTGTGATAAGGAGCTAACGAAGTACACTGGGAGCTGCACCACTTTCTTCCTTGTCACTTCCTTGGGGTTGCTCTTGTTGCTGTGCTCACTGTTGTCCTGGTCCTTTTCTGACTCTGTCATGATATGCCTGCTTTCTATCTCATTTAGCTCTCGCTGCGCTACCAAAGGCGCACTGACCACTTGGTTGGTTGCCGCCAAGTGTCGGTGTACAAAAAGAGGGGTACACTTTTTGTACCCCTATAACTGTGCACGGGCAGTCTGAGCCATGGGCACCACCACACCAAGCAAGGCAAGGGAGGTGAGCCAGGGTAAGACCAAAGCTCAAGAGAACTACGACGCCAAGGCCAAGACCACAAAGAGCAAAGGGGACGAAGCGGACTCCCCCGGCAAGATCCTTGCCGGGAGACAGTTCTAGCAGCCCCGGCAAGACCCTTGCCGCGGCGACTCGTCCCGCGCCTACGGAGCAAATCACCCTTGAGTCCACTGCCCCCAAAGGGCAAGGATTCGGGAGACATCCCCGTGGCGGCATGCAGATCTTCGTGAAGACATTCAAGATCGGATACGCACTAAGGAGACGACAACCCTTGGCGGGATCCCAGCCGAGGAAGACCACAAGGCCCCTGGCAAGCGCCCTGCCGGGGATGACAGCAGGCGCCTCGGCAAGACCCTTGCTGGGGCCCCGGCAAGGCCCTTAACAAGGACACCCGCAGGGCCACCATCAGGCCCACGCCGACTAAACCTACACCACCGCATGCATGCAGCTGCCGCCCCAACCAGCTGGGCAGGCACCTGCGTGGCGGCATGCAGATCTTCATGAAGACCCACCACTGCGCCACCTCAGCTGCCTGCCTACCTACGTGGCACCTCAGGCATCGCTGCCCAGGGCGCATGTCGACACAAGAAGGAGCGGTGACGGACGAGACAAATCTCTCCCCCGTCTCCGATAAAGCAAGGACACCTAAGCAAGACGCATTAAATGCGCCTTGTCATGTAATGCAAGGTATAACCTCGCATCACTATACCCTTTCCACCTCCTGTGTGCCACTGTGGCAACCCCTTTTTCTATAAAAGGATGCCCGAGGCGACCAGGAGAAGGATTCGGCTTTTTGGAGCTCCTCACGCCCCATAGCTAGCTCAAGAACATAGATATACAATCCACCAAAGCAAGATTAGGGTTTTACGCATCCTCGCGGCCCGAACCTGGATAAACAAACCGTGTGCTACCTGTTAGATCCGCTCTTCTCACGACCCCGCGCCCCGCTAACCACAGTAGGGATTCTTGTGATCCCATAGGTGTCGTTCCCACCGACATCTTTGGCACGCCAGGTAGGGGGCGCAGTTGTGAGAATCGGCTTTAGCAGTTAGTTCGGTGCTTCTTCATCGTCATGGCGCCCAAGAAGAAGACGACGGTGGCGGTTGGCCAGTCGGAAGCCGGACAGCCCGTCCCGACGAGGGCGAGCAGCGGACCGGTCGCAGAAAGGACCCAGGGCGCTGGTCACGAACACCAACACCATCCCAGCAGCCGGAGTTTGGGAGGCAGCAATGTTTGTGTTCCTGGTAACGGACCACACGTCCCCAAATCCAAAGGCAGGGCCAAGCCCTTCGCGGGTGGAGCGGGGCCTTCCAAGGTCATCACCGCCCCGCCCGAAGGCGACGCAAGGGCCTCCATGACTCCCACTCCGGCTCCAACAGCGCGCTCCTCCTAGGCAGCGCGCGACGAACGGCGTAATCACGCCGAAGATCCCGGGCGTCGCCGTGGGAAGAGCCCCGGGCGCCACTCCCGGGACGTAGAAGACCTACCCACTCGCCGAGGCGCTGGTGAAAGCGGCATGCGACTGTGGGGTCGTGATAGAGCTCATTCTGACATGGTCAAAAGTCGAAGCGCGTCGCGATCCGTGCAGGTTTCGCTGCCGCCGACGCCAGCAGAGGCCCTGATGCGCGCGTAGTTGCTCCTCGATTTTCCTCCCACTACGGGGAAACTCGACGAATGGAGAGCCACTATTTGAAGCCTTGTTGCGGTGGCCAACAAAGACGAACCAAGTCCGGTGAGGCCCCCGGGTCGACGCTCCGATGGAGTCCCGCAGACCAGTGGCGGAAAAGCCGGTGGCGCCGCGACCATGGTGCATTCACCTCTTCCCCATCCGGTACCGCAGACGCCGGCTCGTCGCGACGTCGCGGGCGATGACATCTCCATAGCATCGTCTAACCCGCGGACCCACTGTGACCAGCGCCAAGTTCTTCGGGAACGAGCCCATGAAGACGCTCGAACCACTATCGAGCGCCGGCGCGGAGCGCGCCACCAGTCAGACAGGCGAGCAGGGCCTACTGTGAACCACCCGGCCCTGGAGAGCCCTGGAGGCCTACCTTACGAGATAGGCTGTCCGGCTTTTACCCGTGAGCTGCGGCAGTTCCAGTGGCCCACTCATCGCACCTTCAAACCTGACGTTGGCGAAAAGTACAGCGGCAAGACTCACCCGTCTGAGTTCCTCAGGATCTACACCATCGCGATGCAAGCCGCCGGAGCCCGTGACGATAAGGTGCTTGCGAATTACTTTCCATTGGCTCTTAAACCCAACGCCATGTCGTGGTTGATGCACTTGCCGGTAGACTCTATTTCCTCCTGGTCGGATTTGTGCCATGAGTTTGTGGGCGCCTTTACTGGGGGTCACCAAGCCCATGGCCAAGCAAGCGACCTGCATGTCATTCCCCAGAAGGGAGGCGAGAGTCTGCGCAAGTATATACAGAGGTTCAGCCGGGTACAGTACAATATCCCTGATGTTCACCTTGCCGCCATCATCATCGCGTTCCATTAGAACATGCGTAACCGCAAGATGCGCGAAGAACTGGCAATGAACAAGGTGAAAGATGTGGCAGAACTCTATGTTCTTGCTGACAAATGTGCCCGAGCTGAAGAGGGAAGGAAGTACCCCCGCGAAGATGCCGGCATGGAAACCGACTCCTCAGATGAGGATACTGCCGCCCCGGCGAAGAAAGGCCCGCGCCGCAACAGGAAGCGCAAAGGTAAAGTTGTGCTTGCCGTCGAGGGATCTGTCGACTCCGGCTCCGCCAAGAAAACCAAGGCAGATGACCCCGGCAAGGAAATTGCCGGATGTGTTGCCTGCCGGGCCTTGGCGGCTGCCGAGAAGTCAGGAAACTCCGACAAGCAATACTGCAAGATCCATCGCACCAAAGGCCATGATCTCCAGAACTGCCGACAGGTTGAGCTCCTTGCTGAGAAGCAAAGGGCTGAATATGAGAGGCGGGACAAGGAGAAAGGCCAGGACGGTGCTGAGGGGTCCGACAAGAAGCGTGACGGCCAGGCGGGCCATCGCGGCAAAGATAAACAACGGGAGAGGCCCGCCCGGGGCCGTAACAAAAAACCAGAAGATGATGATCACGAAGAGGATGATGAGTCTGGTGACCAAGAATTTCAGAAAGCTATAGAGGCCATGTGCGTCGATGGCGGCGCCTCGCTGCATACCTCTCACCGCCAGCTTAAACAGTGGGCGTGTGAGATTACAGCGGCGGAACCGTCGTTTGATGCCTGAAGGCCGCTGAAGTGGTGCAACACACCTATCATTTTTGACACTGAGGATCACCCTGATCGCATTACTGCCGTCGGGTGCTTGCCATTGTTGGTTTCACCAACAATACGCAACCTCAAGGTGACAAAGATGCTAGTCGACGGCGGGGCCGGTCTGAAATTAATCTCGCCTGCCGTGATCGAGAAATTGCAGATTCCTGATGAAGACCTCAAAGAGACAGGCACGTTTCAGGGGGTCAACCCGGGAAGAAGTCAACCAAAGGGAAAGGTCAAGTTGCCCGTGACTTTTGGGAGTGATCTGAACGACAGTTCAGAAAGGATTGTGTTCGACGTTGCCAAGATCCCCTTGCCCTACAACGGGATCCTTGGCCGCCCAGTGCTGGCCAAGTTCATGGCGGCGTCACATTACGCCTACAACACCCTGAAGATGCCGGGGCCTGTGGCGATCATTACCGTCCCGTCAGACAAGAAGGATGCGCTAATTTGTGCTGACCAACTCTACCAACAAGCAGTTGCAGCAGCAGCCACTGCTAAGGCGCTTGCTCCTGCCGTTGGAGCCCCGGGAAGGCAAAAGAAGAAGACCGGTGAGACCTCAGGCACCCACTCCGGCAAGTGCACCTCTTCGGAGTGTAGCGCTCCCGTCGAGGACGTGCCAGAGAGCTCCACCGACAGAAACAAGAAGTCCAGGGCCACACCGCCGGGAACCAAGAAGGTTTTTGTCAAGGAGGACGGCACGGGAGGAGCTTTTACCATAAGCTCCACCCTTGACGACAAATAGGAAGACGCGCTCGTCACCTTCCTGCAGGCGAATGTTGATGTGTTTGCATGGCAAGCATCCGACATCCCCGGTGTTCCCAGGGAGGTGATTGAGCACCACCTTGCTGTCTGTCCTCATGCATAGCCTATCAAGCAGAAGGTCAGAAAGCAAGCTTTGGAACGACAAGAGTTCATCACAGAGGAGATCCGGAAACTGGAAGCAGCGGGTTTGGTAAGAGGAGTGCTCCATCCAACGTGGTTGGCCAATCCGGTGGTAGTGTGCAAGGCAAATGGGAAGTGGAGGCTGTGTATTGATTACATAGATATTAATAAGGCTTGTCCCAAAGACCCCTTCCTGTTGCCGCGCATCGACCAGATTGTTGACTCCACAGCTGGGTGTTATCTGTTGTCATTCCTCGATGCCTACTCCGGCTACCATCAGATCTTCATGACAAGGGAAGATGAAGAGAAAACGTCATTCATCACCCCATGTGGTACGTATTGCTTTATACGGATGCCTTTAGGGTTGAAGAGTGCTGGTTCAACGTTTGCAAGGGCGGTCCAGATTGGTTTTGAACCCCAGCTCCATAGAAATATGGAAGCTTATATGGATGATATAGTGGTCAAAACCAAGAACAGGGCAACCCTCATATCAGATCTACAAGAAACATTTGCAAACCTACGCAAGATCAATCTCAAGCTGAACCTTGAGAAGTGCGTCTTCGGCGTCCCGTCTGGCAAGCTTCTCGGGTTCTTTGTGTCACAGCGTGGGATAGAGGCCAATCCGGACAAGATCAAAGCTATAGAGTAGATTGAAGCGCCCAAGCGAGTCAAGGATGTGCGTCGGCTTGCTGGTTGCGTTGCCGCCATGAGCAGGTTCATTTCCAAGTCCGCCGAGCACGCCCTTCCCTTTTTCAAGATTTTGAAAAAGGCGGTCCCGATGGAGTGGACGCCAGAAGCCGAAGCAGCATTACAAGATTTGAAGAGGTACCTCTCCTTCGCGCCAATACTAGTTGCGCCTAGGCCACAGGAACTGTTGCTGCTGTACCTGGCAGCAACAAACCAGGTGGTCAGCGCCGCACTAGTGGCGCAGAGAGAAATTGATGATGAGGTAATAGCAGCGACGGAGCCCGATGCCACCGATGCCGAGACGATGCAGCCAATTGAAGTGCCGCCGAAGAAGAAAATGATGCAGCACCCGGTCTACTTTGTTAGTTCCCTCCTGCAGGGGGCTAGATCGAGGTACTCTGGTGTGCAGAAACTGCTCTTCGGCCTTCTTATGGCCTCAAGGAAGCTACGTCACTACTTCCAGGCGCACGAAATCACTGTCGTCACTCGCCTCCCTCTGCAACGGATATTGCACAATCCAGACACAACGGGAAGGGTCGTAGAGTGGGCACTGGAACTGTCCAGCTTTGGCCTCAAGTTTGAGAGTACCTCGACGATTCAAAGCCGAGTCCTGGCGGAGTTCGTTGCAGAATGGACCGCGACGCCTGACGAAGAAACCCAAGAGACTGCTCTCCCCGGCAAGGAGGCAAGTTGCGACTGGATCATGTACTTTGATGGAGCTTTCTCCTTACAGGGCGCCGGGGCTGGCATACTGCTTGTCGCACCCACCGGAGAGCAACTCAAGTACGTGATCCAGATGCGCTTCCCCAGGGAGGTGTCAACAAACAATACTGCTGAATACAAGGGGCTGCTTGCTGGTCTTAGGATCGTGGCAGACCTCGGAATCAAGAAACTCATCGTTAGGGGCGACTCGCAACTTGTTGTCAAACAAGTCAACAAAGATTACCAGAGCCCGTTGATGAAGGCCTACGTCGATGAAGTGAGAAAGCTGGAAGAGCATTTTGATGGTATACAGGCGGAGCACGTTCCCCGAGCAGAGAAAGACATCGCCGATTACCTGTCAAAGCGCGCTTCCCTCAAGCTACCTGTGGAACTAGGTACCTTTGTGCTTCAGCTAACTCAACCATCCGTTGATCCATCAACAGAGCAAAACAAGAGAAGGAAATCAGGGCCCAGCAAGTACTTTCCCGCCGAGCTCCCCGGAGCCGCCGGCAAGGATGTTGCCGGAGATATACTGAGCCCGCCACGGGACGGCTAGCTCCGGCGGAGCATCAAGCTCTTGCCGTCGAGACAGCTGCTTCTGTAGCGGAGGAAACGCCTTTAGTCCTCGCCGTCGAGCCCCAGGCTCCAGCATGGGCACATCATACCATCTAATTCCTCCAAACAGGGGAACTTCCTGAGGAGCAGGAAGAAGCAGAAAAAGTAGCCCGTCGCTCTACTATGTACCAGTTCGTCGATGACGTCCTATACAGAAAGAGGCCGAACGGTGTGAAATTGAAGTGTATCCCTCGAGAGGAAGGACTGGGGCTGTTGGCGGAGATACATGGAGGCATATGTGGATCCCACATCGGGTCAAGGGCCCTTGTCGGCAAAGCGTTTCGGCAAGGCTTCTTCTGGCCCACCGCCCTCCAGGATGCGACGACACTAGTCACCAGGTGTGAAGCGTGTCAGTTCCATTCAAAGAAGCTTCATCAGCCAGCTCAAGCCCTTCAAACCATTCCTCTCTCCTGGCCTTTCTCGGTCTGGGGGCTCGACATACTGGGCCCTTTCCCCCGCGCTGTCGGGGGCTTTGAGTACTTGTACGTTGCAATCGACAAGTTCACAAAGTGGCCAGAAGTGGAAGCAGTGAGGAAGGTCACAACACAGTCAGCCGTCAAGTTCTTCAAAGGACTCGTGTGCCGTTTTGGTGTACCCAATAGGGTTATCACCAACAACGGCACGCAGTTCACAAGCCACACCTTCATGCAATATATTCAAGACCTCAGCAGCAAGGTCTGTTTCGCTTCCGTTGCTCACCCACGAAGCAATGGTCAAGCTGAGAGGGCAAATGCTGAAGTACTGCGAGGCCTGAGGACAAAGACCTTTGACAGACTGCGCAAGAGTGGAAGGCGCTGGATTGATGAATTGCCGGCGGTTCTTTGGTCAATCAGAACGACACCAAATCGAGCCACCGGTGAGACACCCTTTGCCCTGGTATACGGGGCAGAAGCAGTTCTCCCCACGGAACTCATATACGGGTCACCTCGAGTACTCACTTATGACGAGCTTGAGTAAGAGCAATTGCGGCAAGATGACGCAACGCTCCTTGAGGAAGATCGTCTTCGGGCGGCTATGAGAGCAGCGCGCTACCAGCAAGCCTTGCGCCGCTACCATAGCCGCAAGGTTCATGCCTGAAGCTTTGAGGAAGCCGACCTTGTCCTTCCGCACGTTCAATCGGCCAAGAATTCCAACAAGTTGATGCCAAAGTGGGAAGGCCATTATCGGGTAATACGAGTCACCAGGCCTGGCGCAGTCCGCCTAGAGACCGAAGATGCCGTTCCGGTGAGTAATTCCTGGAACATTGAGCATCTTCGCAAGTTTTACCCGTGAGGCGCGGCTTGCCGGGCCCCCCGACAAGCCACCTTTTGTACGAGCCTTGCCGATGACGCATGTAACCCTTTGTACAAAGCCAGGCACAGACCCTGAGCATAAGTAAATGAAGCGCTGGCGCCCTAAGTTATAGCATGCATGCTAGGTTGAGTCTCGTCCTTGGTTAGGGTTGATAGTGCTTAGCGGCGACTAACCCCTAGCTTAGAGGTCGAGTGTGCGTCTCTTTGTCTTTCTTTTGTCTTATTTGGTTCACAGGACACATAGATATCCGTGCCGAACCACTTGGGGAGAAAAAAAAGAGGAACAGACCAGCATCTAGCCCCCGGCAAGCCAGTATTGCCGGGGGCTGCAAGAGCAAAGATTCACCCGCGGCGAACCAGGGTTGTCGAGGACTGCAGCTTCAGATAAGTTCTTCATCCCTTATCATGCATTCCATTATGGACTGAGGTATGTGAAACCTCGTTTTCCCCTAAGCTACCGTGCTCCCATAAATCTAGGCCCTAGGGCTCGTTCCTGGGGCCAAGATTGGTCGTAGTCGCGGCAGCGAAAGGATGAAACAAGGAGCCTGAACCCGCCTCATCCTTGCCTCCGCCAAAGGCATGAGGAAGGTCGAGCGAAGTGGGGAGACGGCAAGGCCTGTTGCCGGGTAAGGAAATGTTTATCTTGAAGATATGAAGGATTTACTCCTTGTTGTGGGTTCCACTCGCAAACAAATGACCGGGCAAGCATCCCTTTTTCATTAAAAACATTCCACTGAGGTACAGTCCATAGGGAATGAAAAACATGAATGATGGGATTACAAGTTTTAAATTCAACAAAGGCCCGAAGGCTTACAAACTAAAAAGAGATAAGGTGCCCGTAATCCCTTTCTTGTCCCTCTCCTCAGGAGGCAGGTCAAGGAGGCAAAAGGGACAAAAGGAGCGCCTAGGCGAGCTACGGGTAGCAGAAGACACCAAGAGAACATCTTGGTGGCCGTCCAAAGGCTGGATGGTGATGGCGGCACCAGAAGCAGAGCTCGAAGACGAGGCGGCAGGACGTCAGCACGCGTCAAAGGCGTCGGTGCCCGTGTACTCCGACTTGACGGCCTTGCCGCCCGCCCTCTTCCTCTTCCATAGCCTCCCAACGCCAGCCGCCCAAGGAGACGACCCCGAGAAGTTCAGGGAGCCGGCGACACGGATGATGGGGTCGCCGGTGCCGCACGGAGCGGCACCCGACGCCTAATTGGACCCGTCATCCTGCCGCCTACTACCCTCGTCGTCGCTGCCGCTGTCCTCCTCGTCACTCCTGCCCGAGGAGGAGTCTTCACTATCAGAAGAGCTCTCCACGCAGGACCTTGCACGGGTCCCAAAGCACCCGAAGACCTTGACGGAGAGAAGGCCACCCTCCATCAGACTAAAATGGAGAGTGAGCCCCTTCGTCAAGCGGTGGATATGAGCAAACGTCTTCCAACCCCGACAAAGATACATCACGTGAGGGGCAGGGAAGTCGACGCGGACCCGCGTGCCACTGATTCCGCAGCCCCTCATGTGCAGCCGCAACGATTCCGGCGGATCTAGCTCCATCTCCCGCGCAAATGGAGATGGGAGACGAAGGCGACGGTGCGGCGGCCGGCGCAGCCTGACGAAGAACTCACAAGGGTCATCCCCAACATGGCCCTCCATTGGAGGAGGAGCTGCAGGCGGAGGCAAGGCCGGCGTGCCGCCCCGTCCTCCTCTTCCCCAAGCGCCGCGGCCTCGCCCACTCCCCCTTCCCCTCACGGCTGGCTCTGCCACCGCAGGCGCAGGAGAAGGAGGGACGCATTGTCGAGCGGCGACCCTCGCCGCCACTATTGAAGGATCGGGATTCCCTCTCTCCATGACGGATGGAAGGGAGGAGCAAAAGCTGAAGGAAGAAGAAGATGAAAGAGTGCGGGACGCCATCCCCCCTCCCGCTCTTTATAAAGGATCGGGGTTGGGGCTCGGCCACCCCGCTTGACCAATCAAGATACGGAAGGCGCAGGGAGCCAGGACCGACCCGCCGCCCCAACCGGCGACGGCCCGGTTTCCCGCCTCCACCGTTTGCCACCCCAGGCTCATGGGAGACACGTGGTGGATGTGCAGAACCGAGGGGACGGGTGAGACGACCACTCCCCCACCCCATGATCGTGGGGAGTGGATGCCTTGAAGACCGCGCCTCAGCCCCATTCAGTAAATGGGCCGCACCTCCACGCCTCCCTCCATTTATGGGGAAGGCACGAACCGCTCCTTTACTACAATGTGACGCATGCCTGCGGGAACCAACCCCACGCATGCTGCCCACGTCACGCGCACCTCCCCACGCCCCGCCACGCGCGGGAGTCGTCGGAAGCGCAGCGCGCGAAGAATCTTACCGCGGTAAAAACTGCCCCGCCTGCCCGTGCACCGTTTTTGGGCCTAGCCCAACAATGCGTTGCGCTTATGTGTGGACCAGGCCCGGGGGCTCCTGTCAGTGTACAAAAAGAGGGGTACACTTTTTGTACCCCTATAACTGTGCATGGGTAGTCTGAGCCACGAGCACCACCACACCAAGCAAGGCAAGGGAGGTGACCCAGGGTAAGACCGAAGCTCAAGAGAACTACGAGGCCAAGGCCAAGACCACGAAGAGCAAAGGGGACGAAGCGGACTCCCCCGGCAAGATCCTTGTCGGGAGACAGTTCTAGCAGCCCCGGCAAGACCCTTGCCGCGGCGACTCGTCCCGCACCTACGGAGCAAATCACCCTTGAGTCCACTGCCCCCAAAGGGCAAGGACTCGGGAGACATCCCCGTGGCGGCATGCAGATCTTCATGAAGACATTCAAGATCGGATACGCACTAAGGAGACGACAACCCTTGGCGGGATCCCAGCTGAGGAAGACCACAAGGCCCCCGGCAAGCGCCTTGCCGGGGATGACAGCAGGCGCCTCGGCAAGACCCTTGCCGGGGCCCCGGCAAGGCCCTTAACAAGGACACCCGCAGGGCCACCATCAGGCCCATGCAGACTAAACCTCCACCACCGCATGCATGCAGCCGCCGCCCCAACCAGCTGGGCAGGCACCTGCGTGGCGGCATACAGATCTTCGTGAAGACCCACCACTGCGCCACCTCAGCTGCCTGCCTACCTACATGGCATCTCAGGCATCGCTGGCTAGGGCGCGTGTTGACACAAGAAGGAGCAGCGACGGATGATATAGATCTCTCCCCCCGTCCCCGATAAAGCAAGGACACCTAAGCAAGACGCATTAAATGCGCCTTGTCATGTAATGCAAGGGATAACCTCGCATCACTGTACCCTTTCCACCTCCTGTGTGCCACTGTGGCAACCCCTTTTTCTATAAAAGGAGGGCCGAGGCGACCAGGAGAAGGATTCGGCTTTTTGGAGCTCCTCACGCCCTATAGCTAGCTCAAGAACACAGATATACAATCCACCAAAGCAGGAGTAGGGTTTTACGCATCCTCGCAGCCCGAACCTGGATGAACGAACCGTGTGCTACCTGTTAGATCCGCTCTTCTCACGACCCCGCGCCCCGCTAACCACAGTAGGGATTCTTGTGATCCCATAGGTGTCGTTCCCACCGAGACCAAGGATAGCAACAATGGTTCTTGGGGTTTGGGTGCAACCAAGGTAGGCACAGATGATAGGTAGGCTTTCAATTCCTACAAAGCTGCATCTCCTTCCTAGGTCCACTTCATAGGTCCCATCTTCTTCAAAACCTTGAAGAACGACAGGGCGCGCTTGGCAGACATGGAGATGAATCTTCTCAGCACGGAAATGCATCCCGTCAAGCGCCTCACATCCTTAACTGTCCTTGGCGCTTGGATCTGCTCAATGGCCTTGATCTTGTCGGGCTGGCTTCAATCCTTCGATGGGACACGAAGAACCCAAGTAGCTTCCCGGAGGGAACATCACACACACACTTTGCTGGGTTAAGCTTCAGATTGATCTTGCACAGATTGGCAAACGTCTCTTCCAAATCCTGGATAAGGGTGGCCTTATCCTTGGTTCTGAGCACAATATCATCCATATAAGCTTCTATATTTCTCTGCAATTGTGGCTCACAACCAATCTGGTCTGCCCTTGCAAAAGTGGACCCGACACTCTTTAATCCGAATGGCATGCGGACAAAGCAGTACGTACCACAGGGAGTGATGAATGATGTCTTCTCTTCATCTTCCTTAGACATGAAGATCTGATGATATCCTGAGTATGCATCCAGAAAGGAGAGAAAATCACATCCCGAAGTAGAATCCACGATCTGGTCAATGGGCGGCAAGGGAAATGGGTCCTTCAGGCAATCTTTGTTGAGGTCTGTGAAACCAATGCAAAGCCTCCACTTACCATTAGCTCTCCGGACCACTACTAGATTTGCCAACCATGTAGGATGCAGTACTCCTCTCACCAAACCATCTGCTTCCAACTTCTTGATCTCTTCGACAATGAACTGTTGCCTCTCCAAGGCATTCTTCCATACTTTTTGCTTGACGGGTCGGGCATGTGCGCAGACAGCAAGGTCATGCTCAATTAGCTCCCTGGGAACACCGGGGATGTAACATCCCAAATTTTCAATTTGGATGTTATACATAGGTCATCATATGCATATCATATTTTATTTGCATTTTGTTTGTGATCCTAGAAATCCTAAGCAACTCAAGGACCACGAAGAGATTTTGGGATTTCATTTATTTTCATATTTGAATTTTTCACAAATTTAAAAGAGGGTCATTTTGGTTTTTTAAAAAATCTCTCTGAATTATTCCGATATGAAAATAAAAGAGAGAAGATAATATGACTTCTTCAAAAAGAGAGGAATACTGGAGGAAAACTTTTAAAGTCAAATAAATATTTTTATTTCGATTTTATTTGAATTAGAAAAAATATGCATTTTTCGAAATTGCATTTGAGGCCAGAAAAATGTTCACTTTGTTCTAAATATTTTATTAAGATGGTGAAAATTGTTTTTGGCATTTTTAGAATATTTTTGTATTTTATTAGGTTTTTATTCGGCGGAAATTAGTTTAAAAAACAGTTCCCAGACCCACTGGGCCGAAATCCAGCCGGCCCACTCCCGCACGCCGCCGCATTCCTCCGACGGAGTCCCGCCGCCGCACGGACGCCGAGTGTGGCTCGGCCACGCCGCCCCGCCGCCTTGCCCCCTCCACAAACCCGCCTTGCCCCGCCCCCTCTTATAAGCCGCCGCCCCTGCCACCTCTCCTCCCCACCCCGCCCCGGCAGCCACCACTGCCTCCTAAGCCGCGCCGAGCCGCCGCCGTTAGCCGTTGCCGCCGCCGCTGCTTGCGTTGCCGCTGCCACCGCCGTTGTTCGCCACCCGCCGCTGCCGCACCATTACCCCACACCAACGCCGCCGCCCGCACCGGATCCCGCCACCCCGCCGCCATTCGGATCCGCTGCTGCCGCCGGTTTTTGTCTAGTTTTCTTCGGTTTATTTCGGTATTCCGTAGATTTCATTAGGTTTTTTAGATCGGTTTTCTCGGTTTTTCTTCGGTTCAAATCTATTCTGTGAATGTTTGTTCGTTTAGTTCTTATAACAAACGAATTCGTTCGTTTGTCTCTGTTAGCGGACGTTCGTCCGATAGATTTTTCTTTTTCTGTTTTTTCGCCAGGGACCTATCCGTGATTATTTTTATCGCAGATTTGCCCTTGATCTTCAAACCCTCACAATTTTTCAACCTTTCGTCCAAATCCAGTGAAACCAATGCCAAAATCTTCATCTCGAACCCCTCTTTCCAGCTAATCAACTTGAACATGGTTTGGACAAAATAAAATTTGGTTGCAAGCAGATTTCAATTTGAACTTCTTTTGATCGTACTTTGAGTTTCGTAGCTCCGATTCAATTGATTCTTTATGAAAATAGAAGCACTTCAGTTGAACTTTCAGTTTGGATTTTCTCATCTGAGTTTTACACATGCGTCTATGCTTCATGGCTTATGTATGATATTGTTTGTCTGTGATAAAATTTCCGGAGTGCAAAGCATGCTACTACGAGTCACTAGGGTTTTCAGATCGTCGGCAAGGCGAGTAATACTTTGATCATACCCATTTATTACGCAGTTTTTATGCATTAGTTTCAACCCTCAAGAATTGCATGAGTAGGATTGATAAGATGTGGGTATTGGTAAGTAGATGATGAGGTAGCACCTATTGTCCTTTATATCAAACCATGGGAGTTACTTTTACGTTATGCTTACACTGCTATGCTATGCTCGTAGACGTGGATTGGTTGACTGTATTCATGACAGATGTGAGATTTGTTAATTAATGGTTAACTTAAGGTGGCTACTTTAATACACATCTGGGTGGATTGGTTGTGGGCACATGGAGAATCAAGTGTTGTCCTAGGATATCTCAGAGTACCCGTGTGATCATCCTACGGTTCGCCACCCATGCTCAAAGGGATCATAAGATTATTCATGCTAGAAACTTTCGTGTGCAGCCGCAAGCCATTATGGGCTCTGGCATAGTTGAGTATGTTGTGTGACCTCTTTCAGTGGTAGACTAGGAGATGTAGGGGATGTAGGTTACTATCTACCCAGAGTAAAGAGTTAATGTTTCTAAAAGACTGTGTCTCGATCATCTGTTTCTCAAACACCATGTAGTGCGAGAAATCCAACGCAGGAGATCGAGTCTTGTTTGGAAAAGTGCACAAACCTCTGCAGAGTCTACAAACTAATCACTGTTAGCCATGTCCCCGGTTATGGACATCTTGAGTATCTGGTTCTTGAATTATTGATTTGATCTCATCACTCTAAATTAATTTGCTGGGTTGTTAATACTATTTAATTGGGATTGAGTTGGAGGAACCTTCTCAATGTTTATCAACCACCATGATAGTTAAACAAAACATATTCGTTTGTTGAAGGGGAAAATTGGATTTTCGCAAAAATATGATAACCGTAGAGCCTCCACCAGCCATATATGCATATAGTTATAGATATTACTTGTTCATTGCTCTACAGTGTTAAGTTGCCAGCATATTCCATGTGCTGGCCCATTTCCGGGCTGCAACGTATTATGTTGCAGACTTTTAAAATGAAGAGTAAGGTGCTAGGTCATTTTCGTGCACTCAGCTAAGCCGTCGGAGTTGATGGACTCATGTACCTTCGATGCTTCCACAATTATCTTATTTAGATGGCCTTTAGCCATATTGTTGTAATAAGTTCTCTTTTGAGACATTCAATGTAATAAGTGTGTGATTGCACTCTGTTATAAATCCTTCAAGTACTGTGTGTGTCAGCATTACCGATCCAGGGATGACACTTATGCACAGATTTTTAACGTTTGAGGTCGGATCTCTACAAGATGGTATTAGAGCACACGCTGATTGTAGGACGCGACCACTAAGATAAGCCATAGGTCACTCTTCTCTACTCATTTCAGGAAGTATGGACAAGGGAAGTGCAATTCAGGAGCTAAGACAGGGCTCTTATGATTGAAGGGAAGCAGCAGCTGATAGAGAGCCGCAAATGGAAGTATGGACAAGGGAAGTACAATTCAGGAGCTCAGCGGAGACCTCATTTTATCCCGAACTCAGGAGGGCATACTCACCATAACCATGGAGGCCACACCCACAATGGAGGAAGTTTACATAACCATAGTGGCCCCAAGAATGGGAATGGGAATGGAGGAAGCAGCAGCCAAAACCGTCCCAACCCCACTACACCCGCCAAGAAGGATCTAAGTCACATTATTTGTTTCAAGTGCGGGAATACTGGGCACTACGCCACTGAGTGTTCTAAAGCCAAGAATGGAAATGGCAATGGAAGTTCAGGGAAGAAGCCCAATCCCTTCACTAGAGGTCAGGTGAACCACATCAACGTGGAGGAAGTTGAAGATCAGCCTGACACAGTAATTGGTAAGTTTTTGGTTAAGTCATTTACCGCTCTCGTCCTTTTTAATACTGGTGCATCGCATTCATACATATCAAAGGCATTTGTGGAAAGTTTAAATTGCCAACCCTAGCCATTAGGTCACCCATGTTAGTGAGCTCGCCAGGAGTAGAGTATATGGCCAGCCGATGGTGTGATCGGTTACCCTTAACCATTGGTAGCCATGTTTTCCCCTCCGGCCTAGTAATTTTCAAGTCACAAGGATTGGATATAATACTTGGCATGGACTGGCTATCGAAGTATGGAGGAAACATTGACTGTGCTAGTAAGTCAATTTTGCTCACCACCCCGGATGGAAAAGGGATCAAGTATGTATCCAGGCATGCGCCAAGAAGGGCCCAAGTAAATTCCCTCTCAGGAGTTGTTTAGGAGGAAGTGCCTGTAGTGAAGGATTACCCGGATGTATTCCCAGAGGAACTACCAGGCATGCCGTCGGATCAGGATATAGAATTTCTGATAGAGCTGTTGCCAGGCACCGGACCGATATCAAAGAGACCATACCAGATGCCCGCAAATAATGTAGAGGAGATTAAGAAGCAGACTAAGGAGTTATTGGAGAAAGGTTACATTCGATGAAGTTCGTCACCGTGGGGAGCCCCAGTGCTCTTGGTTGAGAAGAAGGATGGATCTTTGAGAATGGTTGTTGATTATCATGCATTGAATGAAGTGACGATCAAGAACAAGTACCCACTACCAATGATCAACGATTTGTTTGACCAGCTGCAAGGAGCTAAAGTATTTTCCAAGATCGATCTGCGATCAGGATACCCCCAGCTGAAGATCTGAGAACAAGATATACCTAAGACAGCTTTCACCACATGGTACGGGCTATATGAGTACACTGTCATGTCATTTGGATTGACTAATGGCCCCACCTATTTCATGAGTATGATGAATAAGGTGTTCATGGAATTCTTGGATAAGTTTGTTGTGGTGTTCATTGATGATATTTTGGTATATTCAAAGAATGAAGAGGAGCACAAGGAGCATTTGCGTTTAGTTCTTGAGAAGCTCGGGGAACATCAGCTATATGCAAAGTTCAGCAAATGTGAGTTTTGGTTGAAGGAAGTTGGATTTCATGGACGTGTTATATCAGGAGAAGGTATAGGAGTAGACCCCACCAAGGTTTCAGTCTGTAACTGAGTGGTTGTCACCCACCTCGGTAGGAGAGATCCACAGTTTTCTTGGACTCGCGGGATATTATCGGAGATTCATTGACAATTTTTCCAAGATTGCGAAACCCATGACGGAGTTGTTGAAGAAGGACATCAAGTTCAAATGGATGGATGAATGTGAGGCTAGTTTTCAGGAGTTGAAGAAACGTTTTGTTACATCCCTAGTGCTAATTCTGCCGGATATACGCAAGGATTTCCAAGTGTATTGCGATGCTTCTCGCTTAGGACTTGGAGGTGTACTTATGCAGGACGAAAGAGTTGTTTCATATGCCTCACGTCATCTTTGACCGCACGAATTGAATTACGCCATGCATGATTTGGATCTAGTAGCCGTAGTGCTTGCGCTTAAGACTTGGAGACATTTTCTTATTGGAAACCGTTGTGATGTGTAAATGGATCACAAGAGTTTGAAGTACATTTTCACGCAGAAGGAGCTGAATCTCAGGCAGAGGAGATGATTGGAGCTTATAAAGGGTTATGATATGAAGTTGCATTATCACCCAGGAAAGGCCAATGTCGTAGCAGACGCTTTGAGCTAGAAGAGTTATGTCAATACCCTCGTAAGCAGAGGATTGCCAAAGGAGTTGGCCGAAGAGCTCAAGGAGCTTCGTTTGGAGATAGTTCCTAGAGGTTTTTTTGCAGCAATGGAGGTTTAGTCGACATTATTGGGAAAGATTCGAGAAGCTCAGAAGGATGAAAAAGAAATTGATGAGATAAAGGAGAAGATGAGAAAAGGAAAAGCCAAAGGTTTTAGTGACGACGAGTACGAAACTTTATGGTTCGAGGATCATGTATATGTACCCAATAATGCGGAGATCAGGAAGTTAACACTTCAGGAATCTCATGACTCTCTATACTCGATACTCCCCGGAAACACCAAGATGTATTTGGATTTGAATGAGCATTTCTAGTGGACTAGGATGAAGAAGGATATTGCAGAGTATGTAGCAGTATGTGATGTATTTCAGGGAGTGAAGGCGGAACATCAGAAGCAAGAAGGATTACTGCAGCCTATGCCGATACGCCAACTGGGACAAGCTTGGCATGGATTTTATCACCGGATTACCCAGGACCCGATAGGGATATGATTCTATCTGGGTAGTAGTGGAACGTTTGACCAAAGTGGCTCACTTTATCCCAGTGAAAACCACCTATACGAGTGCGAAGTTGGCCAAGATATATATGACCAGGATCGTATGTCTGCATGGAGTTCCGAGGACCAATGTGTCAGATAGAGGGACACAATTTACCTCGAAGTTTTGGAATCAGCTACACCAGACTTTGGGTACCAGGCTAGAGTTTAGTACAACTTTTCATCCGCAGACAGATGGACAGACCGAGAGAGTTAATGAGATTCTGGAGGACATGTTGAGAGCTTGTGCATTAGATTATGGACCCAGTTGCGAGGACAATTTGCCTTACGTGGAGTTCTCATACAATAACAGTTATCAAGCTAGTTTGAAGATGGCACCTTTCAAAGCTTTGTATGAGAGAAGGTGCACGACACCGTTGATGTGGGATGAAGTTGGAGACCGTCAGTTGTTTGGACCGGATCTGATCAAGGATTCCGAAGAGAAGGTTAAGTTGATTTGCGACAGACTAAAGGTAGCTCAATCCAGGCAGAAGAGTTATGCCGATACAAAGCGCAAGGAGGTAGTCTATGAAATCGGAGATAGATTGTATCTTCGTGTGTCACCTCTGCGAGGAGTTAAACGATTTGAGTTAAGGAAAGTTAGCCCCGAGATTTGTAGGACCATACCGAGTTTTGGAGCGAATGGGAGAAGTGGCCTACAAGTTGGAGTTACCCGAAGGACTGTTAGGAGTTCATGATGTGTTTCACGTTTCCCAGTTGAAGAAGTGCCATGCTGAGATGGCCGATATTTCTCTGAGAGATACAGTGCCCCTGGAAGCAATATAGTTGGATAGTGATCTGACCTACGAGGAGAAACTGGTCAAGATTCTCGAGTTTGCCAGCCGTGTTACACGAAGTAAGGTTATCAAGTTTTGCAAAGTTCAGTGGAGCCACCATACCGAGGATGAATCCACCTGGGAATGAGAGGAAGACCTAAGGAAAGACCACCCACACCTATTTTCTAGCCATCCTGAATCTCGAGGGCGAGATTCATCTTAAGGGGGGTAGGTTTGTAACATCCCAAATTTTTAATTTGGATGTTATACATAGGTCATCATATGCATATCATATTTTACTTGCATTTTGTTTGTGATCCTAGAAATCCTAAGAAACTCAAGGACCACGAAGAGAGTTGGGGATTTCATTTATTTTCATATTTGAATTTTTCTCAAATTTGAAAAGAGGATCATTTTGGTTTTTTAAAAAATTTCTCTCTGAATTATTTCCGATATTAAAACAAAAGACAGGAATACTGGAGGAAAATTTTTAAAATCAAATAAATATTTTTATTTGGATTTTATTGGAGATTTTATTTGAATTATAAAAAATATGCATTTTTCAAAATTGCTTTTTAGGCCAAAAAATGTTCACTTGTTCGAAATATTTTATTTAGACGGTGAAAATTGTTTTTGGCATTTTTAGAATTTTTTTATTTTATTAGGATTTTTCTTTGGCGGAAATTAGTTAAAAAAAACAGTTCCCGGACCGACTTGGCTGAAACCCAGACGGCCCACTCCCATGCGCCGCTGCCTTCCTCCCGCGGAGTCCCGCCGTCGCACGGACGCTGAGTCCGGCTCGGCCACGCCGCCCCGTCGCCTTGCCCCCTCCCCCAAGTTGCCTTGCCCCGCCCCTTCTTATAAGCTGCCGCCCCCGCCGCCTCTCCTCCCCACCCCGCCACCGCAGCCACCGCCGCCTCCCAAGCCGCGTCGCGCCATCGCCGTTAGCCGCTGCCGCCGCCGTCGTTCGCCACCCGCCGGAGCCGCGCCGCCGCCCACGCCGGATCCCGCCGCCCCGCCGCCGTTCGGATCCGCTGCCGCCGCCATTTGGATCCGCTGCCGCCGCCGGTTTTTGTCCAGTTTTCTTCGGTTTATTTTGGTAAACCCTATATCTACTTAGGTTTTTTTAGATCGGTTTTCTCGGTTTTTCTTCGGTTCAGATCTATTCTGCGAACGTTTGTTCGTTTAGTTCTTATCACGAACAAATTCGTTCGTTTGTCTCTATTAGCGGACATTTGTCCGATAGATTTTTTTCCTGTTTTTCGCCAGGGACCTATCCACAATTATTTTTATCGCAGATTAGCCCTTGATCTTCAAACCCTCGCAGTTTTTCAACCGTTCGCCCAAATCCAGTGAAACCAATGCCAAAATTTTCATCCTGAACCCCTCTTTCCGGCTAATCAACTTGAACAAGGTTTTAACAAATTAAAATTTGGTTGCAAGCAGATTTGAATTCGAACTTATTTTGATCGTAGTTTGAGTTTCGTAGCTCCGATTTGATTGATTCTTTTTGCAAATCAAAGCACTTCAGTTGAAATTTTAGTTTGGATTTTCTCATCTGAGTTTTACCCTTGCATCTATGCTTGATTGCTTATGTATGCTATTTTCTGTTTTTGATAGAATTTCCGGAGTGTGAAGCGTGCTACTACGAGTCACTAGGGTTTTCAGATCGTTAGCAAGGCAAGTAATACTTTGATCATACCCCTTTATTACCCTGTTTTTATGCATTAGTTTCAACCCTCAAGCATTGCATGAGTAGGATTGATAAGATGTGGGTATTGGGAAGTAGATGATGAGGTAGAACCTATTGTGCTTTATATCAAACCATGGGAGTTACTTTTACGTTATGCTTACGCTGCTATGCTATGCTCGTACATGTGGATTGGTTGAGTGTATTCATGACAGATGTGAGAGTTGCTAATTAATGGTTAAGTTAAGGTGGCTACTTTAATACACATCTGGGTGATTGGTTGCGGGCACCTGGAGAATCCAGTGTTATCCTAGGATATCCCGGAGTACCCGTGTGATCATCCTACGGTTCGCCACCCAGGCTCAAAGGGATCATAAGATTATTCATGCTAGAAACTTCCGTGTGCAGCCAAAAGCCATTATGGGCTCTGGCATAGTTGAGTATGTTGCATGACCTCTTTCAGTGGTAGACTAGCAGATGTAGGGGATGTAGGTGGTACTGTCTACCCAGAGTAAAGAGTTAACGCTTCTGAAAGACTGTGTCTCGGTCATCTGTTCAAACACCATGTAGTGTGAGAAATCCAACGGAGGAGATCGAGTCTTGTGGGGAAAAGTGTGCAAACCTCTACAGAGTGTACAATGTAATCATGGTTAGCCATGTCCCCGGATATGGACATCTTGAGTATCTGGTTCTTGAATTATTGATTTGATCTCATCACTCTAAATTAATTTGATGGGTTCTTAATACTATTTAATTTGGATTGAGTTAGAGGAACCTTCTCAATGTTTATCAACCACCATGATAGTTAAACAAAACATATTCCTTTGTTGTAGGGAAAAATTAGCTTTTCGCAAAAATATGGTAACCGTAGAGCCTCCACCAGCCATATATGCATATAGTTATAGATATTACCTATTCATTGCTCTACAGTGTTATTTTGCCAGCATATTCCATGTGCTGGCCCGTTTTCGGGCTACAACGTATTATGTTGCAGACTTTTCAGACGAAGTGTAAGGTGCGCTAGGTCGTTGTCGTGCACTCAGCTATGCCGTCGGAGTTGATGGACTCATTTACCTTTTATGCTTCCGCGGTTATCTTATTTAGATGGCCTTAAGCCATATTATTGTAATAAGTTCTCTTTTGAGACATTCGATGTAATAAGTGTGTGATTGCACTCTGTTATAAATCCTTCAAGTATTGTGTGTGTCAGCATTACGGATCTAGGGATGACACTTATGCATAGAGTTTTACCGTTTGAGGTCGGATCAGTACAAGGTTGTATTAGAGCGCACGCTGATTGTAGGACGAGACCACTAAGATAAGCCAGATGTCACTCTTCTCTACTCATTTCTGACATCTCTCCATTTTCCACTCTATAGATGGCAGACCCAAGGAACAAGTTTCCTCAACCAGATGAAGACACCCCTTTTGGAAGACACTTGAAGGAAGTCACTAGGTACCTGAACATCGGATTACCAAGCTTCACCAGGACCTACACCGCCACTTTACCAGAAGAGGAGCATTGGGTGAACCGAGTTCATGTTCCAGGAAGGACATTCACGCCAGTTACTGAGCCCATAGAGTTTTCCTTTGATGCACCAACTTGGACTCAAGGAAAAAGCATGGCAGCTCAGATCGCCATGGGACGCATTGGCAAATTTTATCAAAAGGATCTTAAGGACACCATCTACCAGATATGTGGGCGTCGAGATGAGCAATGGGAGATGATCAGCACCAGGAGGGACATGTCCATTGCAGCTTTCATCCAGGAGTTAAACCAGCACATTCGTTGCCAGGAGAACCAAATGTGTGCAAGCATGATAGATCTGAAGAAGGCGATGACTAGGAACATGGAGCTTGAAGATGAACTCAAGTCTACACGCGATGGATACGAGGAGGAAATCACAGTGCTAGTATAAAAGAATGAAGACCTGACGTGGAAGCTAGGAGTGTTCATGGGAGACCCCGCACCAGGAGGAGATGATAACCATCCCGAGGAATACATCATCATCGACGACACTGATTCCGACGCCGACAATAGTGATGATGATAACAAAGACGAAGCTGGAGCGGATATCATGGAGTCTTCCACCGATTAAAATTTCTAGCCGACCACCATATTATCAGTAGTATTTCGCCCATGTATATAGTAGTAGTATGAGTACTTTGTAACGATAGTAAGATCGTTTGTATGCCCTTGTTTGAATTGAGTGGTGTGATATGAATGCGTTTGTCTCATGTGCATATGGGTAGTGCTTTCTCTTTAGACCTCATTCTATTCTAATCTCTCCCCTCTAAACCCATCAGATGCCTCCGAGACGTGACCCTGGATTTGTCTTCCCACCAGAGCTCACTCAGTTGATCCAGCAACAGAATGCCTTGATGCAGTTGCTAGATCAGACCAAGGCAACAACAACAACAACCCACCGCCACCACCTCCAGTTGACAACTTAGCCCATTTTCTGAGGTTGAATCCGCCGATGTTTTCTAGTAGCACCGAGCCGATTATTGTTGATGATTGGCTACGCAGGACTGGAAGGGAGTTGACCACCGCAGGTTGCTTAGATGTTGAGAAGGTGCGTTTTGCCGTACATCAACTGGATGGACCCGCAACCTCATGGTGGGAGAATTACACATCCACTTTCCCCATAGCCAATGTCACTTGGGATCAGTTTCAGCAAGCATTCCTCACTGTACATGTCTCAACTGGAGCTATGAGCGTGAAGAAGCGTGAGTATCGCAACTTATGCCAGGGAAATCGTACTGTGGGGCAGTACATGGATGAGTTTAGTATGATAGCTCGCTATGCCCCGGATGATGTGGCCATAGATTCCATGAAGCACGATAAGTTTATGGAAGGACTGAATGATGAGCTGAATATGCAGTTGATGGTGGCAACATTTGCCAAATACCAGGAGCTGGTAGACAGGGCTCTTATGATTGAAGGGAATCAACAGCAGATAGAGAGCCGCAAAAGGAACTATGGACATGGGAAGTACATTTCAGGAGCTCAGCAGAGACCTCGTTTTACCCCGAACTCGGTAGGGCATACTCACCATAACCATGGAGGCCTGATACGTCTCCAACGTATCTATAATTTTTTATTGCTCCATGCTATATTATCTACTGTTTTGGACTATATTGGGCTTTATTTTCCAATTTTATATTATTTTTGGGACTAACCTATTAACCGGAGGCCCAGCCCAGAATAGCTATTTTTTTCCTATTTCAGTGTTTCAAAGAAACAGAATATCAAACGGAGTCCAAACGGAATGAAACCTTCGGGAACGTGATTTTCTCACCGAACATGATCCAGGAGACTTAGACCCTATGCCAAGGCATCAGAGAGACGGTCACGAGGGTGGGGGGCGCCCTCCCCTAGGGCGCGCCCCCTGCCTCGTGGGACCCTCGGTGCACCACCGACGTACTCCTTCCTCCTATATATACATACATACCCCCAAACGGTCAGAAGAGCAGCAAAAAACCTAATTCCACCGCCGCAACTTTCTGTATCCACGAGATCCCATCTTGGGGCCTATTTCGGAGCTCCGCCAGAGAGGGCTGTCATCACGGAGGGCTTCTACATCATCATAGCCTCTCCAATGAAGTGTGAGTAGTTTACCTCAGACCTTCCGGTCCATAGTTAGTAGCTAGATGGCTTCTTCTCTCTTTTTGGATCTCAATACAAAGTTCTCCCCCTCTCTTTTGGAGATCTATTTGATGTAATCTTCTTTTTGCGGTTTGTTTGTTGAGACCGATGAATTGTGGGTTTATGATCAAGTCTATCTATGAATAATATTTGAATCTTCTCTGAATTCTTTTATGTATGATTGGTTATCTTTGTAAGTCTCTTCGAATTATCCGTTTGGTTTGGCCAACTAGATTGGCAGTTCTTGCCATGGGAGAAGTGCTTAGCTTTGGGTTCGATCTTGCGGTGTCCTTTCCCAGTGACAGAAGGGGCAGCAAGGCACGTATTGTATCATTGCCATCGAGGATAACAAGATGGGGTTTATTTCATATTGCATGAATTTATCTATCTACATCATGTCATCTTGCTTAAGGCGTTACTCTGTTTTTAACTTAATACTCTAGATGCATGCTGGATGGCGGTCGATGAGTGGTGTAATAGTAGTAGACGCAGAATCGTTTCGGTCTACTTGTCACGGACGTGATGCCTATATACATGATCATGCCTAGATATTCTCATAACTATGCTCAATTCGGTCAATTGCTCAACAGTAATTTGTTCACCCACCGTAGAATACTTATGCTCTTGAGAGAAGCAAAAAGTGAAACCTATGGCCCCGGGTCTATTCTCATCATATCAATCTCCATCACTTTAATCTTGCTTTGCTTTTTTACTTTGCCTTTACTTTTCACTTTGCATCTCTATACCAAAAATACCAAAAATATTATATCTATCAGATCTCACTCTCCTAAGTGACCGTGAAGGGATTGACAACCCCTAATCGCGTTGGTTGCGAGTAGCTATCGTTTTGTGCAGGTACGAGGGACTTGAGCGTGGCCTCCTACTGGATTGATACCTTGGTTCTCAAAAACTGAGGGAAATACTTACGCTACTCTGCTGCATCATCCCTTCCTCTTCGGGGAAATCCAACGCAAGCTCAAGAGGTAGCAAGAAGGATTTCTGGCGCCGTTGTCGGGGAGTCTACGCAAAAAGTCAACATACCAAGTACCCATCACAATCCCTATCTCTCGCATTACATTAGTTGCCATTTTCCTCTTGTTTTCCTCTCCCCCACATCACCCTTGCCGTTTTATTCGCCTTGTCTCTCTGACCTCCCTCTCTTTCTCTATTTGCCTCTTTTTGCCCGATTGCTTCTTGTTTGCTCGTATGGTTAGAATAGTTGTTTATTTATTACTAAACAAAGAACCTAAGATCTATGGATCCTCATCCACTTGCTAATCTTTTTAAGAGGTCAAATTATGATAAACCAATTGCTAGTGAGTTTTGTGTACTAGATTATCTTTATGAAGTTTTCCTTGAAATTCGTGAATCTGAAAAGTGTGATGAATTACCTCATGAAGCGATTCCATTATAAATTCTATTAATGTCAATTGTGCTAATAATATGAAAAACCCTAAGCTTGGGGATGCTAGTTTTGCTATGTCCTCTACTTGTTGCAATGATCATGATTGGGGTGATTCTTCTTTTGACCTTGAAAATTTATTTAAACCCCATCATGAATATGAGATTGATTATAATGTTTGCAATAATATTGAAAGTGGGTTTGGAAGAATGTCAACTTTAGATCCCATATATTTGGAGAATGTTCAATCTTATGAAGTTTTTGATAAAAGTGGGTTTGGAAAGGTCATGACTTTAGTTAATGTTAATCCCACTATTTTGGAAGAGTGTCAACTTTGCATTCATGTGGATCGTGTTGAAAATATTTTATGTGATAGCTATTTTGTTGAATTTTCTTATGATCCTACATATAATTATTATGAGAGAGGAAAATATGGTGGTAGAAATTTTCATGTTACTAAATTACCTCTTGTTATGTTGAGATTGCTATTGTTTCTTTCCGCTTCCTTGTGTATGCTAGTTTTCGCTTGCCTTGATAATTTGTTTGCCTATAATATGCCTATGCATAGGAAGTATGTTAGACTTAAATGTGTTTGTCACGTGTTTTATGATGCTCTCTTTGTGCTTCAATTCTTGTCTTTCATGTGAGCATCATTGAAATATCATGCCTACCTATAAGGCTTTGAAGAAAAGCGCTTGTTGGGAGTCAGCCCAATATTTATCCTTGCTGTTATTTAATAAATAACTTATTTAGCCTCTGTTTTGGTTGTGTTTTTTGTGTTTAATTAGTGTTTGGGCCAAGTAGAACCATTGGGAAGACTTGGGGAAAGTCTTGTTGAACTTGCTGTAAAAAACAGAAACTTTAGCGCTCACGAGAACTGCTGTCATTTTTATTTGAAGAGTGATATTTCGTTAATTATTTTTTCAGATGATTAATAGATAAATTCCTCACGTCCAGAAATTTATTTTAGAATTTTTGGGGTTCCATATTTTGCGCTAGCTACAGATTACTACAGACTGTTCTGTTTTTGACAGATTCTGTTTTTCGTGTGTTGTTTGCTTATTTTGATGAATCTATGGTTAGTAAAATAGTTTATAATCCATAGAGAAGTTGGAATACAGTAGGTTTAACACCAATATAAATAAATAATGACTTCATTACAGTACCTTGAAGTGGTCTTTTGTTTTCTTTCGCTAACGGAGCTCACGAGTTTTCTACTTTAAGTTTTGTGTTGTGAAGTTTTCAAGTTTTGGGTGAATTCTTGTGATGGATTATGGAACATGGAGTGGAAAGAGCCTAAGCTTGGGGATGCCCATGGCACCCCCAAGATAATCCAAGGACACCAAAAATTCAAAGCTTGGGGATGCCCCGGAAGGCATCCCCTCTTTCGTCCACTTCCATCGGTAATTTACTTGGAGCTATATTTTTATTCACCAACATGATATGTGTTTTGCTTGGAGCGTCTTGTATTATTTGTGTCTTTGTGTTTTAGTGTGCCACAATCATGCTTTCTGTACACACCTTTTGAGAGATCCATACATGAATTAGAATTCGATAGAATACTCTATGTGCTTCACTTATATCTTTTGAGCATTATAATTTTTCTCTATGTGCTTCACTTAGATCTTTTAGAGCACGGTGGTGGATTTCTTTTAAAGAAACTATTAATCTCTCATGCTTCACTTAAATTATTTTGGGAGTCTCTTAATATCATGGTAATTTTCTTAATAATAATATGCTTGGTATTCAAGATTTGTGAAACTTTCTTTTGAGTGTGTTGAATACTAAGAAAAGATTGAAGCATGATAATTGTTTTGAGATATGGAGGTGATAATATTAAAGTCATGCTAGTTGAGTAGTTGTGAATTTAAAGAATACTTGTGTTAAAGTTTGTGATTCCCGTAGCATGCACGTATGGTGAACCATTATGTGATGAAGTCGGAGCATGATTTATTTATTGATTGTCTTCCTTATGAGTGGCGGTCGGGGACGAGCGATGGTCTTTTCCTACCAATCTATCCCCCTAGGAGCATGCGCGTAATACTTTGCTTTGATAACTTCTAGATTTTTGCAATAAGTATATGAGTTCTTTATGACTAATGTTGAGTCCATGGATTATATGCACTCTCACCCTTCCACCTTTGCTAGCCTCTCTAATACCGTGCACCTTTCGCCGGTATCATACACCTACCATATACCTTCCTCAAAACAGCCACCATACCTACCTATCATGGCATTTCCATAGCCATTCCAAGATATATTGCCATGCAACTTATACCGTTCCGTTTATTATGACACACTCCATCATTGTCATATTGCATATCCCGGTACACCGCCGGAGGCATTCATATAGAGTCATATTTTGTTCTAAGTATCGAGTTGTAATTTTTGAGTTGTAAGAAAAATAAAAGTATGATGATCATCATTATTAGAGCATTGTCCCAGTGAGGAAAGGATGATGGAGACTATGATTCCCCCACAAGTCGGGATGAGACTCCGTACGAAAAAATAAAAGAGGCCAAAGAAGCCCAAATAAAAAGAGAAAGAAAAGAGGCCATAAAAAAGAGAAAAGGCCCAAATAAAAAAATGAGAGAAAAATAGAGAAGGGACAATGTTACTATCCTTTTACCACACGTGTGCTTCAAAGTAGCACCATGATCTTCATAGTAGAGAGTCTCTCATGTTATCACTTTCATATACTAGTGGGAATTTTACATTATAGAACTTGGCTTGTATATTCCAATGATGGCTTCCTCAAATTGCCCTAGGTCTTCATGAGCAAGCAAGTTGGATGCACACCCACTTAGTTTCTTTTTGAGCTTTCATATACTTATAGCTCTAGTGCATCCCTACTCACTCACATTGATATCTATTGATGGGGATCTCCATAGCCCGTTGATACGCCTAGTTGATGTGAGACTATCTTCTCCTTTTTGTCTTCTCCACAACCACCATTCTATTCCACCTATAGTGCTATATCCATGGCTCACGCTCATGTATTGTGTGAAGATTGAAAAAGTTTAGAAAAAGTTAGAGTATGAAACAATTTCTTGGCTTGTCATCGGGGTTGTGCATGATTTAAATACATTGTGTGGTGAAGATAGAGCATAGCCAGACTATATGATTTTGTAGGGATAACTTTCTTTGGCCATGTTATTTTGAGAAGACATAATTGCTTTTTTAGTATGCTTGAAGTATTATTATTTTTATGTCAATATAAACTTTTGTGTTGAATCTTTCAAATCTGAATATTCATATCACAATTAATAAGATTTGCATTGAAATTATACCAAGTAGCACTCCGCATCAAAAATTATCTTTTTATCATTTACCTACTCGAGGACGAGCAGGAATTAAGCTTGGGGATGCCTGATACGTCTCCAACGTATCTATAATTTTTGATTGCTCCATGCTATAATATCTACTGTTTGGGACTATATTGGGCTTTATTTTCCACTTTTATATTATTTTTGGGACTAACCTATTAACCGGTGGCCCAACCCAGAATTGTTGTTTTTGCCTATTTCAGTGTTTCAAAGAAACGGAATGAAACCTTCGGGAACATGATTTTCTCACCGAACGTGATCCAGGAGACTTGGACCCTACGCCAAGGCATCAGAGAGGTGGTCACGAGGGTGGGGGGCGCGCCCTAGGCTTCTACATCGACGTACTCCTTCCTCCTATATATACATACGTACCCCCAAACGGTCAGAAGAGGAGCCAAAAACCTAATTCCACCGCCGCAACTTTCTGTATCCACGAGATCCCATCTTGGGGCCTGTTCCGGAGCTCCGCCGGAGAGGGCCGTCATCATGGAGGGCTTCTACATCATCATAGCCTCTCCGATGAAGTGTGAGTAGTTTTCCTCAGACCTTCGGGTCCATAGTTAGTAGCTAGATGGCTTCTTCTCTCTTTTTGGATCTCAATACAAAGTTCTCCCCCTCTCTTGTGGAGATCTATTCGATGTAATCTTCTTTTTGCGGTGTGTTTGTTGAGACCGATGAATTGTGGGTTTATGATCAAGTCTATCTATGAATAATATTTGAATCTTCTCTGAATTCTTTTATGTATGATTGGTTATCTTTGCAAGTCTCTTCGAATTATCCGTTTGGTTTGGCCAACTAGATTGGTAGTTCTTGCCATGGGAGAAGTGCTTAGCTTTGGGTTGGATCTTGCGGTGTCCTTTCCCAGTGACAGAAGGGGCAGCAAGGCACATATTGTATCATTGCCATCGAGGATAACAAGATGGGTTTTATTTCATATTGCATGTACTCTAGATGCATGTTGGATAGCGGTCGATGAGTGGAGTAATAGTAGTAGATGCAGAATCGTTTCGGTCTACTTGTCACGGACGTGATGCCTATATACATGATCATGCCTAGATATTCTCATAACTATGCTCAATTCTGTCAATTGACCAACAGTAATTTGTTCACCCACCGTAGAATACTTATGCTCTTGAGAGAAGCCACTAGTGAAACCTATGGCCTCCGGGTCTATTCTCATCATATCAATCTCCATCACTTTAATCTTGCTTTGCTTTTTTACTTTGCCTTTACTTTTAACTTTGCGTCTCTATACCAAAAATATGAAAAATATTATATCTATCAGATCTCACTCTCGTAAGTGACCGTTAAGGGATTGACAACCCCTAATCGCGTTGGTTGCGAGTAGCTATCGTTTTGTGCAGGTACATGGGACTTGAGCGTGGCCTCCTACTGGATTGATACCTTGGTTCTCAAAAACTGTGGGAAATACTTACGCTACTCTGCTGCATCATCCCTTCCTCTTTGGAGAAATCCAACGCAAGCTCAAGAGGTAGAAAGGCCACACCCACAATGGAGGAAGCTTACATAACCATAGTCGCCCCAACAATGGGAATGGGAATGGAGGAAGCAGCAGCCAGAACCGTCCCAACCCCACTACACCCGCCAAGAAGGATCTAAGTCAGATTACTTGTTTCAAGTGTGGGAAGACTAGGCACTACGCCACTGAGTGTTCTAAAGCCAAGAATGTAAATGGCAATGGAAGTTCAGGGAAGAAGCCCAACCCCTTCACCAGAGGTCAGGTGAACCACATCAACATGGAGGAAGTTGAAGATCAGCCTGACGCAGTGATTGGTAAGTTTTTTGTTAAGTCATTTACCGCTCTCGTTCTTTTTGATACTGGTGCATCACATTCATACATATCAAAGGGATTTGTGGAAAATTTTAAATTGCCAACCCTAGCCCTTAGGTCACCCATGTTAGTGAGCTCGCCAGGAGAAGAGTATATGGCCAGCCGATGGTGTGATCGGTTACCCTTCACCATTGGTAACCATGTTTTCCCCTCCTACCTAGTAATTTTGGAGTCACAAGGATTGGATATAATACTTGGCATGGATTGGCTATCGAAGTATGGAAGAAACATTGACTGTGCTAGTAAGTCAATTCTGCTCACCACCCCGAAGGGAAAAAGGATCAAGTATGTATCCAGGCATGCGCCAAGAAGGACCCAAGTAGGAGTTATTCAGGAGGAAGTGCCTGTAGTGAAGGATTACCCGGATGTATTCCCAGAGGAACTACCAGGCATGTCGCCTGATCGGGATATAGAATTTCTGATAAAGCTGTTGCCAGGCACTGGACCGATATCAAAGAGACCATACTGGATGCCCGCAAATAATGTAGAGGAGATTAAGAAGCAGACTAAGTAGTTATTGGAGAAAGGTTACATTCGACGAAGTTCGTCACCGTGGGGAGCCCCAGTGCTCTTGGTTGAGAAGAAGGATGGATCTTTGAGAATGGTTGTTGGTTATCATGCATTGAATGAAGTGACGATCAAGAACAAGTACCCACTACCGATGATCATATATTTGTTTGACCAGCTGCAAGGAGCTAAAGTAGTTTCCAAGATCGATCTGCGATCCGGATACCACCAGCTGAAGATCTGAGAACAAGATATACCTAAGACAGCTTTTACCACATGGTACGGGCTATATGAGTACACTGTCATGTCATTTGGATTGACTAATGGCCCCACCTATTTCATGAGTATGATGAATAAGGTGTTCATGGAGTTCTTGGATAAGTTTGTTGTGGTGTTCATTGATGATATTTTGGTATATTCAAAGAATGAAGAGGAGCACAAGGAGCATTTGCGTTTAGTTCTTGAGAAGCTCGGGGAACATCAGCTATATGCAAAGTTCAGCAAATGTGAGTTTTGGTTGAAGGAAGTTGGATTTCTTGGACATGTTATATCAGGGGAAGGTATAGCAGTAGACCCCACCAAGGTTCAGTCTGTAACTAAGTGGTTGTCACCCACCTTAGTTGGAGAGATCCGCAGTTTTCTTGGACTCGCGGGATATTATCGGAGATTCATTGAGAATTTTTCCAAGATTGCGAAGCCCATGGCGGAGTTGTTGAAGAAGGACATTGTGACAGCCTGGATTTTGCCTTCTCCCTTTTTCTGGACTTGCCTTCTCTCTTTTTCCGGACTTGGTTTTCACCGTGGTTTTTGCCCTGATTTGATTTGGGTTTTGAATCATTTCAAATGGACTTGTCACTTGGGCATATCCTTGACTTTCACCCAAGTGACCTATCTACCTTATTCTTCCAACAAATTCCCAAAATAAGAAAATGGATATTTTTCCTAAAAGAAAAATATTCATTTTCCCCTCTGAAACTCACTTCAGAAACTTGTGCTCCAAAGCAGCCTCAATTTTTCTTGCTCAGAAAAATCTGAGATAAATCTTGAATATTCTTAGAACCCTGGCACACCTTCCCATGCAAAAGTATTGCATCACTTTAAGTAATATTTTTGCTGTAGAAAATCTTTTCACTTCTCGTCCAAAAATGCACTTTGTACATCAAGTGCATTTTCCTTTAGCTTTTGGCCTTGAGGTTTCTTGAGCTTAAACAACATCCTAAGAAACCCTAAACCCCAAGAGATCAGCCCTAATGGCCTTCTTGAAGGTGGCCAAACTTGGCGACCATGTTTTTGGTCAGAAACTTGCCAGCTTAGTTGAGTCCAATCTGGTCGTCCTGGGTATGAGCCATCACCTCTCCTAGACGTAACACTGCACGGTCGAGCGCGTAGACAAGGTTTGGCCGCTCCTGGACGTCATTTTGACCATGCCAGCTTGGTGACCGCACGAGGACACGGCGCCTGGCAGCGTCTCGACGCGCTCTGGCTGTCGCCTTTCCCTTTGTTTCGAGCGTGCTCATTCCGGCGCTCGCCGCAGACTGCCACACCGCGCCAAAAGCCTCGACCCATCACCCTTGACCGCTCCCTGGCGCTCGCGGAAGCCGGAGCCGCCGCAGCAAGCACGGGCGCGTCGTGTCCAAAACGCCACAGTGCACGCGTGTGCTTGTCCTCTTCTCCAACCGCCTCCTGTGCTCGTCCGCGAGCGTGGGCAAGCTCCTGCGTTGACGTTGAGCCTTCCCCCTCGCATTGGAGCTTCTCGTCGACGTTCACCGTGTGTCCAGAGTGCTCCGGCGGTGACACCCCCCCTTTTCTCCGGCTATATATAGCGCGCCCCTCCTTGTTTTCGAGCCAAGCCACACTCCACACAAACCACACGAACACGTAGAACGACCGCAGCTCGTTCGGGCAGGCCTCTGGTCGTCGCCCCGACTCGAGGACTCCGGCGATCCCCGCAGGCCAGCCGCCGCTCTTCGGTGCATCTCGAGCTCAAGCAACAGCTTGGGCGTAGCATTCAGTGGTCCGTTGGTGCCGCCTGGACACCGCCAAGTCCTCAAAGCCGCCCCTAGCAGTCGTCTTAAACCTCACCGGCGAACTCCGTCCGCCACCAAAGCTTGTGAGCTCGAGCGCGAGCCACCCCGTCCACCTCTCGCCAAGCCACGGGTACAGGCAGGTGCGCCTCGAGCCCCACTTCAATCCTATCCCTCTAGCCTAGCCCCAAATCCCCTAGTTGCCGGCGTGAGCCCCGGCAAAGCATCGCGCCCCTCTGATCCCAATCCTCTCTCTCTCTCTCTCCTGACGGGCGGGGCCTAGTGTCAGCCTCACCACTCGCACCCGAAGCGGTACGAGTGGAGGCGCACTCCCGCTTTACGCCTTCGATGTGACCCCCCTAGATTTCTGTTTAATTCAAATTTAATTCAGAAATTTGACTAAACTTTGACCAGCCACCATTTCTAAACCATAAGTCCAAATGAATTGGTTCTTTTTTCATTATCTTTGTTACAGAAAGCTCTAGCTGCACACCAAAGGGTGGATTTTTCTCTACTGCCTAGAATTTCTGGTGATTTTCGGAATGTGTTTTGACATTTATTTTTGCGGTTTTAAATTATTTTCAGAAGGAGAAGCTTGCCTTGAAGCAACCCAAGAGGAGTGTGATCCTCCTATACACTAAGGCAAGCCACACTAGCATTTGGATGGTGTTATTTCAATATCTATGATTTTCTACTGGAATATGAGTTCTTATTTGCATTTAAAATTTGATAAATAAATTTGGTGAATTGGTAGTTACCTTATTATGCATGATATGCTTGTTTTAGTTCCTGGTTGAATGAATGAACTTGTTTGGATAAGTAGAGTAAGATTTTGCACTATGCATGTTGCTATGGAAATTAACGGTAGTAGTTTTTACTAAGTGATATTGTCATTTGAATAAAGAACTAATAAAAATATTTCTTGAGGACAAAAATGAGTTATAACCGGAGAGTTTTAATCTTTAGTGTTGCAAGATAGTTATGTGGTTAAGTCTGATCCATGAATATGAGTTTTTTTCTTTGCATGACAAGTAGTTGCATGAAAATTTTTATATCATGTTATTGATAAAAAGTTTTTATCAAAGTTAAATTGGATTAAGTTCAACTTGAATATGATTTTGATCACATCATGGTGCCACTGAATCGGGTTTCTAGTTCAGTACGACGACATTTACCTAATGGGAAGGTCTTGATTCGGTCCTTTGTTGTGGCTCTCACCGGTGCCTCCCGCAAGGGAAGGTTATGGGCGTGCATACCCTGGCCCGGTAAGCAGACATAACCTTGTGTGCTCGTTATTGTTTTTATGGTACCATGTCCCTGTTTGGGACCGTTTTGCCACGACGATGGCCGTTGGTGTCTTTGGTAGACACGGGGCCACCCAAGACATAGCCCGGAGAGGCAGATGGTCGGAGTGGCCGTGGAGAGTGCATGACAAAGGGAGGGTTTCATAGGAATATTTTGGTCCACCAAAATGGGAGTACGAGGCCAGGTATTCCGTAGTGTGGGTAAAGTGCGCTACCTCTGCAAAGTGTATTTAATCCATCGATAGCCGCGCACTCGGTTATGGGCAAGACTCGAGAGTAAGCCACACCATGGATCAACTTTTATAATAAATCATGCAAACTAAATGATTGTTGTGATGCATTATTTCGTGGTGAACCTTGAACACTCGAGGTGTTTATGAGTAATTGATTTCAGGTGTGACCCCGGTGTGGTCACCGTTTGGTTACTAGGTAACCGTCTGGTAAGTGAGTCTGTGTGACTCGGTGCACTGTTTGGCTGCCTTGCATCTGTAGTATTTCTTGCATTGATTTAACCTGATTAAATATCATGATATTGTCTATCATCGTGCCTATGTTTGTTGTGAGCTTGCAAGTACATTCAATGTACTGACCTGGCATGTTATGCCAGCTTTCAGGCAAGTCGATTCGTATCGGAGCGCACCTCGTGTCTAGGCCGTGTCCACGTCGGTGTACCTGTGCTATGGAGTTCCACTTCGTCGTCTTCCGCTACCGCATAGTTCGCATGATCGAGGCCTCAGCTATGTTCATTAAATAATGTACATACTGTCCAACAGCACCGTGTGTGCCCCTTGGCCTCGTATCTCAATGTAATATCAGACCTATGTATTCTGCTAGTATCAATAAATTGGTAGTTTCTGTACCATGTTGCTGTGTATTGACAGAAGACTCGATCTCTGGGTTGGCAATGCAGGGTAAACCAGTTGCTCTAAGCCGGGGTGCCACAACGCTTGGTATCAGAGCCTTGCTGATTGTAGGACATGCTAGACCGGTAATGCGTTAGCAAAGAGGTAGATAGCTTCATTTGAGTGCCGGTAGTCATAGAAATTGGTTGTGCATTGCATGCATGTTTATTTGTTGTTAATACTAATCGTATGGTTTGTGAGTGTACATGGCACCAGTACCGTTCTTGTACCATCCTGAGCCAGCTCCGTACACATCGCCGCACCTACTTCAGAACGTGTGGCGACGAATCTATCGAAAGGGCGATGATCCGGAGTATCGGGTGTATCGCGAGCATCTGGTCGGTGCATTGTATGAGTATTATACTGAGGTCACTCTACACCACAGTACCACATCCGGTGCTTACACTCATTCGACTAGGGGTAGTCTTGCTTCTACGCCATCTCAGGCGGTTCAGTTTGCTGCTATCGAGTCTCTTATAGACCTGTTCTACAATGAGGTTCGCATGCACACACACCCTGGTCTTTTCTACTACCCATCTCTGCATGAGAATGGGCGTATCCGTTTTCCTTTGATTAATCCGGCGTGCGATCGTCCCACTAGCCACCTTTCTCGATACATCACTGCTAGTTATCTCCTTAACTACGAGTTAGCTCAAGAGCTTACACGCGCTCGCGTAGCTCTCGCGGCTGCTCGTATAAGGAACCCTCTGCCCGCTGTCATCTATACTTCTGCTCTAGTTCCTCCCACCTCTGTTCCTCCGACGACCTCGTAGGGTACCGTTAACCCTCTAACGGTGAACCCTTGCTGCGCTCCTGCTGCATGGTCTTCTCTTGTCGCTACTCCTGCCGCTCCTATGCTTAGATCCCATCCCCCGCTTGCCCCTGAGGGAGAGCCCTCGAGGCAGCGCCAGCGCACCTCTCTTCCCCCGGAGATCTCTACTATCAGTTCAGGATCTGGGTCCGGCTCAGGAGACGAGCCTGCAGCAGCACCATTCGAGCAGTAGATCGTTAGTGTATCGCTGTAGTCATGAGCATGATGTATGGCTGTAATCGCACTTGTCATGATCCGTAGTTTCATGTAGGAGGGTAGTAGACCCGTTGTGCTGTTTACTTTCATGTTGGCACTATGTATAATTATGTTGGACTCTTTTATTCGACTTAGTTTTCATTCGTTGTTTTATTTTGGGATTTATCATTGGCTTTTTCCCCATTTTGGAATTTTTTCATCATGGTTGCTATGTATTGGGAAAACAAAAAATAGGATGACGCATGGAGGCAGCAGTAGACAAGCTGGTGAGGATGTCCCCGTCCATCGCTCCGCAAGACAGGCAGGACATTCCCCTGAGCCATACCAGCCACCTCCTCCTCCACCGCCACAACCGCCTACCACCGAGCAAATCCTACGAATGTTTGAAGAAAGAAGGAGCAACGATCTGCTAGAAATATTGAAAAGTGTACAAGTTATGGTTGGGCAGAACAGAAACCAGAATGGCCATCATTTCGAGCTGTCAGATTTTCAGCGAACCAAGCCTCCCAGTTTCAGCCACGCTATTGATCCTTTGGATGCCGATGACTGGCTAAGGACTATTGGGAGGAAATTGGAGAATGCTCGTACTGAAGAAGGAGACAAGGTTCCCTTCGCAATGCATTATCTCGAAGGAGCTGCCGCTATATGGTGGGATAATGCCAAAACAATATGGCATGCAGACGAGGAAATTACTTGGACAAAATTCAAGGATCATTTCCACAAGTATCATATTCCCACCAGATTCATGAAGATCCAGCAACGCAAATTTCTCGCTCTCACTCAAGGCAGCATGACCGTCAACAAGTACCTGAATAAATTCAACCATCTGGCCCGCTATTCTCTCCATGATGTGGCCACAGAAGAGCGGAAGATTGATCATTTTCTTGGAGGCCTGAATCAGCATCTCAGGTGCACTCTCAGCATGTTTGATTTCCCAGACTTCCTGACTCTGGTGAACAAGGCTCTCATCACAGAAAGGGAACAGAAGCTCCTGCACGACAACAAGCCAGCTGTTAATGACCACAAGCACAAATTCGAGCCAAAGAAGGATATGCAACCAGTGCAAAAGGCTCGTACTTGCCAGCAAACTCAAGTGGAGTACAAAACCCAATTGGCAGCAGAATGTCAACAAGACTACTACACAAGTCAAGAATGTCGTGACCTGTCCGGTGCGTGACGATTGTCAGCGCAACAATTCGTGCTTCAGCTATGGCCAAACCGAACACTACGCCCGACAGTGCTCCAAGAACACCAAAAACGTGGCTCCATTTCAGCCGCAAGTGAACTACATGGAGCCGTGTTCTGCCCCAGATATGATCCAAGGGCAAATTCATCACATCTCCGCAGACGAAGCCCAAGAGGACCCGGAAGTCGTTATTGGTATGTTTCTTGTTAATGACATACCTGTCGTAATCTTATTTGACTCTGGGCTTCCCACTCTTTTATTTCACAGAGTTTTGCTTCCCAAACAATTTTCCTTGCTCGATTTTGGGAAAGCACATGCTAGTACAATCCTGGGATTCCTACTCAGAAGCAATCTCGTCTGCCGAAATTTGGAGATTGACATCAAGGGCGTCAAGTTTCCAACATCATTGATAATTTGGAAATTGGATGTCATTCTGGGGATGAATTGGTTAACCCAATACCAAGTCTGCATCAGCTGTGCGACCAGAGAAGTTACCCTGAAAAAGATGGAAGGTCGCACCTCAAGTTTCTATGCCCACAAGCGCATCCCCATGAAAGATATGGTTTTCGCAGCCGTGGTAGAAGAGGTGGAATTAATCCCAGTGGTCAGTGAGTATCCAGATGTATTTCCTGAAGAATAGCCCGGCATGCCACCAGACCAAGAATTGGAGTTTGCTATTGACCTGGTGCCTGGAACCACTCCGATACATAAGAAATATTATCGGATGCCTTCCTCAGAATTGGTGAAATTGAAGAAACAACTGGATGAGATGCTGCAGAAAGGATACATTCGTCCAAGCTCTTCACCATGGGGATCACCAGCAATCTTCCTGGACAAAAAGGATGGCAGTCTACGAATGTGCGTAGACTACCGACAGCTCAATGACGTCACCATTAAAAACAAGTATCCACTGCAAGGATTGACAATCTGTTTGATCAACTCAGTGGGGCCCAAGTATTCTCAAAAATTGATTTGAGGACTGGATATCATCAACTCAAGATAAAGAAGGAAGATATTCCTAAGGCCGCGTTCACCACTCGGTACGGTCTTTATGAATACACCGTTATGTCCTTCGGCCTCACCAATGCTCCCGCATTCTTTATGCATATGATGAACAATGTGTTTATGGACTTCTTGGACAAATTTGTGGTGGTGTTCATTGATGACATCCTCATTTACTCCAAGAGCAAGGACGAACACAAGGAGCATCTTCGAGAAGTTCTGCAAAGGCTTCGCGATCATTAACTTTATGCCAAATTTAGCAAATTTGAGTTTTGGCTCCAGCAACTGGGAATCCTCGGACATATCCTCTCGACAGAAGGAATCTCGATGGACCAAAGCAAGGTAAAGGACATACTTGAATGGTCCGCACCCACCACAGTCACAGAAATCTGGAGTTTCCTTGGACTAGCCGGATATTATCGATGTTTTATCGAAGGCTTTTCCAAGATCGCCAAGCCAATGACTGAGCTTCTCAAGAAGGATAAGAAGTTCGTATGGACTAAGGATTGCGAACGGAGCTTCAATGAGTTAAAAACCAGGCTGACATTGGCACCCGCAGACATCTACCGCAGTTTTGATGTCTATTGCGATGCATCTAGAAAAGGACTCGGGTGTGTACTCATGCAAGATGGCAAAGTGGTGGCCTATGCATCTCGCCAACTGCGGCAACATGAAGGGAACTTGAAAGTGCAACTATCCCTAGGTGGTTTTGGTAATTCATAACAACATATAGCTCATTGAGCTAATGCTATTCCAAGATGATTATTTCAGGAAAGCTCAATGATTGGCATGGCATGGATATGAAAGTGGAACCCTCAAAATGCTAAGGACAATGGATTGGCTCAAGCTCAAAAGCTCAAGACTCTTCATTTTATATTTTAGTGATCCAAGATCACATTGAGTCCATAGGAAAAGCCAATACTATTAAGGAGGGATGAGGTGTTGCTTAATGAGCCTCTTGCTTCATGTGCTTAGTGATATGCTCCAAAATCCTCAACTACTTTCCCATATCCACATACGACCTAAACTCTAAGCCAAACTCGGTCCTACCGATTCTTCCTATCCGGCGCCACCGAGTTTCACTTGTCATTAGCCACTGCCAAACCCTAGCAATTCGGTTCTACCGATAAGGATCTCGGTCCCACCGAGATGGGGTTGCAAACTCTCTGTTTCCCTTTCGTAACTTTTCGGTCCCACCGAAAGAGCGAATCGGTCCCACCGAGATTGCAATGTAAACTCAGTGTTTCCCCTTTGTAACTTTTCGGTCTCACCGAGTTCCACTCGGTCCCACCGAAAGAGCAAATCGGTCCCACCGAGTTTGCCTGACCAACTCTCTGGTTAGCTAATTACCAAACTCGGTCTCACAGAGTTTGTGTAATCGGTCTCACCGAGATTACGTTATGCCCAAACCCTAACCGAATCGGTCCTACCGAGTTGCATGTCAGTCCCACCGAAATTCCTAATGGTCACTAGGTTTACTACTTCGGTCAGACCGAGTTTATTTATTCGGTCCCACCGAGATTGGAAAACTGTGTAACGGTTGGATTTTGTGTGGAGGTTATATATACCCCTCCACCTCCTTCTCATTTAGTGAGAGAGCCATCAGAACACACACATCATTCCAACTCATTTGTTCTGAGAGAGAACCACCTACTCATGTGTTGAGACCAAGACATTCCATTCCTACCATATGAATCTTGATCTCTAGCCTTCCCAAGTTGCTTTCCACTCAAATCTTCTTTCCACCAAATCCAAATCCTATGAGAGAGAGTTGAGTGTTGGGGAGACTATCATTTGAAGCACAAGAGCAAGGAGTTCATTACCTACACACCATTTGTTACTTCTTGGAGAGTGGTGTCTCCTAGATTGGCTAGGTGTCACTTGGGAGCCTCCGACAAGATTGTGGAGTTGAACCAAGGAGTTTGTAAGGGCAAGGAGATCGCCTACTTCGTGAAGATCTACCGCTAGTGAGGCAAGTCCTTCGTGGGCGATGGCCATGGTGGGATAGACAAGGTTGCTTCTTCGTGGACCCTTTGTGGGTGGTTGCTTCTTCATGGACCCTTCGTGGGTGGAGCCCTTCGTGGACTCGCGCAACCGTTGCCCTTGGGTGGAGCCCTGTGTGGACTCACGCAACCGTTACCCTTCGTGGGTTGAAGTCTCCATCAACGTGGATGTAGGATAGCACCACCTATCCGAACAACGGGAAAAACATCCGTGTCTCCAATAGCGTTTGAATTCTCCAAACCCTTCCCTTTACATTCTTGCAAGTTGCATGCTTTACTTTCCGCTGCCAATATACTCTTTGCATGCTTGCTTGAATTGTGTGATGATTGCTTGACTTGTCCTAAAATAGCTAAAATCTGCCAAGAACTAAAATTGGGAAAAGGTTAAGTTTTTATTTGGTCAAGTAGTCTAATCACCCCCCTCTAGACATACTTTCGATCCTACAAGTGGTATCAGAGCTTTGGCTCCATTTGCTTGATCTCCATAGCTTTTGGTGGTCATAGCCTTGGTTTCACAACCTAGGAGAGTATGGCGTCTAGCAAGGGAAATTATCACCGTAGAGGTCCTTACTTTGATGGTACTAATTTTGCTAGTTGGAAGCATAAAATGAAAATGCATATTCTTGGACATAACCCCGCCGTTTGGGCTATTGTGTGTGTTGGTTGGCAAGGTGACTTCTTTGATGGGAGAGAACCAAACCGTGAAGCTACCGTGGATGAGTTGAAGATGTTGCAATACAATGCTCAAGCTTGTGATATTCTCTTCAACGGATTGTGCCCCGAAGAATTCAACAAAATCAGCCGCCTTGAGAATGCAAAGGAAATTTGGGACACTTTGATTGATATGCATGAAGGTACCAACTCCGTCAAGGAATCCAAGTTGGATGTGCTTCAAAGCCAACTTGACAAGTTCAAGATGAAGGATGGTGAAGGTGTCGCTGAAATGTACTCTAGGCTTGCTCTCATCACAAATGAGATTGCCGGCTTAGGAAGTGAAGAGATGACCAATAGATTCATCATCAAGAAGATCCTAAGAGCCTTGGATGGAAAATATGATACCGTGTGCACATTGATCCAAATGATGCCCAATTACAAAGATCTCAAGCCAACGGAGGTGATTGGAAGAATTGTTGCTCATGAGATGTCACTTAAGGATAAAGAGGAACTTCACAACAAATCAAGTGGTGCCTACAAAGCCTCATGTGAAGCCCCTACATCATCAAGTGAGAAACAAGACTTCAATGAAGAATTGAGCTTAATGGTGAAGAACTTCAACAAGTTCTACAAGAGTAGAAGCAAAGATAGAAGCTCCAAATCAAGGTCCTACAATGACAAAAGATCTTCTAGTCGAGAGCGAAACTGTTACAATTGTGGAAGACCCGGACACTATTCCAACGAGTGTATGGCTCCCTACAAGAGAAGAGAAGATTCTCCAAAAAGAAGAAGCAAAGGATCACCACCAAGAGAGAGAAGGAGTAGAGATGATCGTTATGAACGAAGATACTCACGGAGAAGCAAGGATTCGGAAAGGAAGGAAAAATCATCAAGGAGCTACACAAGACGAAGACATCAAGCTCATGTTGGTGAATGGGTATCCGGCTCCGACTCCGACAGCCACTCCGAGAGAAGTTATCACTCCGACTCTGAAGATACTCAAGATGAAGGTGTTTCCGGTCTAGCACTTGTGTCAACCAACTCCTACGACATATTTGACTCACCAAATGAAGGAATTGGAAGATGCTACATGGCCAAAGGTCCTAAGGTAACACACCCCGAGTATGTTGATTTCAATAGTGATGAAGATGACTTGTTAGGTGATGATTTGATTGGTGACAACTCTAGTGATGAATACTATGATGAAAGAACAATTAATCATGCTAATCAAGATAAAACGAATGACAATGATAAGGAGAAGATTGAGGCTCTAACTAAAGAACTAAAAACTCTTAAGTTAGCTCATGACACTATCTTCGAAGATCATCGAGAACTTTTAAGGGCTCATGAGAAGCTACGCTTTGAAAAGCTCAATCTTGAGCAAGTGCATGAGTTCTTAAAGGCAATCAATGATGATCTCCGCAAGAAAAGTTCTTCTTACATTGCCAAGCGTTTACTCATATCCACTTACATGCCTCAAGTCAAATCTAGTAACAAGAAAGATTCTTCCTCTAGTACTAACAATGATCATGCTAAATCCAATATTGTTGCTTCTAGTAGTTCTCTTGATTCCACTAATGATTCTCTTAGCCAAGTTACACTTGAGCACGAAAATAGCTTATTGAAGGGAATTATATAGAAAGGAGTGTACAAGAGCCTTGCCGGGAGTAAGCAATTCGAGGAAATTGTGCGCAAGCAAGGAATGCACCGGAAGAATCAAGGTGTTGGTTTTGAACGAAAGTTCAATGCCAATGGAGTTGAATGGGAAGAAGATCAATACCCCAAGACAAAGTTTGTCCCTCAACAAGAGAAGTATACTTCCTTCAAGGGGACACAAGCTCAAGATGATCTTCCACCACAAGACTATGAGCAAAAAGGCAAGGACAAGCTTCAAGAGGAAATTGATGCATTTGAAGAAGCTCCTAAGACCTTAGTTAAGTGGATTCCCAAGACTTCTTCAAGTTCCACTTCATCAAGTACGACTACAACTCCAAGGATTCCCATCAAGATGATGTGGATCCAAAAGAAGAAGAACTAGAGAGTTCTTGAGGGTGACTCCGCCAACATACTTCACTCTTATCATTTTGGCAAGAACAAGTGCAATCAACTTCCACATCTTGCACTAGTTCAAGGAGTCACAAACCCTCTTGTTGGTAAGACAAGGGACAAGGTAACCTAAAAGCTTTCATGGACATCATCTTGTGTGTGCATCACTCTATGTCTATGGATATCCTTGTTTGTTCCTTGTGGGACTAACCCATGTAGGTATTGAAAGTGCAATTCACTCAAATGGATAGCTTCAAGAGATCTACATCAACATTGAGCATCCACATCTTCGATATCTACATGAAGTCATCATCGACAAAACCCAAGGTTAGTTCATCCCTCTTAGGGGGGATATCACATCTAGGGGGAGCTTTACTCTAAGACTTGAGCTAAAGCAACTCTAAAGACATGAACAAAACAGTGCTTTATGTAAAAGTGGTAACCCCATTTGAGCTTAAACGATGAGTATGACCTACGATCAAGTGTTCTCACTTGACTCCTAAGTCAATATACTCATATATAGATGACCTAGTCATCGCAAATTGCTTGATAGATGCTAGAATTGGTTGTGCATGCTTTGCCACATATTTCATTTGCTATCTTATTGTGTGAGCATGCTGATTGCATACTTTACTCATTCGAGGACATCCACTTGTTGTTTTGATTGTTTGGCTTTATCTTCTTTTGCCAAGTGGATGGACAAGAATGCCTAAGAACCTCCTCTAGCTATCTATGCTTTTCTCGTCTCAAACTCTATTCATGTTGCATCACAAAATTTGATCAAGTCAGATTCGAACCACTCTGTGTGAGGAGCGCTCGGAGTCCCCGATTCGTCATACACTTAAACTTCCAAAACCTCTTTATGAATCTCGGTCTGACCGATACTCCATTTTTGGTCCTACCGAGTTCATTAAGTTGATCTAGGTTTTCGATCTCGGTGCAACCAATTTGAACGTTTCGGTCACACCGAGTTGCAATAACTGCACACAGTTTTGCATCTCGGTGCCACCGAGTTGTTCCACTCGGTCACACCAACAGGGTCGGGCTATATATAGTGACGGGCAGAATTTTGGAGATTTCTCCGAAACCTCCTCGCCCGCGCGATAGCCTGCTCTGCCTTCGTGGTCTCCGGATCGTCTTCTCGCCGCCAGCAGCCTCCAGTCGCTGGTCTCCGCCGCCGTCAACGGAATTCTGCCCCGCCGTTGCCGCCGTAGCGAGTCTCCGCCGAACTAGGGTATGGACTCGATCTTTGTGCTATTCTCCTCTCTGATTCCTAGCACATTGTGATCATCATGATTCTTGGCACGATTGAAACACTCCTATCCAGTCAATGAACTCATAGATTAGGCTTAATTCAAAAAAATTAGGGTTAGGTTTCCGCCGAAACCATCTCGGACCCACCGAGTTGAAAAACTCGGTCCCACCGATCTGGCCTTTGCCATTGCACAAGTGAAACTCGGTCTGACCGAGAATAACTTATCGGTGCGACTGATTTTGGAATTCTGTGAAACCCTAGCAGTCTCGGTGCCACCGAACTGTGACTCGGTCTGACCGAGTTCACCAGTTCTGGTGCCAAAACTGCTTCGGTGTCACCGAGTTTGAAAATCGGTAGATCCGAGATGCTTTCTGTGGAAAACTAAAACTAAGTTTTTGAATTAATCTTTTGCAAAAATCTCTGCTTTTTGTGATGCTCATCCACTCTATCTTATCCATAATCTATTCATAGGGTCAGCAGTCAGTTTGCAACATGTCTGATCAAAGTGACAGCCAGAATGTGTCTGAGCAGCAAGTTGTGATGAGTGAGGGCACTAGCCCCTCAAGTTCTTCTGATGATGGCAGCAAGAGCACACCCAGCAATCTGCCTAAGGCTGCCACACGTCAAAGGAAGAAGAGAACGTCTGATTCTGAAGATGAGGACTATGTGGCAGAGGAGGAGGCCACTTCCAAAAGAGTTGAGCCAGCTCAAGGCTCAAAGCCAGGCCTGAAAGTCAAGAGGCCAGCAGGCAGGCAGCCCATGTCAAAGGCTAGAGCCTCCACTGAGAAGCCTGCTCCCATTGAGCCTGTTGTAGCTGAGGGCAAAAAGAGGAAGGAGAGAGTAAAGAAGACTGTAGCTAAAGTGCTTGGGAGAGCCTCCATCATGGTAGAAGAGGAGGAGGAAGAAGAGGCAGCTGCACCAGCGCCCAAGGCAGCCAAACTTATGGGAGATGCCATAAGGTCAGGAACAGCTGCATCCAAGCCCAAGGAAGCACCCAAGGCTGCACCTAAGCCTAAGACAGCACCAAAGAGAAACACAAGGAGTATACCTGCCGCAGAAAAGAACAAGGCCCCAGTGCCTGAAGCTACTGAAGAAGAGGAAGAGAGTGTCCTTCAGAAGCTCAAGCCCAAGATCCCAGACCACAACGATGCTCATCCTGTGGCTGAGGATATGAAGCTCAGGAGAGATTCAGGGCTGAGGAAATGGAGAGAAGCAGATCCGTATGCTTCTAGGAGAAGGACTGCCATGGATTACAGGTTTCATACAAAGGAGCAACAAGATTTTTATGAGACTGTTTTGCTTGACAAGAAGCCAATCGTTTGTGACATGAGATGGGTCGACTGGACCTACATCAAGGAGAATGAAGAGTACTACCCAGGAGTTCAAGACAGCTTCAGAGCGTGTGGAGTAGAGGACTTTGTTGGGCAGAAGCCCACAAAGTGGAACGAGGAACTCATCATGCAGTTCTACTCCACAGCTCATTTTTATCCAGATGGGAGGATTACATGAATGTCTGAGGGTACAAGGTACCAATCTACAGTGGCTGAGTGGGCACAGATCATCAATGCCCCAGAAGAGGAAGATGAGGACTTGGATATCTATGCCAAGAAGAAGATGGACCATAACTCCATGTCCAACATGTACAAGGAAATTCCCAATGAAGCTCTTGACACATTCAAGTTTGGTTCAGTGCATTATCTGCTATTAGGATTGCCTACGATCAATTGGATACTAAGGCACACCTTACTGCCCAAGTCTGGAGATCACAAGATGATCAGAGGCCATGCTATCAACTTGCTACATGTGTTTGATGTGCCTCAGAAGTTCAAGGTGATGAGCCTCATAGTTGAAACGATCAAAAGGACAGCTGCAGATCAGAAGAGGAGCTGTGGATATGCCCCTCAGATTCAGGAGCTCATCAACTCCAAGATGGGCACGGGCGTATATTTGTTGGATAAGGAACACCTGCCCATCCGTCCAGATTTTGAGAACAATGAAGTTGTGATGACAGAGAATGAGCCATCGTCTGCACAAGCATATGCAAATAAGGAGAAGGCGAGGAAGGAAAAAGCTGCCAGGATGCCTACTCAAGCAGAGGCATCTGAGTACTTCTTGAAGACCAAACAAGAGCAGCTCGGTTACTTGATTGCATCCACGCTGAGAATTGAGCAAAGTCTGGCCAACCTCACTAAAAATCAGCAGAGCCTAGAGAGGATCATGGAACAGAAGTTCTATGACTTGGATGTCAAGGTAACAGAAGTTCAGTCTGCAGTGGAGCAGCTCCAGGAGGACATGAATGAGAGGAGAGGAAGGACTACCACTCATGCTTTTTCTAGAGTGCCACGAGGCCCGAGGTCGTCTGCCGTGCTAGTTGCTGACACCAGAGCCACCACCTCAGCACCAGCTACAGCCTCAGCTCCAGCATCTACCTCAGCTCCAACTCCAGCGACTACTTCAACATCTACAGAAGCCTTCGTCCTTGGAGTGATCCGGACTCTACCACCACCTGAAGATCAAGCCTGAGCGTCGATCTAGTGCTATGCATTTTCTAGGAACTTTTTGGTAACTTGTTGCCAAAGGGGGAGAAGATTTATAGATCATAGGCTTCGAGAGAGAGTGTGTTGCTTTTCTCTCTTGCTTTATTTGGTGGTTTTTCGAACTTTGTTTGCTTGTGTGTGAGATACTACGTCCTTATGTTTGTGAGACATCGATGATCATGTGTTTGATCATAAGCTACACTTAATGTTTGCTTAATGCTTGCTTAAATATTATCATTCTATCTATCGTTTGTGATCATTCACTATTCTTGGTGATGAGTGCATGTATTTCATTCTTATCATTTTGAGCGCTCCACCAAGATGTATCTGACATGGAAGAGTAACCCATGACTCTAACTCTTTGTGCATTTGCAGTCCAAAGCAAATTTTAAATATGCACAAATTTAGGGGGAGCTCTTACTTATCACATACTTCTCAAAGCGACGATATATTTCATGCTTATTATCATTTGTCGAAGCTTTGATCTATATGTTGTCATCAATTACCAAATAGGGGGAGATTGAAAGTGCAACTATCCCTAGGTGGTTTTGGTAATTCATAACAACATATAGCTCATTGAGCTAATGCTATTCCAAGATGATTATTTCAGGAAAGCTCAATGATTGGCATGGCATGGATATGAAAGTGGAACCCTCAAAATGCTAAGGACAATGGATTGGCTCAAGCTCAAAAGCTCAAGACTCTTCATTTTATATTTTAGTGATCCAATATCACATTGAGTCCATAGGAAAAGCCAATACTATTAAGGAGGGATGAGGTGTTGCTTAATGAGCCTCTTGCTTCATGTGCTTAGTGATATGCTCCAAAATCCTCAACTACTTTCCCATATCCACATACGACCTAAACTCTAAGCCAAACTCGGTCCTACCGATTCTTCCTATCCGGCGCCACCGAGTTTCACTTGTCATTAGCCACTGCCAAACCCTAGCAATTCGGTTCTACCGATAAGGATCTCGGTCCCACCGAGATGGGGTTGCAAACTCTCTGTTTCCCTTTCGTAACTTTTCGGTCCCACCGAAAGAGCGAATCGGTCCCACCGAGATTGCAATGTAAACTCAGTGTTTCCCCTTTGTAACTTTTCGGTCTCACCGAGTTCCACTCGGTCCCACCGAAAGAGCAAATCGGTCCCACCGAGTTTGCCTGACCAACTCTCTGGTTAGCTAATTACCAAACTCGGTCTCACAGAGTTTGTGTAATCGGTCTCACCGAGATTACGTTATGCCCAAACCCTAACCGAATCGGTCCTACCGAGTTGCATGTCAGTCCCACTGAAATTCCTAATGGTCACTAGGTTTACTACTTCGGTCAGACCGAGTTTATTTATTCGGTCCCACCGAGATTGGAAAACTGTGTAACGGTTGGATTTTGTGTGGAGGTTATATATACCCCTCCACCTCCTTCTCATTTAGTGAGAGAGCCATCAGAACACACACATCATTCCAACTCATTTGTTCTGAGAGAGAACCACCTACTCATGTGTTGAGACCAAGACATTCCATTCCTACCATATGAATCTTGATCTCTAGCCTTCCCAAGTTGCTTTCCACTCAAATCTTCTTTCCACCAAATCCAAATCCTATGAGAGAGAGTTGAGTGTTGGGGAGACTATCATTTGAAGCACAAGAGCAAGGAGTTCATTACCTACACACCATTTGTTACTTCTTGGAGAGTGGTGTCTCCTAGATTGGCTAGGTGTCACTTGGGAGCCTCCGACAAGATTGTGGAGTTGAACCAAGGAGTTTGTAAGGGCAAGGAGATCGCCTACTTCGTGAAGATCTACCGCTAGTGAGGCAAGTCCTTCGTGGGCGATGGCCATGGTGGGATAGACAAGGTTGCTTCTTCGTGGACCCTTTGTGGGTGGTTGCTTCTTCATGGACCCTTCGTGGGTGGAGCCCTTCGTGGACTCGCGCAACCGTTGCCCTTGGGTGGAGCCCTGTGTGGACTCACGCAACCGTTACCCTTCGTGGGTTGAAGTCTCCATCAACGTGGATGTAGGATAGCACCACCTATCCGAACAACGGGAAAAACATCCGTGTCTCCAATAGCGTTTGAATTCTCCAAACCCTTCCCTTTACATTCTTGCAAGTTGCATGCTTTACTTTCCGCTGCCAATATACTCTTTGCATGCTTGCTTGAATTGTGTGATGATTGCTTGACTTGTCCTAAAATAGCTAAAATCTGCCAAGAACTAAAATTGGGAAAAGGTTAAGTTTTTATTTGGTCAAGTAGTCTAATCACCCCCTCTAGACATACTTTCGATCCTACAGAACTATCCTACTAATGATCTAGAATTGGCCGCGGTGGTGCACGCTTTGAAAATCTGTAGACATTATCTGATTGGGAAGAAGTGCCAGATATTCATCGACCATAAGAGTCTCAAGTATATATTCACTCAGCCCGACTTGAACCTTCGACAGCAAAGATGGCTCGAGTTGGTTAAGTACTACGACCTCGGAATAAATTATCACCCAGGCAAAGCTAATGTGGTGGCGGATGACCTCAGCCGGAAACCAGCCAACCTTAATGCCCTAATGGATTCCTTACCTCCGGAGCTTTATGAAGAAATCATGCAGCTAAACTTGGTGATTACTGACGCCCGCCTTACCAATATATTGGAAGTTTCCCCTGAGGGAGTCTTGGATTAGGGGGTCCTCGGACAGCCGTACTATATACTTTGGCCGGACTGTTGGACTGTGAAGATACAAGATTGAAGACTTCGTCCCGTGTCCTGGTGTGACTCTCCTTTGCATGGAAGGAAAGCTTGGCAGTTCGGATATGTAAATCTCCTCCCTGGTAACCGACTCTGTGTAACCCTAGCCTCCTCCGGTGTCTATATAAATCGGAGGGTTTAGTCTGTAGGACAACAACAATCATAATCACAGGCTAGCTCCTAGGGTTTAGCCGCTACGATCTCGTGTTAGATCAACTCTTGTAATACTCATATCATCAAGATCAATCAAGCAGGAAGTAGGGTATTACCTCCATCGAGAGGGCCCGAACCTGGGGAAACATTGTGTCCCCCGCCTCCTGTTACCATTAGCCTTAGATGCACAGTTCAGGACCCCCTACATGAGATCCGCCGGTTTTGACACCGACATTGCTGCTTTCATTGAGAGTTCCACTGTGCTGTCACGATAAAGGCTTGATGGCTCCTTTGATAATCGGTAAGGATGCGATCCAGGGTGAGGTTTTTCTCCCTGGAAAGATCTTCGTATTCGTGGCTTCGTACTGCGGGCCAACTCGCTTGGCCATCTGGAGCAGATCGAGAGCGACGCCCCTGGCCATCAGGTCAGGTTTGGAAGCTTGAACTATACTGCCGACATCCGCGGAGACTTGATCTTCGACGGATTCGAGCCCATTTCAGGTCGCCGCATAGTCACGACGAGCATGACTTAGCTCTGCCATCAGACGGTGTTCGGGAGATCACACCTGTGGCTACTCCGGCCCTCAATCCAGAGTAGATCGTGCCATCAGAGGACGGGTGGGTAGACCCCACCATGGAGACCGCACACTCAGCGGCGATAGAGCCGAATACTGACTTCACCTCCTACGATACCTGTGTTACCAGACCCTTGGATTCGTCCCCGGCCATAGGCTCCAAACCGCTTGCGTCTGTGCCTATCGAATATGACTGGGCACAGATCATGGAGTTTACCTTCGCGGATATCTTTCAGCACTCGCCCTTGGGCGACATGCTAAATTCATTGAGGTCTCTCTCCTTGTCATGAGACCCTTGGCCGAACTATGTCCTGCTTGAGTGGGAAGTGGATGACGAAATTCATTCTGCACCCATCACCCACTTAATAGCCATTGTCGACGACTTAACCGGTATGCTTGATTTCGGCTCCGAAGACATCGACGGTATGGACGACGATGCAGGAGAAGAACAGGAACCACCGCCCACAGGGCGCTGGACAACCACCTCATCATATGATATATACATGGTGGACACCCCCAAAGAAAGCAATGGCAATAAGGCAACGGAGGATAACCCCCTCGAGAAGCAATCTAAGCACCGGCATCATCGACGCCGCTCTAAGCCCCGCCATAGCAAAAGCAGCGATACTGGCACAAGAGACAATAACGCTGCGAACAGTGCCGAAGACGAAGACAATCCCCTCCAGCCAAGCTTCGAGCAGGAGGATGGGCAAGCGAGTCCTAAGGAACATGCGACAGACGGAGAATCAGGGGATGACAATTATATGCCCCTCTCCGAAGACGAGGTGAGCCTCTGATGTGCCTGAGGATCCCATCGAGCAGGAGCGCTTCAAGGGCCGGCTTATAGCCACAGCAAAAAGCCTGAAGAAAAAGCAGCAGCAGCTTCAAGTTGATCAAGATCTGCTAGCGGATAGATGGACTGAGGTCCTGGCAGCCGAGGAATACGAACCCGAGCGCCCAACCAAAAGTTACCCAAAGCGCAAGTTGCTACCCCAACTCGATGAGGAAGCATTAAAGCCTACACTACCAGCGTATGATGGGGCTGACCGGCCACCTCGTGGCCAAGACAAAGTGGCATATCAGCCCAAAGTTCAGCCCGTACCCCGTGGCCAGTCAAACAAAAACACCAAGGCACGGGACTACACGCAAGACCTGCAAGACGTATTGGAAAACAAAGCAGGACATATCAGATCGATCTACGGATCACGGGGGCACGCCCCAATGCTTGACGACGACCTTCACGCCGGATATACTAAAAACAAATCAGGCTGGGTCGAATACAGCAGACAAGACTCATATGAACTGCGTCGCGATATAGCCCAACACAGAGGCGCCGCACACCCCCTATGCTTCACTGATGAAGTAATGGATCATGAATTCCCAGAAGGGTTTAAACCCATGAACATTGAATCATATGATGGTACTATAGATCCCGCGGTATGGATAGAGGATTTCTTCCTCCACATTCACATGGCCCGCGGGGATGATCTACATGCCATCAAGTATCTCCCACTAAAACTCAAAGGGCCAGTTCGACATTGGCTGGATAGCTTGCCGTCAAACTCCATCAGAAGTTGGGAGAACCTGGTAGACGCATTCCTGGAAAACTTCTAGGGCACTTTTGTGCGACCACCGGATGTTGATGATTTAAGTCACATAACACAATAGCCCGGAGAGTCAGCCAGGAAATTCTGGACTCAGTTTCTAACTAAAAAGAACCAAATTGTCGACTATCCGGATGCCGAAGCCCTAGCGGCCTTTAAAAATAACATCCGTGATGAGTGGCTCGCCCGACATCTCGGCCAAGAGAAGCCAAAATCCATGGCAGCCCTCACGACACTCATGACCCGCTTTTGCGTGGGCGAGGATAGCTGGTTGGCCCATAGCAACAACACAGCAAGCAATCCTGGCACATCAGAGGCCAGAGATAGCAACGGCAAACCCTGACGCAACAAACACAAGCGTCGCAAAAATGGTGGATACACCGAAGATACGACAGTCAATGCCGGATTTAGTGGCTCTAAGTCTGGTCAGCGGAAAAGGCCATTCAAAAAAGACAATTCAGGCCCGTCCAGTCCGGACCGCATACTCGACCGTCCATGCCAAATTCATGGCACCCCAGGAACACCAGTCAATCATACCAACAGAGAATGATGGGTCTTCAAACAAGCCAGCAGGTCAGGTGCCGAAAACAAAGAGAAGGGGTCTCAAAGCGATGATAGCGATGAGGAGCCCAGATCAACGACTACAGGAGGGCAAAAGAAATTCCCCCCGTAGATCCAAACGGTGAACGTGCTAAACGCCACCCACACTCCCAACCCACACCGGATGCGCACCCTTAGGGGTGCCGACTTAACAGAACTAGTCATCCCAGAATATAAACTAGGGACGATCACCTTCAACCGCACGGATTGTCCGGTTAACACCAATCAGGGCAATTCAGCCGCACTGGTCCTCGAACCAATAATTGACGGATTCCACCTCAGACGAGTCCTTATGGACGGAGGCAGCAGTCTAAACCTGCTTTACCAGGACACAGTGCGCAATATGGGCATCGATCATTCGGTGATCAAGCCCACTAAAGCCACCTTTAGAGGTATTATACCAGGTATGGAGGCCAGATGTACAGGCTCCATCGCCCTTGAGGTAGTCTTTAGATCACCAGACAATTATCGTGCCGAAGAGTTAATCTTCGACATCGTCCCCTTTCGAAGTGATTATCAGGCACTGCTCGGACGAACCGCGTTCGCTCGATTCAACACGGTGCCACATTATGCCTACAGTAAGCTCAAGATGCCCGGTCCATGCGGCGTCATCACAGTTAATGGCAAGGCCGAACTCCCCCTCGGTACCAAAGAGTATACCGCTGCTTTAATAGCAGAAGCAACGAGCGGCACCTTTCAATCGAACCTCGAGTCGACGGCCAAGCTCCCGGATACCACCAAAGGACTCCGAACTACTTCGCGGAAGGATTGCCCGGCTCGTCCAGAGCTCAATTAAACACTCCGGCGAAAGCCAGGACAGGCCGCATACCGCAGCTCAACCGCTCTGCGGCACACAAACACATCTTGCATTTTCTGTATAGGTCCATTTTTGCCCAGGCAAGGACCGACGACAGGGAAACAACTCGAACGCACAAGGGAACTCTTAGATATTCCCCTCGATGACCATCCGACTGCACTCCGGATCCGCACACAGCTTCTTCCCTACTGGTCTCAGTATGTTCCGCAGTCACTTTCTCTTTTTATTACTTTATATGTACTCATACGCATCGACGTATTATTTAAATACGAAATCTAGATTTATATGACGCTTATCTGCCATTATCTCTTATTGAAATTCTTTTGTCAAATGGCATCCGTACACCATGATATGCCTTAAATATGCCAGGGGCTTCGTTTCACCCATAATACGGCAATAAAGTCCGAACACCTTCATGGTAGTTCGGCACCCCGAACTTATAGCATTATATGCATTAGCTCTGAATCATGTCTTGGGTCAAATGTTGGGTTTGCCCGCCTCCCATGTTTTGCTGCCTTACGTTCCGCTATATCGGCTAAGGCGGCATAGGGACAACTACAGCGATTGTGTCCCGGTTCTTCCGGACGAGCACCTCAGTAGGGAAAGCCAAAAACTGACTGTCATGATACGGCGAGAGCTGGTTAGCTGTTCGAGAGGTTATTAAATCTTTAAGGATTTATCCCGCATAATACCATAACCAATGCAGCGTGCGATGGATCGGCTTTTCGTCCGATCAAGTGCTTATAGAGCCCCTCGTGCGGTCCTCCGAGCACCAGGGGTTGTGCCTACCTTCCTTTTCTAAAGCTCCTATGGCTAAGTGAGAGTGATAAAGCCATATAGTCCGATTGCCTGGTTTGTTGTGCTGAACACCTCCTTCGAAGGACCCAAAACTGGGATAAAGAGTGATCACATTTATCCCGAACACCCCCGTACGTCCTACGTGGGGGCAGAAGCCGACGACTGGCCAACTCTGAGCATTAATATATAAAACGGCCGCGCGGGAGAATAAACTTTCATATAACAGGCAATAAATAATAGAAATGACCTCGTTCAACATTACAAAGGACAACATGATTGTATTCATGGAAATATAATGTCCTTGGTGCATTGCTCCGCCGCAAGGCAGGATCCTTTCAGGACACTTTCATAATATAACTTAGGCTTGCAGTGCTCCTTTCCCTCCGGCGGCCCCTCGGTCACCAGCTTTTCAGCATCCATCTTCCCCCAGAGCACCTTTGCGCGGGCGAAGGCCATTCGCAGACCCTCTATACAGACCGACCGCTTAATGACGTCTAGTCGAGGGCAGGCACTCGCAAGCCGTTTCACGAGCCCGAAGTAGCTGCCTGGAATCGGCTCAGCGGGCCATAGCCGGATAATCAAATCCTTCATGGCTAGCTCGCCGCCTTCTGCAGCTCAATCAACTGTTTCAGTTGGTCGGCAAAAGGCACCGGATAATTCGGCGCCAGATACTGTGACCAGAAGAGCTTATCCGTAGTGTTCCTTTCTTCGGCACGGTAGAATTGTGCGGCATCAGGTATGCTGCGTGGCACCTCCTCAAACACCCCTGGAGAATCCAAAGTCAAGATTAGAAACATGATTTTCTCCCCAAATACTTGCCTTATGTGGAACAAGACTTACCCGTCGTGATCTTCCTCGCCTCTTGGATCTCCTGCAGGGCACCCTGGGTTCCCCCTGGGCATCGCATGCAGCCTTATGAACCTTGGTAAGTTCGGATTCTTTCTCTGTTAGACTCTGCTCCAAGGCCTCGCATCTTCTCACGACCTCTTGAAGCGATTGCTCAGCTTCAATAACCCTGACCTCGTACTTCTCACGAAGAGCCCACTCTGGGGCTGCCTTTCCCTCGGCCTCGGCAACAGCCTTCTTCAGAGCCTCGACTTTGGTCATCGCTCCTGGCGCAAATCACAAAACATATTTTAAAATTCGTTCACATGAACATGAGCAAGGTTTTGTGCATACCTTGTTTATCCTCCAACTGCCTTTTCAACTGGCCCAATTCTTCTGTGGCCCGCTCCAGACTTCGATTTAGTCCGGAGACCTCCGCAGTACGAGGTGGTCATTGCTACAGACGCCTGTTTATACCAAAAGAGAGGTAAATGTCATCAAGTGAGTCTCTTGCGAACATAGATTTGATCCTCTATCCGGTTCTTTCTCTCACCGAACAGTGTATCAGGGGCTACTATCTATACTGTGAAACTCCTTGAAACTTCATAAAACATACCTCAAAGCCCCTTATAAGGCTAATACAGGCTTCATTCATCCCACTCTCCGCAGATTGAATATTCTCAATCACCGCAGCCACAAGGGCACATTGTTCATCGACGACGGAGGCGCTTTTCAGAGCCGCCAATAAAGTATCCAGCACCTCTGGTTGGACAGAGGTTACCGGTGGAACAGGTACACCCCCTCTAGCCGAGGGAGACGCCAGCCTGACTCTGGAACCATATTGGTCTCTGGAATAGTGTCCGGTTGGGGGCCGAATTCAGGATGGCTCCCGTCGACGACGCCCATGGGAATCTTCTCTCCCATGTGTCCGGCCCCTGAAGTTTGACATCCTAGCGCCACTTTGGCAATCTCCCCCCCCTCCTTGGCCTGGGTCCTCCTGGGACAAAGCCTCGGTGTCATTCACATGTTTGGGGGAAGCTCCCTTCGGGGGTGTCCCGCTCTCCATAGCGTCCGAGCCTAGCAAATCCTCCGATGAGGATTGCTCCGCGCGGGATCTCGCCGGACTGCAAAAAGTATGGCCCAGATCAAGATATTGTGCCATGATAAGTCTGGTCTCATAAACATGTTCGGATTTTATATACTCATGAGTTCACCAAGGGCTGAGCCCTGGGATCCCACTCCGGGATGCTATCAGCGGTAGTGGACTCCTCTGGAAGAAGAGTTTTTCCCTTCTTAGGCGACTCAGCCTCCAACGATGCGGAGGTTGTCCTTTTCTATCTCCCCGCCCCCGCTAGGGATTTGTGTTCCTCCTCCTCCTCATCCTCTTCAGAGGAAGAATGGGAAATGGAATCTTCGGATATCGTATCCGAGGCGCCACGACGACGAAGGCCGCCCCTGGTCTTCTTGGCCTCTCTCTTAGCCTTCTTCTTCGGCGCCTTGTAGGGCGCCGGGACCAGCATCTTCGTTAGAGGCGGGCCGGCCGGTTCTTCAGGTAGCGGGGCCGGACAGTAGATCCGCCACGCCTTCTCTGTCCAGCCCTAGGAGAGTTGTTGAAAACGCATTAAGAGTTTCCCTTGGGTTATGTGAATAAAACTTATAATGGCTTACCGAACATGCGGGGCGGGATAGGTGGTACCCGCGGTCCTCGGCTGAGTCCCGCCATGATTTGCCGGACTTAAAAAGTACCCTCCAGATATCTTTGTGTGAGGAGCCAAAGAACTCTCGCAGGGTCTGTTGCTTGGCCGGGTCGAATTCCCATAAATTGCAAGCCCGGTGTTGACATGGAAGGATCCAGCAAGCTAACATCACCTGTACTACATTGACAAGTTTGATATCATTGTCTTCCATATTCTTGACGCGCGTCTGAAGTACCGACATCTCGTCGGACGAAGACCAATCCAGGCCCTTCTTGGGCCAGGACGTAAGCCGTAGGGGGGCTCCGGATCGGAATTCAGGAGCAGCGGCCCATTTCATGCCATGCGGCTTAGTGATGTAAAACCACTGCTGCTGCCACTCTTTGATGGAATCATTGGAAGTACCTGTTGTCCATGTGACGTTGGGCATCTTGCTCACCATGGCGCCTCCGCACTTGGCGTGCTCTCCGCCCACTACCTTGGGCTTCACATTAAAGATCTTCAACCATAAGCCAAAGTGTGGCGAGATGCGGAGAAAGCCTCACACACGACGATGAATGTCGAGAAGTTGAGGAAGGAATTGGGGGATAGATCATGAAAATCGATCCCATAGTAATACATGATGCCGTGAATGAATGGGTGGAGGGGAAACCCCACCCCGCGGACAAAATGTGGGAGGAAAACAACCCTCTTGTGGGGTTCCGAAGTAGGGACGATCTGTCCTGCCGTCGGGAGACGGTGGCTGAAGTTCTATCACCAAAGATTGATTGATAGGTTAATTGGCCATTAATAGCAATCGATGGAGTTGAATTGTCAGATGCTATGTTGTGCGCGATTGGAATTCATCTGCCGTCGTTAACACAAGGAGTAGACCGGTCTATACGGTGGAATATTGTACTCTATACGGTGGTATGTGGAATTTGTTTTGCAGAGCCGTACACGATCCTTGTGTTCAAAATCTTCTATGGAGTATTCGGGGAAGGAACCTGCCTTGCAATGCCGAAGACAATCTGCGCGCCGGACTCATCGTCATTGAAGCCTGGTTCAGGGGCTACTGAGGGAGTCCTGGATTAGGGGGTCCTCAGACAGCCGGACTATATACTTTGGCCGGACTGTTGGACTGTGAAGATACAAGATTGAAGACTTCGTCTCATGTCCAGGTGGGACTCTCCTTTGCGTGGAAGGCAAGCTTGGCAGTTCTGATATGTAGATATCCTCCCTTGTAACCATCTCTGTGTAACCCTAGCCCCCTCCGGTGTCTATACAAACCGGAGGGTTTAGTCCGTAGGACAACAACAATCATAATCATAGGCTAGCTCCTAGGGTTTAGCCTCTACGATCTCGTGGTAGATCAACTCTTGTAATACTCATATCATCAAGATCAATCAAGCAGGAAGTAGGGTATTACCTCCATCGAGAGGGCCCGAACCTGGGTAAACATTGTTTCCCCCGCCTCCTGTTACCATTAGCCTTAGACGCACAGTTCAGGACCCCCTACCCGAGATCCGCCGGTTTTGACACCGACAACCCCTACTCTCGAAGAAGAAATCCGCAGTGCTCAGGCGGATGATCAGGTGTTACAAATATATGTTCAAAAGATGCACCAAGGGCACACACCGGATTTCTCTATGGATCAGCAAGGCTCGCTAAGGTTCCAAGGGATACTTTGCGTACCCAACCAAGAAAGTCTAAAGAAGAAAATATTGGCAAAAGCGCATGAAGCACCATACTCAATTCATCCCGGTGGTACCAAAATGTCTGAGGACCTTCGTCAGGTATTTTGGTGGAATGGAATGAAGAAAGATATCGCATACTTTGTGGCCTGTTGCGACATATGCAATAAGGTAAAGGCGGAACATCAAAAACCCGCCGGTCTCCTCCAGCCTCTGCCGGTATCCCAATGGAAATGGGACGATATTTGCATGAATTCATCACCGGATTACTAAGGTCTCATCGAGGAAATGATGCGATGTGGGTCATAGTGGACACCTTAACCAAGGTGGCACACTTCCTGCCTATCCGGACTACATACCGTGCAAATCAACTCGCACAGCTGTATGTATCAAGAATCGTCAGTCTGCATGGACTACCGAAGACTATCACCTCCGACAGGGGATCTCTATTCACCTCCGCATTTTGGTCCCGACTACATCAAGCCTTGGGGACCTCTCTGAAGTACAGCATGGCCTATCATCCTCAAATAGATGGACAGACCGCGCGAGTAAATCAAATACTCGAGGATATGCTCCGTGCATGCACATTGGCCCAAGGAACCAAGTGGGAAGACTGTCTGCCCTATGCCGAGTTTTCCTACAACAACAGTTTCCAGGCCAGCTTAAAGATGTCACCCTATGAAGCCCTGTATGGCCAGAAATGCCGCACCCCATTGAATTGGTCTCAAACCTGAGACAGCCGCATTTTTAGGATTGATTTAATGCTTGAAGCGGAGAAGCAAGTCAAGGCAATCCGAGACAGGCTGCAACTGGCCAAATCCCGACAGAAGAGCTACTATGATGCCAAACTTCGCCAGATCAGCTTCGAACCCGGAGAACACGTATATCTCCGAGTCACCCCAATAAAAGGATTCAAGAGGTTTCAGACCTGAGGAAAATAGGCACCAAGATATATTGGTCCATTCCCCATCATGGCCAGAGTCGGAACAGTTGCATACCAGCTGGAATTGCCACCAGAATTGTCCGAAGTACACAACGTGTTTCACATCTCACAGCTAAGGAGATGTATCTCGCCACCGGAGAAAAGGACTGATATGGCAAAAATAGAATTGGCTAAGGATTTGACTTATGAGGAAAAGCCAATCAGAATATTGGATCAGACAGAAAGGGTCACTTGCAGCAAAGAGATATGGTTTTACAAGGTTCAGTGGGAGCATCACACTGAAGAAGAAGCAACCTAGGAAAGAGAGGAATTTTTAAGGACTGCATACCCAGAATGGTTTTCCCAAGCAATCGAATCTTGAGGATGAGATTCATCCTAAGTGGGGGAGGTTGGTGACAGCCTGGATTTTTCCTTCTCCCTTTTTCCAGACTTGCCTTCTCTCTTTTTTCGGACTTGGTTTCCATCGTGGTTTTTGCCCAGATTTTATTTGGGTTTTGAATCAAATCGACTTGTCACTTGGGCATATCCTTGACTTTCACCCAAGTGACCTATCTACCTTATTCTTCCAACAAATTCCCAAAATAAGCAAACGAATATTTTTCCTAAAAGAAAAATATTCATTTTCCCCTATGAAACTCACTTCAGAAACTTGTGCTCCAAAGCAACCTCAATTTTTCTTGCTCAGAAAAATCTGAGATAAATCATGAATATTCTTAGAACCTGGCACACCTTCCCATACAAAAATATTGCATCACTTTTTGTAATATTTTTGCTGTAGAAAATATTTTCACTTCTGGTCCAAAAATGCACTTTGTACAGCAAGTGCATTTTTCCTTTAGCTTTTGGCCTTGAGCTTTGTTGAGCTTAAAAACCCTCCTGAGAAACCCTAAACCCCAGGAGATAAGCCCTAATGGCCTTCTAGAAGGTGGCCAAACTTGGCGACCAAGTTTCTGGTCAGAAACTTGCCAGCTTTGTTGAGTCCAATCTGGTCGTCCTGGGTATGAGCCATCACCTCTCCTAGACGTAACACTACACGGTCGAGCGCGTAGACAAGGTTTGGCCGCTCCTGGACGTCGTTTTGACCATGCCAGCTTGGTGACCGCGCGAGGACACGACACCTGGCAGCGTCTCGACGTGCTCTAGCTGTCGCCTTGCCCTCTGTTTCGCGCGTGCTCGTTCTAGCGCTTGCCTCCGACTGCCACACAGCGCCATAAGCCTCGACCCATCACCCTTGACCGCTCCCTGGTGCTCGCCGACGCTGGAGCCGCCGCAGCAAGCATGGGTGCGTTGCGTCTAAAACGCCACAGTGCGCGCGTGCGCTTGTCCACTTCTCCAACCGCCTCCTGTGCTCGTCCACGAGCGTGGGCAAGCTCCTGCGTTGATGCTGAGCCTTGCCCCCTCGCGTTGGAGCTTCTCGTCGATGTTCGCCGCGTGTCCAGAGCGCTTCGACGGCGACACGTCCCCCCCCTTTTGCTCCGCCTATATATAGCACGCCCCTCCTCGTTTTCGAGCCAAGCCACACTCCACACAAACCCCACGAACACGTAGAACGACCGCAGCTCGGTCGGGCAGGCCTCTGGCCATTGCCCCAGCCCAAGGACTTCGGCGATCCCCGCAGGACAGCCGTCGCTCTCCGGTGCCTCTCGAGCTCATGCAACTTCTTGGGCGGAGCATTGGTGGTCCGTTGGTGCTGCCTGGACACCGACAAGCCCTCGGAGCCACCCCTAGCCATCGTCTTCAACCTCACCGGCGAACTACGTCCGCCACCGAGGCTTGCGAGCTCGAGCGCGAGCCACTCCGTCCACCTCTCGCCAAGCCACGGGTACGGGCAGGTGCACCTTGAACCCTGCTTCAATCATATCCCTCTACCCTAGCCCCAAACCCCCTCGTCGCCGGCGTGAGCCCCGGCGAAGCGCCCCCCCTCTCTCTCCTGGCGGGCGGGGCCCAGTGTCAGCCTCATCACTCGCGCCCGAAGCGGTGCGAGTGGAGGCGCACTCCCGCTTTACGCCTTCGATGTCACCCCCCAGATTTCTGTTTAATTCAAATTTAATTCATAAATTTGACTAAACTTTGACCAGCCACCATTTCTGAACCATATGTCCAAATGAATTGATTCTTTTCGTATTGTCTTTGTTACAGAAAGCTCTAGCAGCACATCGAAGGGTGGATTTTTCTCTACTGCCTAGAATTTTTGGTGATTTTCAGAATGTGTTTTGACATTTATTATTGTGGTTTTAAATTATTTTCAGAAGGAGAAGCTTGCCTTGAAGCAACCCAAGAGGAGTGTGATCCTCCTGTAGACTAAGGCAAGCCACACCAGCATTTGGATGGTGTTATTTCAATATTGATGATTTTCTACTTGAATATAAGTTCTTATTTGCATTTAAAATTTGATAAATAAATTTGGTGAATGGTTAGTCACCTTATTAGGCATGATATGCTTGTTTTAGTTCCTGGTTGAATGCATGAACTTGGTTGGTTAAGTAGAGTAAGATTTTGCACTATGCATATTGCTATGGAAATTAATGGTAGTAGTTTTTACTAAGTGATATTGTCATTTAAATAAAGAACTAATAAAAAATATTGCTTGAGGATAAAAATGAGTTATAACCAGAGAGTTTTTATCTTTAGTGTTGCAGGATAGTTATGTGGTTAAGTTTGATCCATGAATATGAGGTGTTTGCTTTGCATGACGAGTAGTTGCATGAAATGTTTTATATCATGTTATTAATAAAAAGTTTTTATCAAAGTTAAATTGGATTACGTTCAACTTGAATATGATGTTGATCACATCATGGTGCCACTGAATCGGGTTTCTAGTTCAGTGCAACCACATTTACCTAATGGGAAGGTCTTGATTCGGTCCGTTGTTGTGGCTCTCACCGGTGCCTCCCGCGAGGGAAGGTTATGGGCATGCATACCCTGGCCCGGTAAGAAGACATAACCTTGTGTGCTCATTTTTGTTTTTATGGTACCTTGTCCCTGTTTGGGACCGTTTTGCCACGACAGTGGCCGTTGGTATCTTTGGTAGACATGGGCCACCCAAGACCTAGCCCGGAGAGGGAGATGGTCGGAGTGGCCGGGGAGAATGCATGACAAAGTGAGGGTTTTGTTGGAATATTTTGGTCCACCCGAATGGGAGTACGAGGCCAGGTATTCCATAGTGTGGGTAAAGTGCGCTACCTCTGCAGAGTGTATTTAATCTATTGATAGACGCGCCCTCGGTTATGGGAAAGACTCGGGAGTAAGTCACACCATGGATCAACTTTTATAATAAATCTTGCAAACTAAATGATTGTTGTGATGCATTGTTTCGTGGTGAACCTTGAACACTCAAGGTGTTTATGAGTAATTGATTTCAGGTGTGACCCCAGTGTGGTCACCGTTTGGTTATGAGGTAACCGTCTGGTAAGCGAGTCCGTGTGACTCGGTGCACTGTTTGGCTACATTGCATCTGTAGTATTTCTTGCATTGATTTAACCTGATTAATTATCATGATATTGTCTATCATCGTACCTATGTTTGTTGTGAGCTTGCAAGTACATTCAATGTACTGATCCATATGGGCAAACATACGGAAATTATGTACTGGAAGGAAGATCCACGTCAGGGGGGCCTCCACCTGTCCACAAGGGTGGGGCACGCGCCCTACCCCCTGGGCGCGGCCCCCTGCCTCGTGGGCCCCCTGACGCTCCACCGACCTCAACCTTGACTCCATATATTCACTTTCGGGGTGAAAAAACCCAGAGAGAAGGATTCATCGCATTTTACGATACGGAGCCGCCGCCAAGCCGTAAACTCTCTCGGGAGGGCTAATCTGGAGTCCGTTCGGGGCTCCAGAGAGGGGAATCCGTCGCCATCATCATTATCAACCTTCCTACATCACCAATTCCATGATGCTCACCACCGTGTGTGAGTAATTCCATCATAGGCTTGCTAGACGGTGATGGGTTGGATGAGATTTATCATGTAATCGATTTAGTTTTGTTAGGGTTTGATCCCTAGTATCCATTATGTCCTGAGATTGATGTTGCTATGACTTTGCTATGCTTAATGCCTGTCACTAGGGCCCGATTGCCATGATTTCAGATTTCAACCTACTATGTTTTCATCAATATATGAGAGTTCTCGATCCTATCTTGCAAGTCTATAGTCACCTATTATCTGTTATGATCCGTTAACCCCAAAGTGACAATAATCGGCATACTTACCGGTGATGACCGTAGTTTGAGGAGTTCATGTATTCACTATGTGTTAATTCTTTGTTCCGGTACTCTATTAAAAGGAGGCCTTAATATCCCTTAGTTTCGAATAGGACCCCGCTGCCACGGGAGGGTAGGACAAAAGATGTCATGCAAGTTCTTTTCCATAAGCACGTATGACTATATTCGGAATACATGCCTACATTACATTGATGAACTGGAGCTAGTTATGTGTCACCCTAGGTTATGACTGTTACATGATGAACCGCATCCGGCATAATTCTCCATCACTGATCCATTGCCTACGAGCTTTCCATATATTGTTCTTCGATTATTTACTTTTCTTTTGCTATTGTTATCATCACTATAAAACACCAAAAATATTACTTTTGCTATCGTTACCTTTTACCACCATTACCATTATTATCATATTACTTTGCTACTAAACACATTGATGCAGATATTAAGTTTCCAGGTGTGGTTGAATTGACAACTCAGCTGCTAATACCTGAGAATATTCTTTGGCTCCCCTTGTGTTAAATCAATAAATTTGGATTGAATACTCTGCCCTCAAAAACTATTTCGATCCCCTATACTTGTGGGTTACAAGAGTATTTTCTGGCGCCGTTGCCGGGGAGCATAGACCTATTCTTTGAGTCACTTGGGATTTATATCTGCTTATCATTATGAAGAACTTGAAAGATCCAAGAACCAAGATTTATCCCTCAACTACGAGGGGGGTGGTAAGGAACTACCATCTAGCTCTGCACTCGATTCGCCTTCTGTTTTGAGTAAGCTTGCGACACCTAAACCTGCTTCTGCTATTAATTTTGATATGTCGCATGTTATTGATGATGCCACTTCTGCTATGCATGATACTTATGATGAAACTACTTATATGCTTGATACTACTGTGCCACTTGGTGAATTTCTTGATGAACAACTTGCTAGGGCTAGAGAAAATGAAATTATTGAAACTGATAATATTGATGAAAGTGATGATGAAGATTCTCCCCCTAGATATGAATTACCTATTGTGCCTGAGGGCTATGTTATGGATGAAGAAACTCCTAGAGATTTTCTTGCTTGCAATGATAGGAGTGATCTTAAGAAATTATTAGCTAAGCTGAAACAAAAAAATTTGAATGCTAGAATGAAATATGATCCTTCTTATTCTACTTCACCTATCTTTGTTACTGATAAGGATTATGATTTCTCTGTTGATCCTGAGATAATTACTTTAGTTGCATCTGATCCTTTCTATGGCTATGAATCTGAAACTGGTGTGGCACATCTTACTAAATTAAATGATATAGCCACCCTATTCACTAATGATGAGAAAACTCGCTACTATTATATCCTTAAGATATTACCGTTCTCATTAAAGGGTGATGCTAAGATATGGTTTAATTCTCTTGATCGTGGTTGTGTGCGTAGTCCCTAGGATATGATTTATTACTTCTCTGCTAAATATTTCCCCGCTCATAAGAAACAAGCTGCTTTAAGGGAAATATATAATTTTGTGCAAATTGAAGAAGAGAGTCTCCCACAAGCTTGGGGGAGGTTTCTCCAATTACTTAATGCTTTGCCTGATCATCCTCTTAAGAAAAATGAAATACTTGATATCTTTTATAATGGACTAACCGATGCTTCCAGAGACCACCTGATAGTTGTGTTGGTTGTGTTTTCAGGGAAAGAACACCAGATGAAGCTGAAATTCTAAGCCAATTCCTGATCCAATTCCTGAACCAACTCCTAAGCCAACTCCGAAGAAAAGGGGTATTCTATCTCTCAGTCCTGAAGATATGCAAGAGGCAAAGAAATCAATGAAAGAAAAAGGTATTGAAGCTGAAGATGTTAAGAATTTACCTCCTATTGAAGAAATACATGGTCTTAATTTACCACCTATTGAAGAAACACATGGTCTTGATAACCCGACACAGGTAGTAAAGGTAAATTCACTCTATAGATATGATAAAGCTGAAATCCCATTTACTAAGTTTGCTAGCCCATGCTTAGATGAGTTTGATAACTTTATGGTTAAGCAAGAAAACTTCAATGCTTATTTTGGTAGGGAATTAAAATGCAATGCTGATATGCTTAAACAGTTGGGTGATTATATGGCTAATATCAAAGGTGAACTAAAACTTATTAGTAAACATGCTTCTATGGTTACCACTCAAGTAGAACAAGTACTTAAAGGTTAGAATGATTTGATCAATGAATTGAATAGTAAGAAAAATGATAACACTATGAGAGTTATGACTAGAGGTGGTAAAATGACTCAGGAACCTTTGTATGATATTCTTATGCTAAGTACATGAAAGAAATTGTTACAAATAAAAGAAAAATACCGGAAGCTGAAATTTCCACCATGCTTGCTAATTATACTTTTAAGGGTGGAATACCTAAGAAACTAGGAGATCCTGGAGTACCAACTATACCATGCTCCATTAAAAGAAACTATGTTAAAACTGCTTTATGTGATCTTGGAGTCGGTGTTAGTGTTATGCCTCTCTCTTTATATCGTAGACTTGATTTGAATAAGTTGACACCAACTGAAATATCTTTCCAAATGGCTGACAAATCAACTGCTATACCTGTCGGTATTTGTGAGGATGTTCCTGTTGTGGTTGCAAATGTTACTATTTTAACGGACTTTGTTATTCTTGATATTCCCGAGGACGATAGTATGTATATTATTCTTGGAAGACCCTTTTTGAATACTACAAGGGCTGTTATTGATTGCACCAAAGGCAATGTCACTTTTCATGGTAATGGTAATGAGCATACGGTACACTTTCCGAGGAAACAACCTCAAGTTCACAGTATAAACAATATTGGAAAAATTTCAACAATTACTATTGGAGGTTTTGAATTTCCTCTTCCTACTGTCAAGGAAAAATATGATATTCTTATTGTTGGGGATGCGCATATCCCTATTGAGTAACCTAGTGTTATTCGAAAATTCTCCGGTTCCATGTTATTTGGAATGAGTTTGTTAACAAGACCTGATCAACCTTGTTAGTGGATTCCTTTTGATGAGCATGAGATGGATGAATTTAGAAAACACAACTCTTTGTACCCTCTTTTTACTTTCTGTTATTTATATTGAAATAAAGCAAAAATAGTAATTTCTCTCTGTTTTCTTAATTATCCATGCAATAAAAAATTACCCCGAAAATAAAAGTTCTCCAAATGCCCTGAAATTTAAATATGATTTTTTCTAGAATATTTGAGAATATCTAGCACTAAGAACACAACAGGGGGAGCAAACACCTGGCCACGAGGGTGGAGGGTGTGCCCTACCCCCCTAGGCGTGCCCCCTGCCTCGTGGGCCCATGATGGCTCCCCTCCACTTATTCCAGCTACCACACACTCCTTCTTCCTCCCACAAACATCACTAACCAGCTCAAACCCGAGTCCACGCTCATTTTGCTGCCATTTTCGATCTCCTTGCTCAAAGCACCTCTCACAAAACTGCTTTGGGGGTTTGTTCCTTGGTATGTGACTCCTCCAATGGTCCAATTAGTTTTTGTTCTAGTGTTTTATTCATTGCATATTTTTGCTGCTTAGGTGACCCTGTTCTTGAGCTTGCATGTCAAATTTATATCGTCAAAAGTAGTTTTGATGCATGATATGGCCTCTAGGCACTTGTGGGAGTAGTTGCTATCAACTTTGTTGAGTTTGGTTCACTTTTATTTTGAAGTTACTAAAAATTTCAGAAATTTTCAGAAAAAGATGAAGAGATTTTTGAGGGGCTCATCGAGCCAAAGCTCGAAGGATAAGCAAAGTGGGGAGGATAAGAGGCCCAAAGATAATCTTCCTCGCACCACAGAGGTTCGGCCATGTGAATGGCCTTGTGATGATTTCTTGAGAGCAGCCGGGATTTATGATGATTTATATGAATTGGCTGAGAATACAGGCCTCACTGCCTTCCTCCACGACCGACGCGAACAGTATCTCTTACTCATCAATATCTTTGTGAAAAACTTTCATTTCCATGCTAGGAGCTCACCACCTATGGTGGAATTTTATTTTTATGATGAGCATAAGGAGATGTCACTTCATTATTTTCGTCGGGTTTGTTTGATCCCTTTCGAGGGTAGCGTAGAGGAACCACATCGTGATGATGTGGATGGGTTTATTCATACCATTATTGTAGGGGAAACGAGGAATGTTTCCGTCGCACGAATTACTAGCATACACTTTCCTACTCTACGTTACTTTGCTATATTTGCTAGTAGATGCTTAATTGGGCACGCAAACTATGGAAACCGGAGTGCCCCTGATATTGTTATTTTGTGCCATGCCTTATTTCGTGATGATACATTCAGTATGGGCGCCATTGTTGCAAAGAGGTTAAATCTTAACCGTACTAAGGGCCGCGTCCTTGGAGGCATCTTCGCCTCGTGCCTCGCCGCACACTTTAACATACCTATTAGGCATTAGGAGAAGGAAGAGAAGTTGTTGCCTCCTGTTTATCTAGATTATAAGAGTATGGTAGCACATGATTTTATTGTTAAGAATAGGGAAAAGGCGCTTAAGTACAAATTAATATTTGGTAAAAATCATCCTGAGACTATTACTTTGCCTGCTCCTTCCTTGTTTGATTTATCTGCAGGCAAGTACCTTGTTCCGTTGGAGGCCATTCATGCCAGCCAAAACCCTACATCAGCTACAAAGCCAGAGCCGGGACCACAATTTGATCCTCCACGACAGTATAATTACCAGTGGGATCTGGAGGTGATTGCCAACCAGTGGCAATCCGAGGCTTATTCACAGTACGACCCCAACTATTACTTTGGATATCTGCCAGGCCATTCGTGGCCATAGACCAACTTAGGCCAAAAGCCTAAGCTTGGGGGAGTACGTATTTCTCACCGACATTACATTCACGTTCACACACTCATTGCTAGTTGTCGGTGCTCATACTTTTTCAATGTATCATCCATGCTAGTTTATTTTCCTTTTTATGATTTCTTCTTGTGTGTTTGATAAACCTTAAGAAAAACAAAAAATTAGTTGTAGCTTTTAATTAGTTTAATTTCCCTGCTTGTAGTAGTAACTAAAAATAAAACCCAAAAAGATTTCTCATTCTTCTTTTGCTTGTTGGGAGCTTTCCCGTGTAAATAGTTTTATTTCTTTTCTTGTTCTCTGGGGGTCGAGAGGAGAAGACCATAATTAAAATGTTAAAGTGGCTCTTATATGCATTATCATTCATCTGACAAAGAGCCCATATTACCTTGTCTTCTCTCTTGAATTGAATGCTTGCAGATTCCATCTTAGTCCAATGCACGTGCACTATTATAATTATCCACACTATTCGGTCGTGCAAGTGAAAGGCAATTATGACGATATATGGTGGACTGATTGAGATGAGAGAAGCTGGTATGAACTCGACCTCTCTTGTTTTTGTAAATATGATTAGTTCATCATTCCTGACTCAGCCTATTATGAATAAACATGTTTGCAATGACAATTAGAGATTATAGTTGCTTATGCCATGCTTAATTAGCTAGGAGCTTATAATGGTTTACCTTGCGTGCCAAAATGCTATTAAATGGTTGTGATGTGGTATGATAGTGTGGTATCCTCTTTTGAATGATTCGAGTGGCTTGACTTGGCACATGTTCACGCATATAGTTGAAACAAAATCAACATAGCCTCTATGATATTTATGTTCATGGTGCATAATATCCTACTCATGCTTGCATTCGGTGTTGATTAATTTTAATGCATGTTCATGACTATTGCCGCTCTCTAGCTGGTCACTTCCCAGTCTATTGCTAGCCTTCACCTGTACTAAGCGATAATACTGCTTGTGCGTCCAATTCCATAAACCCCAAAATTATTCCATATGAGTCCACCATACCTACCTATATATTGTATCTACATGCCGTTCCAAGTAAATTTGTATGTGCCAAACTCTAAACCTTCAAATAAACATTCTATTTTGTAATCTCGAATAGCTCATGTATCAACTAGAGTTGTACGTATCTTCCATGTTAGGCATGTTATTCTCAAGAGGAGTGGACTCCGCTCCTCACTCACGAGAAAGTGGCTGGTCACCGGGATGCCTAGTCCCATGCTTTATGCAAATCAAATCAAAATAACTGCAAACAAAACTCCCCTGGGACTCTCATTAGATGGAGGCACTCGTTGTTTCGAGCAAGCCATGGTTTGATGCTTGTTGGTGGAGGGGAGTATAAACTTTAACATTCTGTTTGGGAACCGCCTATAATGTGTGTAGCATGGAACATATCGTCATCTCTCGGTTGTTATGGTGACAATGAAAGTATACCACTCAAAATATTATTCATATCTATTTCAAGCCGAGCTCTGGCACCTCTAAAAATCCCTGCTTCCCTCTGCGAAGGTCCTATCTATTTACTTTTATGCTGAGTCATCATCCTCTTATTAAAAAGCTAAAGTTGGAGAGCACCGCTGTCATTTGCATTCATTACTATTAGTTTACATTGAGTATGACTTGATTGGATCTCTTTTACCATGAATTGCAATGTCTAGTCAGTCCTTGATCTTTAAAGGTGCTCTGCATTTATGTTTTGCTGTCTCAGAAAGGGCTAGTGAGATACCATCCTGTTATATCATATTATGATTGTTTTGAGAAAGTATTGTCATCCGAGATTTATTATTATTGCTCGCTAGTTGATTATGCCATTGATATGAGTAAACATGAGACCTAAATGTTATTGTGAATATGGTTAGTTCATAATCTTTGCTAAAAACTTGAATTCTAGCTTTACATATTTACAACAACAAGAGCAAACAGAGTTTGTAAAAGTTTTTCTTTATCACTTTCAATTTATCAACTAAATTGCTTGAGGACAAGCAAAGTTTTAAGCTTGGGGGAGTTGATACGTCTCCGTTGTATCTACTTTTCCAAACACTTTTGCCCTTGTTTTGGACTCTAACTTGCATGATTTGAATGGAACTAACCCGAACTGACGCTGTTTTCAGCAGAATTGCCATGGTGTTATTTTTGTGCAGAAATAAAAGTTCTCGGAATGACCTGAAAATCAACGGAGAATTATTTTGGAATATATAAAAAATACTGGAAGGAAGATCCACGTCAGGGGGGCTCCACCTGTCCATGAGGGTGGGGGCGCGCCCCCTGCCTCGTGGGCCCCCTAACGCTCCACCGACCTCAACCTTGACTCCATATATTCACTTTCGGGGAGAAAAAAACCAAAGAGAAGGATTCATCGCGTTTTACGATACGGAGCTGCCGCCAAGCCCTAAACTCTCTCGGGTGGGCTAATCTGGAGTCCGTTCGGGGCTCTTGAGAGGGGAATCTGTCACCATCGTCATCATCAACCTTCCTCCATCACCAATTTCATGATGCTCACCGCCGTGCGTGAGTAATTCCATCGTAGGCTTGCTGGACGGTGATGGGTTGGATGAGATTTATCATGTAATCGAGTTAGTTTTGTTAGGGTTTGATCCCTAGTATCCACTATGTTCTGAGATTGATGTTGCTATGACTTTGCTATGCTTAATGCTTGTTACTAGGGCCCGAGTGCCATGATTTCAAATTTGAACCTATTATGTTTTCATCAATATATGAGAGTTCTTGATCCCATCTTGCAAGTCTATAGCCACCTATTATGTGTTATGATCCGTTAACCCTGAAGTGACAATAATCGGGATACTTACCGGTGATGATCGTAGTTTGAGGAGTTCATGTATTCACTGTGTGTTAATGCTTTGTTCCTGTACTCTATTAAAAGGAGGCCTTAATATCCCTTAGTTTCCAACAGGACCCCGCTTCCACGGGAGAGTAGGACAAAAGATGTCATGAAAGTTCTTTTCCATAAGCACGTATGACTATATTCGTAATACATGCCTACATTACATTGATGAACTGGATCTAGTTCTGTGTCACCCTAGGTTATGACTGTTACATGATGAACCGCATCTGACATATTTCTCCATCATCGATCCATTGCCTAAGAGCTTTCCATATATTGTTCTTCGCTTATTTACTTTTTTGTTGCTATTGTTATCATCACTATAAAACACCAAAAATATTACTTTTTCTATCGTTACCTTTTACCACCATTACTGTTATTATCATATTACTTTGCTACTAAACACTTTGCTGCAGATATTAAGTTTCCAGGTGTGGTTGAATTGACAACTCAGCTGCTAATACTTGAGAATATTCTTTGGCTCCCCTTGTGTTGAATCAATAAATTTGGGTTGAATACTCTACCCTCAAAAACAATTGCGGTCCCCTATACTTGTGGGTTATCAGGATCCCAAGTGACACCTAGCCAATCTAGGAGACACCACTCTCCAAAAGGTAATAGATGGTGTGTTGATGATGAACTCCTTGCTCTTGTGCTTCAAATGATAGTCTCCCAAACACTCAACTCTCTCTCATAGGATTGGATTTGGTAGAAATATGATTTGAGTGGAAAGCAACTTGGGGAGGGCTAGAGATCAAGATTTATGTGGTTGGAATGGAATATCTTGACCTCAACACAAGTGTAGGTGGTTCTCTCTCAGAAAATGTATGTTGGAAGTGTAGGCATTATCTGATGGCTCTCCCCACGAATGAAGAGTGGGTGGAGGGGTATATATAGCCTCTACACAAAATCTAATAGTTACACACAAATCACCAAACTCGGAGGGGGAATTATAAAACTCGATCAGGCCAATTTAGTTCAAAATGTGAACGGTAGGATTTTCGGTGGGACCGACATGTCAACTCGGTGGGACCGATTCCATTAGGGTTAGGGCATAACGTAATCTTGGTGAGACCGATTACACAAACTTAGTGGGACCGATTTTGGCAATAGACAAACAGAGAGTTGGTCAGGCAAACTCGGTGGGACCAATTCGCTCATCTCGATTAGACTGAAACATTACGAAGGGGAAACAGAGAGTTTGCATTGCAATCTCGGTGGGACCGAACGCTCATCTCGGTTGGACCGAAACGTTATGAAGGGAAACAGAGAGGTTGCAGTCCCATCTCGGTGAGACCGAGATCCCTATCGTTGAGACCGAAGTGACTACGGTTTGTGTCAGTGGATATGTCAAGTGAACTCGATGGCACCGGATAGAAGATTCCGGTGGGGCCGAGTTTGACTTTTGGTTTGGGACATATGTGGATATGAGAAAGTAGTTGAGGGTTTTTGGAGCATATCACTAAGCATTTTGAGCAAGTAACTCATTAAGCAACACCTCACCCCCTTTAATAGTATTGGCTTTTCCTATGGACTCAATGTGATCTTGGATCACTAAAAGTAAAATGTAGAGTCTTGTGCTTTGAGCTTGAGCCAATCTTTTGTCCTTAGCATTTTGAGGGGTCCACTTTCTAATCCATGCCATGCCAATCATTGAGCTTTCCTAAAATATTTATCTTAAAATAGCATTAGCTCAATGAGCTATATGTTGTTAGGAATTACCAAAACCACCCAGGGATAGTTGCACTTTCAAGGTTTACTTATGCAGGACGGAAGAGTTGTTTCATATGCCTCACGTCAGCTTCGACCGCACAAATTGAATTATGCCATGCATGATTTGGAGTTAGCAGCCGTAGTGCTTGCGCTTAAGACCTAGAGACATTTTCTTATTGGAAACCGTTGTGATGTGTACACGGATCACAAGAGTTTGAAGTACATTTTCACGCAGAAGGAGCTGAACCTTAGGCAGAGGAGCTTATAAAGGATTATGATATGAAGTTGCATTATCACCCAGGAAAGGCCAATGTCGTAGCAGACGCTTTGAGCCGGAAGAGTTATGTCAATACCCTCGTAAGGAAAGGATTGCCAAAGGAGTTGGCCGAAGAGCTCAAGGAGCTTAATTTGGACATAGTCCGTTGAGGTTTTGTTGCAGCAATGGAGGTTCAGTTAACATTATTGGGAAAGATTCGAGCAGCTTAGAAGGATGACAAAGAAATTGCTGAGATAAAGGAGAAGATGAGCAAAGGAAAAGCCAAAGGTTTTCGTGAGGATGAGTACGAAACTTTATGGTTTGAGGATCATGTATATGTACCCAATAATGCGTTGATCAGGAAGTTAATACTTCAGGAAGCTCATGACTCGCCATACTCGATACACCCCGGAAACACCAAGATGTATTTGGATTTGAAGGAACATTTTTGGTGGACTGGGATGAAGAAGGATATTGCAGAGTATGTTGCAGTATTTGATGTATATCAGAGAGTGAAGGCAGAACATTGGAAGCCAGCAGGATTACTGCAGCCTATGCCGATACCCGAATGGAAGTGGGATGAGCTTGGCATGGATTTTATCATCGGACAAGCTTGATGGGATATGATTCTATCTGGGTATTAGTGGAATATTTGACCAAAGTGGCTCACCTTATCCCAGTGAAAACCACCTATATGAGTGCGACGTTGGCCAAGATATATATGACCAGGATCATATGTCTGCATGGAGTTCTGAGGACCATCGTATCAGATAAAGGGACATAATTTACCTCGAAGTTTAGGAATCAGCTGCACTAGACTTTGGGTACCAGGCTAGAGTTTAGTACAGCTTTTCAGCCGTAGACAGATGGATAGACCGAGAGAGTTAATCAAATTCTGGAGGACATGTTGAGAGCTTGTGCATTAGATTATGGATCCAGTTGGGATGACAATTTGCCTTACGCGGAGTTCTCATACAATAACAGTTATCAAGCTAGTTTGAAGATGGCACCTTTTGAAGCTTTGTATGGGAGAAGTTGCAGGACACCATTGATGTGGGATGAAGTTGGAGACGTTCAGTTGTTCAGACCGGATCTGATCAAGGATTCCGAAGAGAAGGTTAAGTTGATTTGCGAAAGACTAAGGAGGTAGTCTATGAAATCGGAGACAGAGTGTATCTTCGTGTGTCACCTCTGCGAGGAGTTAAACGATTTGGAATTAAGGGAAAGTTAGCCCCGAGATCTGTAGGACCATACCGAGTTTTGGAGCGAATGGGAGAAGTGTCCTACAAGTTGGAGTTACCCGAAGGACTGTCAGGAGTTCATGATGTGTTTTGCATTTCCCAGTTGAAGAAGTGCCATGCTGAGATGGCCGATATTTCTCTGAGAGATACAGTGCCCCTGGAAGCAATAAAGTTGGATAGTGATCTGACCTACGTGGAGAAACCGGTTAAGATTCTCGAGTTTGCCAGCCATGTTAAACGCAGTAAGGTTATCAAGTTTTGCAAAGTTCAGTGGAGCCACCATACCGAGGATGAAGCCACCTGGGAACGAGAGGAAGACCTACGGAAAGACCACCCACACCTATTTTCTAGCCAACCCGAATCTCGAGGGCGAGATTCATCTTAACGGGGGTAGGTTTGTAACATCCCAAAATTTCAATTTGCATGTTATGCATAGGTCATCATATGCATATCATATTTTATTTGCATTTTATTTGTGATCCTAGAAATCCTAAGCAACTCAAGGACAACAGAGAGAGTTGGGGATTTCATTTATTTTCATATTTGAATTTTTCTCAAATTTGAAAAGAGGATCATTTTGGTTTTAAAAAAATTTCTCTCTGAATTATTTCCGATATTAAAATAAAAGAGAGAAGATAATATGACTTCTTCAAAAAGACAGGAATACTAGAGGAAAAATTTTAAAATCAAATAAATATTTTTATTTGGATTTTACTCGAGATTTTATTTGAATTAGAAAAAAATATGCATTTTCAAAATTGCATTTTTAGGCCAGAAAAATGTTCACTTTGTTCTAAGTATTTTATTTAGACAGTGAAAATTGTATTTGGCATTTTTATATTTTATTAGGATTTTTCTTTGGCGGAAATTAGTTTTTTTAAACAGTTCCCGGACCAACTGGGCCGAAACCCAGCCGGCCCACTCCCGTGCGCTGCCGCCTTCCTCCGTGGAGTCCCGTCGCCGCATGGACGCCGAGTCCGGCTCGGCCACATCGCCCCGTCGCCTTGCCCCCTCCCCCAAGCCGCCTTGCCCGTCCCCTCTTATAAGCCGCCGCCGCCACCTCTCCTCCCCACCCTGCCACCGCCGCCTCCCAAGCCACTGCTGCCGCCGCCGTTCGCCTCCCGCCGCCGCCCGTCGGTGCCGCCCACGCTGGAGCCGCCGCCCCGCACCAACACTGCGGCCCACGCCAGATCCCGTCGCCACGCTGCCGTTCGGATCTGCTGCCGCCGCCGGTTTTTGTCCGGTTTTCTTCAGTTTATTTCGGTAAACCCTAGATCTAATTAGGTTTTTAGATCGGTTTTCTCGGTTTTTCTTTGGTTCAGATCTATTCTGCGAACATTTGTTCGTTTAGTTCTTCGGTTTAGATCTATGCTCGTAGACGTGGATTGGTTGAGTGTATTCATGGTAGATGTGAGTGTTGTTAATTAATGGTTAACTTAAGGTGTCTACTTTAATACACATCTGCGTGGATTGGTTGCGGGAACCTGGAGAATCCAGTGTTGTCCTAGGATATCCCGGAGTACCCGTGTGATCATCCTACGGTTCGCCACCCAGGCTCAAAGGGATCATAAGATTATTCATGCTAGAAACTTCCTTGTGCAGCCACAAGCCATTATGGGCTCTGGCATAGTTGAGTATGTTGCATGACCTCTTTCAGTGGTAGACTAGCAGATGTAGGGGATGTAGGTGGTACTATCTACCCAGAGTAAAGAGTTAATGCTTCTGAAAGACCGTGTCTCGGTCATCCGTTTCTCAAACACCATGTAGTGCAAGAAATCCAACGGAGGAGATCGAGTCTTGTTGGGAAAAGTGCGCAAATCTCTGTAGAGTGTACAAACTAATCATGGTTAGCCGTGTCCCCGGTTATGGACATCTTGAGTATCTGATTCTTGAATTATTGATTTGATCTCATCACTCTAAATTAATTTGTTGGGTTCTTAATATTATTTAATTGGGATTGAGTTGGAGGAACCTTCTCAATGTTTATCAACCACCATGATAGTTAAACAAAACATATTCCTTTGTTGTAGGGAAAAATTGGCTTTTCACAAAAATATGATAATTGTAGAGCCTCCACCGGCCATATATGCATATAGTTATAGCTATTACCTGTTCATTGCTCTATAGTGTTATTTTGCCAGCATATTCCATGTGCTGACCCGTTTTCGGGCTGCAATGTATTATGTTGTAGACTTTTCAGACAAAGAGTAAGGTGCGCTACGTCGTTGTCATGCACTCAGCTAAGCCGTTGGAGTTGATGGACTCATTTACCTTTGATGCTTCCACAGTTATTTTATTTAGATGTCCTTAAGCCATATTATTGTAATAAGTTCTCTTTTGATACATTCAATGTAATAAGTGTGTGATTGCACTCTGTTATAAATCCTTCAAGTATTGTGTGTCTCAGCATTACCGATCCAGGGATGACACTTATGCACAGAGATTTGACCGTTTGAGGTCGGATCGCTACAGGGGATATGAGATGGTTGCCAAGAAAACACATCGATATTTGCCCATAGGAAGCACTACAAAAAAAGACACTCCTGTGATGATACATGTTTGTCACAGTAGGTCACGTTTTCTATCATGGATGTACATCCATGATGATTTTATGATAGAATCAAGATAGTCATACCTGTGTTGTCGTAGAAGTGTTGCATGACATTACCAAAATTATCATCATGGAAGTGTCCACTTCCATGACGATAAATCACGCGTCATAGAAGTGCTTTCGTCAAGGTGTCCGCCATGTGACATCCATCGTAATGGGTCGCTGTTAAGATATAGGGTCCGGCTTTGGATCCAATAACCCATTAACAGCCCAGACCAATGAGGATTTTCCACGTGTAAAATTGTCATTGGTCGGAGGAAACACGTGTTGGCTCACCATTGGGACATATATCATCCATTCATTGGATAGGAGGCGCATATGATACGTCGACACATGGCACGGCCCAACAAAGGCCCATTCCGGTGAAAAGGCCGGCCCGTTTGACTTGGTCAAAATGTAACGGGCCGACCCACGGAAAGCTTGTTAACGGCCTGTTCGTATATAGCAAATTTACGTCCCGCTAACTCACGGCCCGTTACGACCTATCGGAATTAAGCCTGGTAGCTTCATTTGGGCCATCCAATATGATTCCAGGCCATTGTAACTTCCGGCCCATGTATGGCCCGTGATGTCTTTTGGACCATATGAGGCCATTTGTAACTCTTGGCCCATTAACGGCCCGTGGTGAATCTGGCCCACAATGACAGTGTATCGCTTTATACCCATTAACGGCCCATTATTCCATTGGGTCGTTTCCACCTCGTGTTATCTTTCGGCCTTCTCAGTGCCCATTTGTTCTTGAGCTTATTTCCAGCATTCGATTACTTACGGCCCGTTACTGGCCTTTTCTGCTTGTGGGCCAAATTCAGCCCGTGGTTACAATCGGCCCGTTTGCGGTCCGTTAATCCTTTGGGCCGTTTTCATAGCGTCATGAAATACGAACGATTAACAATGGACCGTTATGGTTGGCCTGTTACTAGTAACTCGAAAACTACATCAAGAGAGGACTTTGGGGTTGTCTCAATGTCTTCAATATAGTTTTTATAAGCTTTCTTGGAGACCAACAGGGATGTCTCACTATCTTGAACCTTATCTGCATTACTTCCTTTACCATTGCATAACGGGGTACTCTTCTCCAATATTTTATCTGCGTTCTAAAAGAGAAACAAAGAAAGACGTCACAGGTTTACCATGTTGTATATGAAACTCATTTAGTAAACCAGTTCAGTAGTAAGGTGGACATGATAACAGCATGAAACAAACATATATCTAAGTAGTATGGTCATTGTATGGTCTATATCATTCTAGTTTATGCTGCCAAATCAAGATAGAGACAGTTCGAATCATATCTATTTAAGACAAAGCAGCATAGACAGAGTATAAGTGTGGGAAACTACACAGCAATAACAACACTTGTAATGTGCATGGCATGAGAACATAATTGTTTATTCAATTGAAATTGAAATCAAAATAGAGCAAGTTACAACAGCAAACACATTAAACAAAACAGGTTCAAAACATACCTGTTGCGCCATTGGAGTTTCAGTTGCATCCTTCAAATTTGAAATTAGTTGGTATGAGTAAATACAGTGATGCAAGAGCAAAGTAGTATGAACCAGATCTACAAAACCTGACGTAAGAACAATTCTTCTTCTGCTTTAAGCGTTGACTTGGGGTTCAGAGTGGTGGTCCTCCTGCTTTGGGCACTGCAGTTGCCTTACTAACTGCTCGTGTTTGGGTGCTCTGAGGTGGAGACGGTGCTGTGTCAACTAGAACTGGGTTACTATCTGCTGGGGTTGGAGTTAGAAGGGGTGTAGCTGGTTCTCTATCCAACTAGGTAGGGGTACAATCTGCATGAGTCTGGGTTATGTGTGGCGTGGCTGGTTCTTGGGCGAGTAAAATCATGGTTCTATCTGCATCGACAGGTAGCATGATCTTTTCTGAAGACCGTGTTTTTACTCCCATAGATAGTGCCATCACCCCCTCCAATTGAAATGGCTGATAAACAAGAAAAGTAATTGAATGTATGGACATTGTAAGATAGACAGGTGCAATGGATAGTAGGGAAGAAAACAGGGCATGAAATAATTCACATTTATGTTGTCTAACCAAACAGAAGAGCAGGACATAATTTCACATATATGATGGATAATTAAATAGGATAGCATGACACAATTTCACATGTATAATGGATAACTAAACATGATAGAATGACATACTTCAAAATATGATGACTATGTCAACAAGATGACATGATATAACTATATGATGTGTCTATTAAAGTGGTTGACATGCCATAAATCACAAACATGTCATTGATGGAAACATGATGGCATGATATAATTCATGGATAGAATGACATAATTCAAAATATGATGACTATGTAAATAGGATGAGATGATATAACTATATTATGTCTTTAGAAAATGGGTTGGCATGCCATAATTCAGATACATGTTGTCTATGTAAACATCATGGCATGATATAATTAAAATATATGATTTATATACTAAGCAAGTGAGTAGAGGGCAATCACATATATGATGTGTCAACTAAGGAGATGACATTCAATATTGTCTATATGATGTAAAAACTAAGCATTGCAATATAAAATATGCATGATATGAGTAATATAACCCTGCCAAGTTTGAGAATACACCTCACGGGGATAATAGGACTAGTCATCTGCCTCTGAATCCTCCTATGAAGAGCTATCTATAACCAGCAAGATATCTGCTTCAGCAGGTAGCATTGTCTTATCTAAAGACCTTGTTTTCACTCCAAATTTCTCCATCACCAATTGAAATGGTTGATGCACATGAAGAGCAGTTGAATATACAAAAAATGTCGAAAAATGCAACGAGAAATACAAAAAAAGGACAGCATGGTATAATTCAAATATATGACGCTTGGCTAAACAGCATGGCATTGCATAATTCACATATATAATGCCTTGCAACAAGATAGCATTGCATAATTCACATATATGATGTCTTGCAACAAGATGGCATTGCATAATTCACATATATGGTAATTAGACACTAAACAAGTGGCATTCACACAAAGCATGTCTAAACTAAGCAAATGACATAGCAATGCAAGATACCATATGCACGATATGAGCTACATTACCCTGCCAAGTTAGAGCATGCACCTCGGGGGGGAAATAGGACTGGTCATCTATCTCTGAATCCTCTTCTGAGGAGCTATCTGTAACCAGCAAGACATGCGCTTCGTCAGACATCATTGTCTATGATAATCCCCAAGTGCAGGGAATCATCATAGCAATTCCCAAAGATGGAAGTGATAAGTATGGAGTGTCGAACCCACAATGAGCTCAACGTAAGATCAATATTCTCTCAAGCCCTATCAGCCACTGATACGACTCTACGTACACTGAACATTTGCTTCCAACTAGAAACGAGAAATAAAACTACATTGTGGGTATGAAGAGGATAACTTTGCATGATATCGTAGAGCTAAAATATAAAAGTAGGTGCTATTATCATAAAGTTAGAATATATTACTAAATATTATAAATAGCAAGTGTGGAATAATGTTGGGTCGGTGTGCGGAATTGTCCTAGGCAATTGTTAGCAAGACCGGTAGTCTTCATTGAAATTTCATATGACGGAGACCTATAAGCTAACATACTTTCTCTTCTTGGATTATATGCACTTATGATTGGAACTCTAGCAAGCATCCGCAACTACTGAAGATCATTAAGGTAAAACCCAACCATAGCATTAAAGCGTCAAGTCCCCTTTATCCCATATGCAACAACCCCCTTACTCGGGTCTATGCTTCTGTCACACCCACTATAAGCGAATCAGGAATGTATTGCAACACCCTACAGCGGGAATCCCTCACGCTTGCGCAACGCGGAGGGCACAATAGGACAACACCAAAATAAAACATACAACTCATACCAATCTAGATCATCAATCAACCCAAAGACAAAGGATATCTACTCAAAACATCATAGGATGGCAACACATCATTGGATCATAATATGTGGCATAAAGCACCATGTTCAAGTAGGGATTACAGCGGGGTGCGGGAGAGTGGACCGCGTAAAAGAGATGATGATGGTGATGATGATGGTGATGTTGATGAAGACGATCACCGCAGCGATGATTCCCCTCCCGATGGCACTTCGGTGCCACCGAGAGAGAGGAGGAGAGGTTCTCCTCCTTGTGCTTCCTCCTCCATGGCCTGTCCCTAGATGGGGAGAGGTTCTCCCTCTGGTCCTTGGCCTTCATGGAGATGATGGCCCCTCCAGGATCCTCCTCCATAGCCTCCAGTGATGATGGCCCCCTCCGGCAGGGTGCCAGAGAGGGCCTAGATTGATTTCTCGTGGCTACAGAGGCTTGCGGCGGTGAAACTTCCGATCTAGGTTATTTTCTGGGGGTTTCTGTATTTATAGGAATTTTTGCGTCGGTTTCATGTCAGGGGGTCTCTGTGTCGTCCACTAGATAGGGCCCACGCCCAAGGGGTGGGGCGCGCCCTCCACCCTCATGGACGGCTCGGGACTCTTCTGGCCCAACTCTTTTACTCCGGGGGCTTCTTTTGGTCCATTAAAAATAATCAAAAATTGGCACGTCAATTGGACTCCATTTGTTATTCCTTTTCTGCAATACTCAAAAACAACGGAAAAACAAAAACTGGCACTGGGCTCTAGGTTAATAGGTTAGTCCCAAAAATCATATAAAATAGCATATAAATGCATATAAAACAGATGGATAATATAATAGTATGAATACTTCATAAATTATAGATACGTTGGAGACGTATCAGCATCCCCAAGCTTAATTCCTGCTCGTCCACAAGTAGGTAAATGATAAAAGAAATAATTTATGAAGTGTGAATGCTAGCAAGTGCATAAGTTTCATCAATGATAGTTCCAATCACTTTTTCTAGCATCATTATATATCATAATAGTAGCTCAACTCATGAAACTTCTCATGATCAAGTAACAAGCTATTCACATGTTAAAGTATAGATCATAAACTTTCTTGAAAACTAACAAACCGTGCTCTTGGTCATCAAACAATTGCAATTCATCTTATTTTCGGGAAGGGTCTATGTAAGAGCTTTGATTCAGCAAACTCCAAATACTCGACTATCATTTAATCTTTCACAATTGCTAACACTCATGTGATATTTATGGGTTAAAAGTTTTAATCAGACACAGAGAAAGATAGGGGCTTATAGTTTCGCCTCCCAACCTTTTACCTCAAGGGTAATGTCAACAATAATTATTTATGAGAAACTACATCCAAGTGGATATATATATCCGGATCAATCCAACACGAAGTGCTTGCCAAAGGAAAAACTGTAAAAAGGAAAGGTGATGATCACCATGACTCTTGTATAAGGGTAGAAGATAAAAGTAAAAGATAGGCCCTTCGCAGAGGGAAGCAGAGGATGTCATGCATTTTATGGTTGGATGCACAAAATCTTAATGCAAAAGAACGTCACTTTATATTGCCACTTGTGATATGGACCTTTATTATGCAGTCCGTCACTTTTATTTCTTCCACATCACAAGATCGTATAAAGCTTATTTTCTCCACACTAATAGATCATACATATTTAGAGAGAAATTTTTATTGCTTGCAACAATGACAACTTACTTGAAGGATCTTACTCAATCCATAGGTAGATATGATGGACTCTCATGGCAAAACTAGGTTTAAGGATATTCGGAAGCACAAGTAGTATCTCTATTAGGTGCAAAGAATTTGGCTAGCATAAGGGGTAAATGCAAGCTCAACATGTTGGATGATCAAAGACAATATAACGTTTCGAATATAGGAAAACATAACCCATTAAGTTGTCTTCCTTGTCCAACATCAACTTTTCATCATGTCATATTTTAATGAGTGCTCACAATTACAAAAGATGTCCAAGATAGTATATTTATATGTGAAATCTACCTTCCTTCAATATTCTTTCATGAATTGTTCAAGTGACCAATTCTGTGTTTGCTAACTTCCAATAAGTTTACTACATATACTTATTATGTGTGAAGTCATTACTCCCCATGTTGTAAGCATATGAAACATATATAAATTCAGATTTATGATATACAATTCATTCAACCATTTACTCATAGGATATATGTGAAGCACATGAGTAAATGACAAACTACTCCAAAAAGATATATGTGAAGAACACTGAGTAGTCAAATAATTAAATAGCCATGGAAGGATTCTTTTTCATTTAAGATTTCAGATCCAATGATTTTATTCAAACAGCAAGTAAAATTGAAGATACGCTCCAAGCAAGACACATATCATGTGACGAATAAAAATATAGCTCCGAGTAAGGTATACCGATAGTTTTGAAGACGAAAGAGGGGATGCCTTTTGGGGCATCCCCAAGCTTAGGCGCTTTAGTCTTCCTTGAATATTACCTTGGGGTGCCTTGGGCATCCCCAAGCTTAGGGTCTTTCCACTCCTTATTCTCCTCATATCGATATCTCACCCAAAGCTTGAAAACTTCAATCACACAAAACTTAACGGAACTTCGTGAGATAGGTTAGTAGGATAAAGAGTAAACCATTCACTTTGGTAGTGTCAAAGACATGGTTCATAATTTTTCTCACACAATTCCTACCTTACCATATCATTTCTACAATTTATATTGAGAAATATAAGCCATAGAAACTAGAAAACAAGTAAACTATGCAATAAACACAGAATCTGTCAGAAACAGAACAGTCTGTAATGATCTGAACAACAACCATACTTCTGCTATTCAAAAAATTATGAATAAATTGTTGGACGTGAGGAATTTGTCTATTAATCTTATGAATAAAGAATCAACTAAATCGCACTCTTCTGTAAAAAATGACAGCTAATCTTGTGAGCGCAAAGTTTCTGTTTTTTACAGCAAGATCACATTAAATTTCACCCCAAGTCTTCCCAAAGGTCTTACTTGGCACTTTATTGAAACGAGAGCTATAATACATGATTACTACAGTAGCTTAATCTTGAGAACACAAAAAAACAGTAAGTATAAATATTGGCTTGTCTCCCAACAATCGCTTTTCTTTAATGCCTTTTAGCTAGGCATGATGATTTCACTGATGCTCACATAAAAGATAAGAATTGAAACATAAAGAGAGCATCATGAAGAATATGACTAGCACATTTAGACCTAACCCACTTCCTATGCCTAGGAATTTTGTGAGCACAAAATTTATGGGAACAAGAATCAACTAGCATAGGAAGGAAAAACAAGTATAACTTTAAAACTTTAAGCACATAGAGAGGAAACTTGATATTATTGCAACTCCTACAAGCATGAATTCCTCCCTCATAATAATTTTCAGTAGCATCATGAATGAGTTCAACAATATAAACATCACATAAAGCATTATTTTCATGATCTACAAGCATAGAAATTTTACTACTCTCCATATAAGCAAAATTCTTCTCATTTGGAATAGTGTAATCATTACTAACTAAAGTTGACACTATTCCAAACCTGCTTTAAATGATAGAATTATTCATACTCCAAAAGATATAAGTGAAGTTTATGGAGTATTCTACAATTAATATAGACTAACCAATATCCAAGCTCAAAATATATAATGAAGCACACGAAGCATTCTATAAAACCATACTCAAAAAATTTAAGTGAAGCACAAAGAGCAATTCTATAAGATCATACTTAAAAGATATAAGTGAAGCACATGAAGCATTCTATAAATCAATGAAGGGCTATCTCATACTAGCATGGTTCTTTAAAGGAAAAACAAAAACACAAAGGACACAAATCATGTGAACAAAACAAAAACTGAGGTATATTGATAATTGTTAAAGAAGGAAGATGGGATGCCAACCGGGGCTTCCCCAAGCTTAGATGCTTGAGTATCCTTGGAATATTTACTTTGGGTGCCTTGGGAACCCCCAAGCTTGAGCCCTTGCCTCTCTTTATTCTTCTCACATGGGTAACTCCTCGTCCTTTGAACACTTCATCCACAAAAACTTAACAAAAACTTTGTGAGATCCATTAGTATACTTAAGCAAATCACTACCTTTAGGTACTATTGCAAATTTATTCCAAATTCATATTAGCACTTTATCTACTGTATTCCAACTTCACCATGGCTCATACCCCCTGATACTACCCATAGATTCATCAAAGTAAGCGATCAACACATAGAAAACAGAATCTATCTAAAACAGGACAGTCTGTAGTAATCTGAAAGTTTAGTAAGCTTTTGTAACTCCAAAAATTCTAAAAAATATGACAATTTAAAAAATATGTACAGAAGTAATGTGAAAAAAGTTTCAGAGCCATTCGACTTTCCAGTAAAAAATGTAAAATCACGCGCTACAGCCAAAGTTTCTGTTTTTGTACTATACATAGTAAACAAGCAATCTACTCATACTAAAACCGAAGCTTGGCACATTATTTTTATAATACAATGGATATATACAAGGGGATAATTATTTTCAGAGAAGCTTCCATGAAATTTTTTACATTGTTTCCATGAGCATGAACACAAGTGTTCAAGGTCGACCCTCACTTCTCCAATGCATAACCTTCCAATCACTTCTCTTATTGAAAAACTTTTTAGGTATGACAGGCAAGTAAATTTTTTTGTATTTTCTTTCTTTAAAAAAATTGTATGTTTCACCCACAACTAAACAGAAACAGAAAAGGAAAAACAAAATCTACTTAGTGAAGAAAGCAAACAAGCACACACGAGAATATCAACCCCACGCTATTGCTCGCCGGCAACGGCGCCAGAAAAGAGCTTGATAATCCCCAAGTGGAGGGAATCATCGCAGCAATTACCAAAGGTGGAAGTGATAAGTATGGAGTGTCGAAACCACAAAGAGCTAATGGTAAGATCAATATGCTCTCAAGCCCTATCTGCCACTGATACAACTCTACGTACACCGAACGTTTGCTTACAACTAGAAATGAGAAATAAAACTACGTTGTGGGTATGAAGAGGATAACTTTGCATGATATCGGAGAGCTAAAATATAAAAGTAGGTGCTATAAAAGTTAGAATATATTACTAAATATTATAAATAGAGAGTGTGTAATAATGATGGGTCGGTATGCGGAATTGTCCTAGGCCATTGTTAACAAGACTGGTAGTCTTCCTTGCAATTTCATATGAGGGAGAGGCATAAGCTAACATACTTTCTCTTCTTGGATCATATGCACTTATGATTGGAACTCTAGCAAGCATCTGCAACTACTAAAGATCATTAAGGTAAAACCCAACCATAGCATTAAAGCGTCAAGACCCCTTTATCCCATACGCAACAACCCCCTTACTCGGGTTTATGCTTCTGTCACTCAAGAAACCCACTATAAGCGAATCATGAACGTATTGCAACACCCTATAGCGGGAATCCCTCAAGATTGCACGACAGGGAGGGCACAATAGGACAGCACCAAAATAAAACATACAATTCATACCAATCTAGATCATCAATCAACCCAAAGACAAAGGATATCTACTCAAAACATCATAGGATGGCAACACATCATTGGATCATAATATGTGGCATAAAGCACCATGTTCAAGTAGGGATTACAGCGGGGTGCGAGAGAGTGGACCGCGTAAAAGAGATGACGATGGTGATGATGATGGTGATGTTGATGAAGATGATCACCGCGGCGATGATTCCCCTCCCGATGGCACTCCGGTGCCACCGAGAGAGAGGAGGAGAGGTTCTCCCCTTGTGCTTCCTCCTCCATGGCCTCCCCCCTAGATGGGGACAGGTTCTCCCTCTAGTCCTTGGCCTTCATGGCGATGATGTCCCCTCCGGGATCCTCCTCCATAGCCTCCGGTGATGATGGCCCCCTCCGGCAGGGTGCTAGAGAGGGCCTAGATTGATTTCTCGTGGCTAAAGAGGCTTGTGGCGGTGGAACTTCCGATCTAGGTTATTTTCTGGGGGTTTCTGTATTTATAGGAATTTTTGGCGTCCACGAGATAGGGGCCCATGCGTAGGGGGGTGGGGCGCGCCCCCCACCCTCGTGGATGGCTCGGGACTCTTCTGGCCCAACTCTTTTACTCCTGGGGCTTCTTTTGGTCCATAAAAAATCATCAAAAATTGGCACGTCAATTGGACTTCGTTTGGTATTCCTTTTCTGCAATATTCAAACACAAGGGAAAAAACATAAACTGGCACTGAGCTCTAGGTTAATAGGTTAGTCCCAAAAATCATATAAAATAGCATATAAATTCATATAAAACATCTAAGATGGATAATATAATAGCATGAATACTTCATAAATTATAGATACGTTGGAGACGTATCATTCTGCTCTGAAGACCTTGTTTCCACTCCAGATTTCTCCATGACCGTGTCGAATGGCTGATGCACAGGAAGAGTAATTGAATGTACTAAAATTGTTGACAAATTTAACACGTAATAAAAATGATGGCATGATATAATTCACATATAAGATGACTGGCAAACGAGGGTGGCATTGCAAAATTCACATATATGATGCTTGGCTAAACAAGATGGCATTGCATGATTCACATATACGATAAAGAAACTAAATAAATGGCATTCACACAAAGCATGTCTAAACTAAGAAGATGACATATTTGATGTATAAAGTAAGCAATGCAAGGCACCATATGCATGATATTACCAACATAAGCATGCCAAGTTAGATCAAAGACCTCAGGGGGTAAATAGGAGTGGTCTTCTCCTTCTGAGTCCCCCTCAGAACAGTTATCTTCCTCTTGATTACAATCCGAAATGGGTGGAGGGGGGCTGCCTTTGCACCCACCATGGAGCGACGTCTGCATGAAATTTTATTGCCACCCAAGGCTTGTCTCTTTTGCTCTACATGTTTAGTTCCATTGTGTACAATAACTGACATGCATAGGAATAAAACATAGTGAGATTATGTAAGGAGTGCATGCACAAATCCAGAGTGATGGGAGCAAACTATGGATAGACCCAAAACCAATGATAGCATGTAGATAATAACTTTAGTTAAAAATACAGATAATGGCTCCTTTAATGTTTGTTTGCACCCAACATGAAACTCATAGTAGACACCCGAGATTAACCAGATAGTAGACACATAGTACTGATTGCTGCCCCAATATGTACCCCACAACCATTTAAAAACTCAAGTTTCAGCATTAGTTTGGACCTGACTCGGAGTCTAATAGGTGAACAAGACTGATAACCCACAAGTATAGGGGATCGCAACAGCTTTCGAGGGTAGAGTATTCAGCCCAAATTTATTGATTCAACACAAGGGGAGCCAAAGAATATTCACAAGTATTCGCAGCTGAGTTGTCAATTCAACCACACCTAGAAACTTAGTATCGATCTTCAGTAAAGAGTTTAGTAGCAAAGTAATATGACAGTGATGGTAACGGTAACAAAAGAGTAACGAAAGCAATGTAATGTTTTTGGTATTTTGTAGTGATTGTAGCAATAGCAACGGGAAAGTAAATAAGCGTAAACTAGTATATGGAAAGCTCGTAGGCATCGGATCAATGATGGATAATTAATGCAGATGTGGTTCATCATGTAACAGTCATAACATAGGGTGACATAGAACTAGCTCCAATTCATCAATTTAATGTAGGCATGTATTCCGAATATAGTCATACGTGCTTATGGAAAAGAACTTGCATGACATCTTTTGTCCTACCCTCCCGTGGCAGCGGGGTCCTAATGGAAACTAAGGGATATTAAGGCCTCCTTTTAATAGAGAACCGGAACAAAGCATTAGCACATAGTGAATACATGAACTCCTCAAACTACGGTCATCACCGGTAAGTATCCCGATTATTGTCACTTCGGGGTTAACGGATCATAACAAATAATAGGTGACTATAGACTTGCAATATAGGATCAAGAACTCTCATATATTGATGAAAACATAATAGGTTCAGATCTGAAATCATGGCACTCGGGCCCTAGTGACAAGCATTAAGCATAGCAAAGTCATAGCAACATCAATCTCAGAACATAGTGGATACTAGGGATCAAACCCTAACAAAACTAACTCGATTACATGATAAATCTCATCCAACCCATCACCGTCCAGCAAGCCTACGATGGAATTACTCAGGCACGATGATGAGCATCATGAAATTGGTGATGGAGGATGGTTGATGATGACGACGTCGATGAATCCCCCTCTTCGGAGCCCCGAATGGACTCCAGATCAGCCCTCCCGAGAGGTTTTAGGGCTTGGCAGTGGCTCCGTATCGTAAAACACGATGAATTCTTCTCTCCTATTTTTTTCTCCCCATAAGCAAATATATAGAGTTGGAGTTGGAGTGGGAGGTCTCCAGGGTGCCCACGAGGTAGGGGGGCGCGCCCTAGGGGGGGCGCGCCCCCCACCCTTGTGGAAAGGGTGTGGGCCCTGGTCTTCATCTTTGGCGAGGATTTTTTATTATTTATTGTAAGATATTCCGTAGAGTTTCAGGTCATTCCGAGAACTTTTGTTTTCTGCACATAAAACAACATCATGGCAATTCTGCTGAAAACAGCGTCAGTCTGGGTTAGTTCCATACAAATCATACAAGTTAGAGTCCAAAACAAGGGTAAAAGTGTTTGGAAAAGTAGATACGACGGAGACGTATCAACTCCCCCAAGCTTAAACCCTTGCTTGTCCTCAAGCAATTCAGTTGACAAACTGAAAGAAATAAAGAAAAAACTTTTACAAACTCTGTTTGCTCTTGCTGTTTTAAATATGTCAAGCTAGCATTCAAGTTTTCAGCAAAGATTATAACTAACCATATTTGCAATAATTCTCAGATCTCATGATTACCCGTATCAATAGCATAATCAACTAGCAAGCCTTAATAATAATTCTCGGATCACAACACTTTCTCAAACCAATCATAATATGATATAACAAGATGGTATCTCGCTAGCCCTTTCTGAGACCGCAAAACATAAATGCAGAGCACCTTCAAAGATCAAGGACTGACTAGACATTGTAATTCATGGTAAAGGAGATCCAATCATAGTCACACGCAATATAAATTAACAGTGATGAATGCAAATGACAGCTGTGCTCTCCAGCTAGTGCTTTTCATAAGAGGGTGATGACTCAACATAAAAGTAAATGGATAGGCCCTTCACAGAGGGAAGCGGGGATTTGTAGAGGTGCCAGAGCTTGGTTTTGAAATAGAGGTGAACAATATTTTGAGTGGTATACTTTCATTGTCAACATAACAACCAAGAGATGGCGATATCTTCCATGCTACACACATTATAGGCGGTTCCCAAACAGAATGGTAAAGTTTATACTCCCCCTCCACCAACAAACATCAATCCATGGCTTGCTCGAAACAACGAGTGCCTCCAACATACATCAGGTCCCAGACGGAGTTTTGTTTTGCAATATTTTTGATTTAGTTTGCATAAAGCTTGGGACTGGGCATCTCGGTGACCAGCCATTTTCTCGTGAGTGAGGAGCGGAGTCCACTCCTCTTGAGAATAACCCGTCTAGCATGGAAGACACAAGCAGCCCTAGTTGATACATGAGCTATTCGAGCATACAAAACAGGATGATTATTTGAAGGTTTAGAGTTTGGCACATACAAATTTACTTGGAATGGCAGGTAGATACCGCATATAGGAAGGTATAGTGGACTCATCTGGAATAACTTTGGGGTTTAAGGGATTGGATGCACAAGCAGTATTCCCGCTTAGTACAGGTGAAGGCTAGCAAAAGACTGGGAAGCGACCAACTAGAGCGACAACAGCCATGTATATGCACTGAAATTAATAAACATTGGATGCAAGCATGAGTAGGATATAATCCACCATGAACATAAATATCGTGAAGGCTATGTTGATTTGTTTCAACTACATGCGTGAACATGTGCCAAGTCAAATCACTTAAATCATTCAAAGGAGGATACCACCCCATCATACCACATCATAACCATCTCAATAGCATGCTGGCACGCAAGGTAAAGCATTATAACTCATAGCTAATCAAGCATGGCACAAGCAACTATGATCTCTAATTGTCATTGCAAACATGTTTATTCATAACAAGCTGAATCAAGAATGATGAACTCATCATATTTACAAAAACAAAAGAGGTCGAGTTCGTACCAGCTTTTCTCATCTTAGTCAGTCCATCATATATCATCATAATTGCCTTTCACTTGCACGACCGAACGATGTGAATAAAATAAGAGTGCACGTGCATTGGACTAAGCTGGAATCTGCAGGCATTCAATAAACAGGAGAAGACAAGGCAATATGGGCTCTTTTGTCAGATAAACAATAATGCATATAAGAGCCATTTCAACAATTTAATTATGGTCTCTCCTATCGACCGCCAAATAAAGAAAAGAAATAAAACTATTTACACGGGAAAGCTCCCAACAAGCAAAAGAAGAATAGGAAATATTTTTGGGTTTTCTTTTTTAATTACTACTACAAGCATGGAAATTAAATTAATTAAAAGCTACAACTAATTCTTTTTGGTTTTTCTTAAGGTTTATTAAACACACAAGAAGAAAGCATAAAAGGAAATAAACTAGCATGGATGATAGAATGAAAAAGTATAAGCACCGACATCTAGCAATGAGTGTGTGTGAACATAAATGTAATGTCGGTGAGAAATACGTACTCCCCCAAGCTTAGGCTTTTGGCCTAAGTTGGTCTATGGCCACGCCTGGCCTGGCTGATATCCATAATAATAGTTGTTGGGGTCATACTGTGATGCAGCGGCTATCGCCTCCTAAGCTGCACTATGGCGACGAGCGGCCTCCGCTCTCCTCTCGTACTCATCTGCCTCCTCTCTGGTAATAGTATATCCTCCTCTTGCCTGATAATCAAAGAAAGCAGGAGCAGGGAGAGTAATACGGACAACACGGCGTCTGTCAAAGATTAGTCGGTACTGGAGAGGTGATTCGTTCCTCTCGACAAATGGTGAGAAACCATAGAATCAAAATCTAAATAAGCAGGAGGCAACTCCATGTCTCCTTCACGAACGTCTATCTCAAGAAATTTAGCTAAGCGGGTTGCATAAATTCCTCCAAAGAAATCTCCATTATATCTATTATGATGCAACCTACGAGCTACAATGGCTCCCATATGATAAGATTGGTCTCCTGACACAACACTCCTGATAATGCTAAGCTCAGGGACACACATGTGACATGCTTCATCCTTTGCATTTATGCACCTACCTATGAAGAGAGCAAAATAATGTATAGCAGGAAAGTGAATGCTCCCTGTGGTAGCCTGCGTTATATCTCTAGATTCCCCTACAGTTATACTAGCAAGAAAGTTTCTAAATTCAGATTTAGGGGGATCCCTAACGCTACACCATTGTGGAAGTTTGCAAGAAAAAGTGAAATCCTCTAAGTCCATGGTATAAGATTTGTCATAAAGATCAAACATGACTGAAGGAGAATTACGCGAAGATGAATACTCAAACCTCCTCACAAAAGAGCTTGTGAGATCATGATACTGGGGGCATTTGTCTGCCTCATAGTCCTCAAGACCGGCATTACGCAAATATGCGTTAAATTCTTCTTTAATTCCACCTCGATCCATAAAATTTTCAGAAGGCCACTGACAAGGACGCGCTGGAGCGTCTCTTGGTGGCTCTTCATCAGCATCACGCATTGCAAGCCTGGGTCCTTGCTTCCTTGAAGAACCACCTTGGAACATTTTCCTAAGCATATTTCTTCCACTGAAAAATTCTGAAAATTTTTAGTAACTTCAAAATAAAAGTAAACCAAACTCAATAATATTGATAGCAATTACTCCTACAAGTGCCTAGAGCCTATATCATGCATCAAAACTACTTTTGGCCATATAAATTTGACATGCAAGCTCAAGAACAGGGTCACCTAAGCAGAAAAAAAATTCAATGAATAAAGCACTAGAACAAAAACTAATTGGACCAATGGAGGAGTCACATACCAACGAACAATCTCCCCATGCAGTTTTGTGAGAGGTGCTTTGAGCAAGGAGATCAAAAATGGCAGCAAAGAGGGCTGGAACTCGTGCTTGAGTTGGTTTTTCGTGTTTGTGGGAGGCAGAAGAAGAGGATGGGTGCAGGAATAAGTGGAGGAGGGCCACTATGGGCCCACGAGGCAGGGGGACGCGCCCTCCACCCTCGTGGCAAGGTGGTTGGCCCCCCTAGTGTGTTCTTTGTTCCATAAATCCTCAAATATTCTAGAAAAAATCATATTTAATTTTCAGGGCATTTGGAGAACTTTTATTTTTGAGGTATTTTTATGTTGCACGGATAATCAGATAACAGACAGAAAATTATTTATTTTTACTTTAATTTAACTAAATAACAAAAATTATAGAGAGGGTACAGAAGGTTGTGCTTCTAGTTTCATCCATCTCATGATCATCAAAAGGAATCCACTAACAAGGTTGATCAAGTCTTGTTAACGAACTCATTTCGAATAACATGGAACCGGAGAAATTTCGAATAACACTATGTTACCTCAACGGGGATATGCACATCCCCAATAATAAGAATATCATATTTCTTCTTGATAGTTGGAAAAGGAAATTCAAAACCTCCAAATATAATCGATGGAATTTTTCCGATAGAATTGATACTATGAACTTGAGGTTGTTTCCTCGGAAAGTGTACCGTATGCTCATTACCATTAACCTAAAAAGTGACATTGCCTTTAGTTCAATCAATAACCGCCCCTGCAATATTCAAAAAAGGTCTTCCGAGAATAATAGACATACTATCGTTCTCGGGAATGTCAAGAATAACAAAGTCTGTTAAAATAGTAACGTTTGCAACCACAACAGGCACATCCTCACAAATACCAACAGGTATAGCAGTTGATTTATCAGCCATTTGCGAAGATATTTCAGTAGGTGTCAACTTATTCAAGTCAAGTCTACGATATAAGGAGAGAGGTAGAACACTAACACCGGCTCCATGATCACATAAAGCAGTTTTAACATAGTTTCTTTTAATGGAGCATGGTACAGTAGGTACTCCTGGATCTCCAAGTTTCTTTGGTATTCCACCCTTAAAAGTATAATTAGCAAGCATGGTGGAAATTTCAGCTTCTGGTATCTTTCTTTTATTTGTAACAATATCTTTCATGTACTTAGCATAAGGATTCATATTGAGCATATCAGTTAATCGCATGCGCAAAAAGATAGGTCTAATCATTTCAGCAAAGCGCTCAAAATCCCCATCATCCTTTTTCTTGGATGGTTTGGGAGGAAAAGCCATGGGTTTCTGAACCCAATGCTCTCTTTCTTTACCATGTTTCCTAGCAACAAAGTCTTTCTTATCATAACATTGATTCTTTGATTGTGGGTTATCAAGATCAATAGCAGGTTCAATTTCTACATCATTATCATTACTAGGTTGAGCATTATTATGAACATCATCATTAACATTTTCATTAGGTTCATGTTCATTGCCAGATTGTGTTTCAGCATCAGACATATAGATATCATTTGGATTATCAGGTGGTTCAGCAATAGGTTCACTAGAAGTTTGCACAGTTCTATCATTTTTCTTTTTCTTCCTTTTAGAAGAACTAGGTGCATCAATATTATTTCTCTAAGAATCTTGCTCAATTCTCTTAGGGTGGCCTTCAGGATACAAAGGTTCCTGAGTGATTCTACCACTTCTAGTAGCCACTTTAACATCATAATTATTTTTCTTACTATTCATCTCATTGAGCAATTCTTTTTGATCTTCAAGTACTTGTTCTACTTGAGTGGTAAACATAGAAGCATGTTTGCTAACAAGTTTAAGTTCACCTCTAATATTAGCCATATAATCACCCAAGTATTTAATCATATCAGCATCATGTTTTAATTGTCTACCAAGATAAGCATTGAAGTCTTCTAGCTTAAACATAAAATTATCAAATTCATCCAAGCATTGGCTAGCAATTTTAGCAGGAGGGATTTCAGCTTTATCATATCTATAGAGAGAATTTACCTTTACTACCTGTGTCGGGTTATCGAGGTCTGGAAGTTCTTCAATAAGTAAAGGATCAAGATCATATGTTTCTTCGGCAGGTGGTAAATTAAGACCATGTATTTCTTCAATACGAGGTAAATTCTTAACATCTTCAGCTTTAATACCTTTTTCTTTCATAGATTTCTTTGCCTCTTTCATATCTTCAGGACTGAGAAATAAAATACCCCTCTTCTTCGGAGTTGGTTTAGGAATAGGCTCAGGAATTGGCTCCAGAGGTGTCCAATTATTTTCATTTGTCAACATATTATTCAATAAGATTTAAGCTTCATCCGGTGTTCTTTCCCTGAAAAGAGAACCAGCACAACTATCCAGGTAATCTCTGGAAGCATCGGTTAGTCCATTATAAAAGATATCAAGTATTTCATTTTTCTTAAGAGGATGATCAGGAAAAGCATTAAGTAACTTGAGAAGCCTCCCCCAAGCTTGTGGGAGACTCTATTCTTTAAGTTTCACAAAGTTGTATATTTCCTTTAAAGCAGCTTGTTTCTTATGAGCAGGGAAATATTTAGCAGAGAAGTAGTAAATCATATCCTGGGGACTACGCACACAACCAGGATCAAGAGAATTAAACCATATCTTAGCATCACCCTTTAATGAGAACGGAAATATTTTAAGGATATAAAAGTAGTGAGATCTCTCATCATTAGTGAACAGGGTGGCTATATCATTTAATTTAGTAAGATGTGCCACAACAGTTTCAAATTCATAGCCATGAAAAGGATCAGATTCAACTAAAGTAATTATATCAGGATCAACAGAGAATTCATAATCCTTATCAGTAACACAGATAGGTGAAGTAGCAAAAGCAGGGTCACGTTTCATCCTAGCATTTATAGATTGCTTATTCCATTTAGCTAATAACCTTTTGAGTTCATATCTATCTTTGCAAGCTAAAATGGCTAAAGAAGCTTCTTGGTCAAATAAATAACCCTCAGGAATAACAAGTGATTCTTCATCATCGCTTTCATAATTCGGAAGCACTTTTTTCTTATTCTAGCAGACGGAATTGAATTGGTCTAATTTAGGAATCAGATTCAATATTTTCAATCTCTCTAGCCCTAGCAAGTCGTTCCTCGAGAAAATCACCAAGTGGCACAGTAGTATTAAGCATAGAAGTAGTTTCATCATAAGTGTCATGCATAGCAGAAGTGGCATCATCAATAACATGCGACATATCAGAACGAATAGCAGAAGCAGGTGTAGGTGTCGCAAGCTTACTCAAAACAGAAGGTGAATCAAGTGCAGAGCTAGATGGCAGTTCCTTACCTCCCCTCATAGTTGAGGGATAAATTGTTGTCTTAGCATCTTTCAAATTCTTCATAGTGTACAACAGATATAAATCCCAAGTGACTCAAAGAATAGAGATATGCACCCTAGCAACGGCGCCAGAAATTAGTCTTGATAACCCACAAGTATAGGGAATCGCAACAGCTTTCGAGGGTAGAGTATTCAACCCAAATTTATTGATTTGACACAAGGGGAGCCAAAGAATATTCTCAAGTATTAGCAGTTGAGTTGTCAATTCAACCACACCTGGAAACTTAGTATCTGCAGCAAAGAATTTAGTAGCAAAGTAATATGATAGTGATGGTAACGGTAACAAAAGAGTAACGAAAGCAAAGTAATGTTTTTGGTATTTTGTAGTGATTGTAACAATAGCAACGGGAAAGTAAATAATCGTAAACCAGTATATGGAAAGCTCGTAGGCATCGGATCAATGATGGCTAATTATGCCAGATGTGGTTCATCATGTAACATTCATAACATAGGGTGACACAGAACTACCTCCAATTCATCAATGTAATGTAGGCATGTATTCCGAATATAGTCATACATGCTTATGGAAAAGAACTTGCATGACATCTTTTGTCCTACCCTCCCGTGGAAGCGGGGTCCTAATGGAAACTAAGGGATATTAAGGCCTCCTTTTAATAGAGAATTGGAACAACGAATTAGCACATAGTGAATACATGAACTCCTCAAACTACGGTCATCACCGGTAAGTATCCCGATTATTGTCACTTTGGGGTTAACGGATCATAACTCATAATAAGTGACTATAGACATCCAAGATAGGATCAAGAACTCTGATATATTGATGAAAACATAATAGGTTCAGATCTAAAATCATGGCACTCGGGCCCTAGTGACAAGCATTAATCATAGCAAAGTCATAGCAACATCAATCTCAGAACATAGTGGATACTAGGGATCAAACCCAAAAAAACTAACTCGATTACATGATAAATCTCACCCAACCCATCACCGTCTAGCAAGCTTACGATGGAATTACTCACGCACGGCGGTGAGCATCATGAAATTGGTGATGGAGGATGGTTGATGATGACGATGGCGACGAATCCCCGTCTCCGGAGCCCCGAACGGACTCCAGATCTGCCCTCCCGAGAGGTTTTAGGGCTTGGCAGTGGCTCTGTATCGTAAAATGCGATGAATTCTCCTCTCCTATTTTTTTCTTCCCGAAAGCAAATATATAGAGTTGGAGTTGGAGTCGGGAGGTCTCCAGGGGACCCACGAGGTAGGGGGCGCGCCCTAGGGGGGGCGCCCCCACCCTCATGGAAAGGGTGTAGGCCCCCTGGTCTTCATATTTGGCGAGGATTTTTTATTATTTATTGTAAGATATTCTGTAGAGTTTCAGGTCATTCCGAGAACTTTTGTTTTCTGCACATAAAACAACATCATGGCAATTCTGCTGAAAACAGCGTCAGTCCGGGTTAGTTCCATTCAAATCATACGAGTTAGAGTCCAAAACAAGGGCAAAAGTGTTTGGAAAAGTAGATACGACGGAGATGTATCAACGACGATAAAGTATCATGTCATCGTATTAAGCGATGCATAACATAAGCAGACATGGAAGAGTGCGGCCTCTCTTGCGGACCCATGTAGTCCTCAAGGTCATCTGCTCAGTTGATGATGGTAATGCAGTTGTCGTGGCTGCCGGTAGCGGGGAAGAAGATCTGAGGCGGCGAAAGATAGTCTGGAGAGCGGATCCCTGTTGTGGTGGACTCTTTCTTCATTGGAGCAGCTGAGCTGGGGTGCAACACAGCGCTGCAGGAGCAGGACAAACCACACAAGGTTTTCTTTGACACATATCTGTAACAGAAGATATTGTGTAAGGGCTTGTTTGAATTTCAGGATTCTAACAATGCAGGGATAAGAAATAGACAGGAATAGGATAGGAATGCACGTGCAAAACAGAGAATTTAAAAACACAGGATTTCTGCCAATCTGGGTGTTTGGTTCACAAGAATTGGAACATCACAAGATGCAAAGAAGCATGGTGAGATTAAGTCAAACCACAAGAAAATGTACGGTTATAATGCAATTATGCTACTATCTCTTAGTCTTGTGCTTCATGAATAGGAATTTGAAAAGGAGGACAAGTGAAAATTAAAATTCCTATGGTTTTTCTTTCAAGGAGATACTAAAGGAACAAATACTACAGTTTTCCTTTGATCCATTCCTTTGAACCAAATGCATGAATAGTAGTACCATAGGAAACTTTCCAATTCCTATGTTTTTCCTTCACTTTTCCTTTCAAGCACTGGCGATTCTAGTAGGCAGGCTTGAGCAAGGAAAAGCCTACTCTCAAAAATTGTTTTTGTGCTACTAGTACTTTGGACCTAGGCCAATGCCCTACTAGCTCAACTCCCAGGCCCATCGACAAATGCACAGCTCAAATGCGCAGAGATAAATAATGATGGCATTCAAGAGAGTCCATCATGGATAGCTAAGTTGCCTGGTACCTCACTGCTTGTCATATAGTAGGATAAAATAATCGCATTTCATGTTACTATGTGTGCTCAGTGGACAATATATATAACATGTAGAGTAAAAAACAGATGCAACAAGTGTACAACCTCTTTGGCAAAGCCATGTCGATCTCAGCGTGATTGGGTTGGTCGGTGAGGATGCTCCGGCTGACTTGTCTGTCGGAGGAGGGGAAGAAGATCTTA